>NC_085137.1:303919881-304265881 GCF_035046485.1 Aedes albopictus | reverse complement strand
CTTGGTCTTCGTCATGGGGTGGTCACGACCAATAGCAGCACTGGTGTTAATGTATATTCAATAACAGATACAAACGTACTACCTATATGTAAAAAAATAAAGACAGCATTCTTCAAAAACATTGTTAGTTCGTGCAGTAATCCATTGTTTTCCGTCGAAACAATTCTAGAATCTACAGGGGAGGATGGATGCGTGGACATATCGTATCAAACGCTCCAGATGTGTTTAATATGGGTAAAAAATATATGCATGTGTAAATAATGTAATTGAATGGAATACGATGAATATTGGAAAGCTTTCACCCATTTTGCTTGTGCGGTCCAAAGTTAATCATCCAATTTAAAAGGCGTGCTTCTCGCGAGACCGCGAAACAGGACACTAATAGCAATATCTCCATCGAAGTATGCTCGGCCAGCGCTCTTCTGCTAAAATGATGCACGCACGAGGAATCCTGGAGGACGGAACATGTACGAAACAACTACTGTTACCGTTTTTCCTCTGTTAATTTACTTGTTCACATATTTTCAAGCCTTCACACAACTTTTCAAAAATGCTCCTCCTGCCGGTCCTGGCCATTATAGCGACGCGAATCTTCTGCACGCTCTGGACGGCGTAGTGCCGGCTGCTACGCCATAAGCGGAATCGCGAAAAAGCACTCAATTTGTAATTCCTTTCCCAATGCAATGAAACATTGTGCATCAAACGCACGCTTCAGAAGCCCTTTATTTTCCCTACCAAAATCTTCAATAAGCATTTTTCGCAGTTTTAATTCATTGGAATCGAAATTCTGAAAACGACGGTACGGTCAGGTATACGCGTAAAAATAAACCGGGTTAATTAAAAAATCCGCGTAAAAAACCGCGTTAATTCAAAAATCCGCGTAAATGATAACCGCGTTAATTCAAAAATCCGCGTAAATGAAAACCATGTTTTATAAATTTTAACTCAATAATTTCCTTCTTGATTTTATATTTAAAAAAATGAACTCAACGAATTATTTTAAGTCAACATTTTAAGATTTTTGCCTGTCACTCAAAATTTCTACAAGTTACACAAACTGCCAAGCTATTGTTTTAAGCTTTAAAGCTTTTACCATCATTGATGACGTCAAACCCAACATCAGCCTATCATTCACATATTTTTTATTTTGGCCACCAAACCCAACATGGACCCAATACTTGGTCGATGTTGGTCCAACAGTGGCTCAACATTCGATAAAAAAATACCCAACTTTGACCCGACATTCGATATTTTTTTCAGTCTGGCGGAATTTTGCAGGGTTTTTTCGTGTTTCGTGCCCAGCTACTCATTCGAGTGACAATGTATTCAATTGGCAAGGATTCGCTTCTCATTGAATGAAATCGTTTTAAACATGAATAGAAGTAAAAATGTTTAAAAAGATTTGTTGGTTAATGTTCAAATGAATGAGGTGAAGTTTTGCAACACTGGTTTAAACCGGTTCGTTGCTAAGACTCCATCTCAAAGTTGTCGCATAAGTGTCGAAGTACAGGCAGTAAATCATGTTCACTTAACCTTCCGTAAATCGCGTGGTTGCCCACCACCGTCAACACCACGCTAATGTTGAACACGAAAAGCGAGATAATTTCAACGTGTTGTACAAAATACAACAGCGCGATTGCTCGAGGGTTGATAGTTAAAAGTCACAAAGCATTCTTAGAAAATTTTGGGATACTCCAGGTAATCCTAAGTGTTCTGGAACTCTGTTTTTAAAGTCTATGGCTATGACAGTAGTTTCTCAAGCTAAAAATAGTAACTATACATAATTAGACAGGGTTTAAATGAATAACTATTCCAACATAGTTTTAAAATATTTCAAATCAGCCAATTGAACAGCCAGAAATGGACATAATAGACATAATTATCTAATAGATAGATACAATAATCTCTGATCATAATAGATTACGAATCGTAAATTTGTACAATGAAAAAAGTTCATGTAATCTCAAGAATTGGATGTCCTTAGACATCTCAACAGATCTCATGCTGTCTATTGAACTTTAAGATGTTCAGTAAGTCATGAAAGATTACAAGTAGTAGCTTTGTATTATGAATGAAGTTACCGGTACACCCGTAGACTTTAGGATCTAAACTCCAGAATAGTTTAGATGACCTAGGATATTCCGACTGATTTGAAAGTGTCTATTGAACTTTCAAAAGACTTACTGAGCATAATAGATTACAAATTGTTGATTTGTATGATGCAAGAAGCTACCGCTGCACCCGTAGACTTTAGGATCTAAACTCCAGAATAGTTTGGATGACCTAGGATATCCCGACTGATCTGAAACTGTCTATTGAACTTTCAAAAGACTTACTGGGCTTAATAGATTACAAATCGTTGTTTTGTATAATGCAAGAAGTTACCGCTGCACCCGTAGAATATAGGATCTAAACTCCAGAACAGTTTAGATGACCTAGGATATCCCAACTGATCTGAAACTGTCTATTGAACTTTTAAAAGACTTACTGGGCAAAATAGATTACAAATCGTTGCTTTGTATAATGCAAGAAGTTACCGTTACAGACGTAGACTTTAGGAATTAAACTCAAGAACAGTTTGGATGTCCTTGGATATTCAGAAAATTACTCTGCATCATATTCTACCTTTTTAATGCTGTTAAGCACCAAAACTACAGAAATATGTAGAAAAACTCTATAATAATGCATGGGAAAATTCCGGCTTAAAATTAAAAATCCACGTAAACACCGTAAAAAAATCCGCGTAAAAATAAACCGCCGTAATTCAAAAATCCGCGTAAAAAACCGCGTTTATTCAAAAATCCGCGTAAAAAACCTCGTAAATGAAAACCGCGTAGAAAAAAAACTGACTGTATTGGAACGCGAAAAAACCTGACAAGCAGAGAAAATGCATCCGTTCGCGGCGAAGCTTACTGCGATCCTTCTCCAAATTTTTGGTTGTTTAGGGGCCGTTCATAAACTACGTAGACCAAATTTTGGTTGTCCCAGACCCTACGTAGTTTACAAACAGCCCCCTATCAATTAGTTTAGATGAGTTTTCGAATAATGCTTGTTTTAATTACGCCGTAATCACACCCGAAAAAACAGCTCAAAGGAGTGCGAGATAGCTATGGCCGTCGATGACCAATTTTTAGGCTACTAGGGTGAAGTCAGTACACAGCTTTGGAATAGTTATTTTCATGTGTTATGTTACATTTGAAACATCCAAAGCTGACATTTTATTTACCGAGTTCGAATGTTTTTGTATTAACTCTTTAAATAATTGAATAACAGAGATCTAGTGTTCGGTTTCAGTTGGAATCAGTAAAACAAAACCACAGCTGAAATACCAAAATCGAAATGTGTTGGAAATTCCCATTTTCGGTCATAATAAGATAATTCGTTTAATACATGAATATGTGCTATTGAATAGTATGTAGATTTGAATGTATCGGGATACCGAGCAAGGATTGCAAATTCAACTGTTATTTGGCGATCAAGCTGCACTTGAAAACATATAAATCATACTAGAGCCAAACTTACCGAATTATCAATCAGAAAACGCTTTGCACTTCAGTAGAACTTGCATTTTCAACGCTAGAAGTGACCTTGACCGTTGGCTTTAGGTATGCACAACCTGGCATGTGCAAGCTTCCTACGTTCCCACCCTCTCTGATTCACGGTCACCGTTGGTCAGTGCTAAGGCTAGATGTTGTGTACGGTGTCTATAGGCATATTGGTAACGCAGATAAGTGAGCTATAGCTGCAGCAGCTACAACAAACAGAGACAACCAGTTTTGGATCATTGCCAATTCTTGTGCTTCTTGGTGTTGAATCCGGGAATCGATTGGTCTCAGTAGGTATCCGATAAAAAAAAATAATCCGTGTCATCTTTAGTGCGTTTTAATATTTTACCTTAATGTGTTCAGTAATGGTATGTGATTAGTCGTAAGTGAATACGCACAAACACTTAATGAATGTGTGAACATACTGGAATTGGTGCAAAAAAGCGATAATCGATTATCGATCTTAAAATTTCAAATAAAGTAGCGAAATATACTTTTCTACAAAATTGCACGTAACACAAAACCTGCTTAGACGTTTGTTGCATTTACAATGCATATATCAGGTGCATATGCAACACCATCGTTCGTCGGCTTGCATAACAAACAATTTTCATTTTTTTCTCATGCAATTTTTGTCGCTTCCGTTTTACATACACAATGCACTGTCCATGTGCAGTGCTCTCCATACGATGCCGTATGGTATCTTTTCAAACAATTTGTGCAACCAATCGACGACGTCGACGGTGTCTGTCATTCACAATTAATATTGATGACCGACGTTCGTACCAGACGCACAATATTTGGAGATGCCATATTTCCGCTTTTTTGTTTTATTGATGCACCAACGATGGCATATATACGTCGAGAGTTCAACTGCCTTTGTTCAATGTCGATTACTACCGTTTTATTTAGTGGTCAATTTCATTATAGGTTTTACTAATGAATAAGAAATCGCCTTTATATGACATGTGCACACGAAGCAGTTGTAAACGGTAATGAAAATAGTAGGTAATTCGTTTTGATAGCAAAGCGTCGTCCATTACACTATCCTCCATGTTTCCCTCAATTTAATTGAATGCCAGCATGAAAGTGAAATTCAATATACCTACTCTTTGCGTTTCTCATTTCAGTGCTATTAGTTCAATTCATTAGCGCTATGCTACTGATAAATGCATACAGGATAATTTCATGAGACTAATGTAGACCAAAAGTTCCATACATGACTTTCAGGCAACATAAGTCTCATGTAATTATCCTTCATGCATTTATCAATTGCGAATTGATGACATGGTCCATATGGATTTGGTCGAATGACGTTTGGTCGAATATATGACGGAAATTACATTTGGTCGAACGGACATTGTTACCGGTACCGTCGAGATGGGCACCCTATCCCCAAACGGTTCAACCACTTCAGTGACAAGCCGTCACTATTGATATGACATCAAGGGAAAGGGGTAAAAACAAAACGAAAAACTACAGAGACAGAACGTGAATTTTGCTACTCATGCTATTACTTATTATAGTTGATTATTCTACCTTAAAATTACGTATTTGTGCTTAAGACTAGTGTTGTTTCCAGCTTACAAACTAGTGAAGGTAAAACTATTGAATTACATGCAAAACTGTATACTAAATGTTAAAATTATCTAAACTAATTAGGCACTAAAAACTAACCTAAAACCGAGTTGGACAGTGCAATAGAAGGGTCCAGAACTATAAGGGACACTGAAAAGTAAGACAATTAGTAATAATAATGAAACATTGAACTGAAATTAACTATATTTACAGTTTTAAAGCGATAATAAATCGTCTACGAAAATCAGTGGTCGCCCTTTCATTCCTGTCGCAACACTTCTTTAAAATTTTCACCCGAGATGAGTCATCATCCCGCCACTAGCAACAAGTATGGATGCGGTGGATGTGACCGGCCGGACGAAGCGGACAACCTGGTCCAATGCGACGTCTGTGATGCGTGGTGGCATTTCAGTTGTGCCGGCGTTACGGGATCAATTACCGATCGTTCGTGGATGTGCACCCGCTGTAAACGCACCTCCCGCGCTTCCTCCAGAGCCAGTGTCACGAGTCGATCGTCTTCGCAACTAGCGGAGAGTATGGCACGTCTGCGCGAACGCCAAGAGCTGCAGAAACGGCGCACAGAGGTTGAGCTGGAAAAGAAATTCCTCGAGGAGCAACGAGAATTGCTGGAAGCTTCGATTGCCGCCGAAGTAGAGAGAAGAAGCCAGGTGAGTCGAACGGATAGCCGAAGGAGAGTCCAAGATTGGATCGAGAGCAGCGCGGACCAGACAACGAGCGCGGCTGAGGGAAATCGCCAGCCAGCAGCTTCAGTGGTTCAGCAGCACGACACTCATCCACGTCAGGGGAACTCGGATGCCGCAGCGGCGGCAGATAATTTGGACATTCAACTGCACAGCTCCCCTCTTCGCGATCGGACAATCCCTGCTTTCGAGGCCACGGGAGACTTTAGCGATCTTCAACCACTGCCGGAGGTAATCAGTCAACACAATGCCAAGGATCTTATCCGTGAATTACGTGTGAGACTGGAGCGCTGCTTACTGCAGTCGGAGCCAACATCGCCTCAATTGGCGGATCTGCAGCAACAGCTGCAGCTATGCAGAGAAGAGATAGAAGGAATGCATTCTACTGTGTACCGTTTAACGACGGTGTCGATGCCAGCGGCCCAAACCGACAACATAGGAACGGTAGGCAGTAACGACGAGCTCGTACAACCGGTAGCCAAACCGCTAGGTGCTATCCCAAAGCACCGGCCGAACGAGTTCCTTCAAGGTAAGTGTCATGCCTCCGAAAACCAAATCGAAATAAACAATATCTCTCAACCGAAATCACATCCAATCATGCAAATTCCCCCTCAAGAGCAGCAGCGTATAGCCCACGCGCGCTCTAGTGCAATAAATAACGAGCAACCGACTGTTACCCAACACACTCCTTTTCCCCCTGCAATAACCCAAGTACCACACCTACGACAGTATGCTTTCGGGTACCAACCCCCAGTGCAACAAGAGTTAGTGCTTCCGCCCCCAGTGCAGCAGCCAACAGTGCAGCAATCAGCTATGCAGCAGCCTCCAGTGCAGCAGCATGCAGAGAGTCAGCATCCAGTGCAGCAGCCACCAGTGCAGGAGCCGTTGTTGCAGTCACGTACGGGGCAGCAATCCGCAATGCAGGAGCCACCGGTGCAACAGTACATAGAGCAACAGCCTCCAGTGCAGCAGCCGCCGTTAGTGCAGCTGTTCTCTGTGCAGCAGTCAATGATGCAGCAGCCGTTGGTGCAGCAGATTGTAGATCGTCAGAACCCAGTGCATCAGCATTCGGTGCAGCAACCGTCGATGCAGCGGCACGTAGAGCATCAGCATCCAGCGCAGCAGCCACCAGTGCAGCAGCCATCAGCGCAGCAGCCATCAGTGCAGCAGCCATCAATGCAGAAGCCATCAGTGCAGCAGCCGTCAGTGCAGCAGCCGTCAGTGCAACGGCCGTCAGTGCAACAGCCTTCAGCACAGGAGTATTTTGTTCACCCGCGTATGCAGCAGTGTCAAGTTCGCCATTCTCAGGTGCAGCAGCCTTCGGTGCAGCAATCTTCAACGCAGCATCCATCTGAGCAGCAGCATGTAGAACGTCATCATCCAGTGCCACGGCCATCTGTGCCGCAAATCCAACGACCAATGCAGCTGAGTTCGGCTCAGCAACCGTCTGAGCAGCTGCCGCCCATGCAGTAGCCGTCGATGCCGCCGCCGTTAGTGCAGCCGTCTACACTTCAACAGCATTCAGTGAGTTGGACATCAATGCAGGCACGTCCGGTTCAACA
Organism: Aedes albopictus; assembly: GCF_035046485.1. Taxonomy (NCBI): domain Eukaryota; kingdom Metazoa; phylum Arthropoda; class Insecta; order Diptera; family Culicidae; genus Aedes; species Aedes albopictus. The sequence goes on along the minus strand of NC_085137.1, from coordinate 304,258,495 downwards.
GTATCCAATCCAGCAGTATGCAGAGCAGCCGAATCTGCTGCCACAGTTTCCACTGCAGGCACCATTGTTACAACAGTTTCCAACGCAGCAGCCTTCGAGGCAGCAACTTCCTGTCGGTACTCCGCCAGTGTCGTCTGTAGGCACGGTACCAGACGTGAACGGGCAGGACAGAAGAGTGGACGAACTGCCCACACAGCAACAGCTAACCTCTCGTCAATCTTTAGCACGAGATCTGCCTACGTTTTCTGGTGATCCAGCCGAATGGCCGATATTTATCTCCAACTTCGAGTACACGACAAGAACATGCGGGTATACAAACGGAGAAAACATGGTGCGCCTACAAAGATGCTTGCGAGGACGTGCATTAGAAAGTGTGCGCAGTCGTTTAGTCTTTCCAACTGCCGTACCTCAAGTGATAGAGACGTTGCGGATGAGATATGGTCGTCCGGAGTTGCTTATCAACGTTTTGTTGCAGAAGGTGAAAGCGATGCCCAGTATTCGAGGAGACAAGTTGGAAGCCCTCATTGAGTTCGGGATGGCGGTTCAAGAACTGTGTGACCACATCGAAGCAGCGGATGAAAGAGCGCATTTGTCGAACCCCACTCTCCTGCAGGAGCTCATTGGGAAGTTGCCCGCAGATCAGAAGCTGATGTGGGCAGGTTTCAAGCGCGGCCGTGCGGGGGTGGATCTCAAGACATTCAGCGAGTATATGGTCGGCGTAATGCAAGATGCTTCAAGTGTGGTGCTCTACGAACAGGATTCACGAAAGGTCGGGAACAGAGAGAAGACGAAAGGGTTCATCAACTCGCACGTAACCAGGACTGACGAAACACTCTCTTCGACGTCATCGCAGCACAAGTCGAGCGGGTGCCTCCATTGCGATAAAGATGGCCATAAGCTTCGAGAATGCCAAGCGTTCAGGGCTCTTTCCGTCGACGATCGCTGGCGACGTATTCGGTCACTGAACCTGTGTCAGATATGCTTGTACAGTCACGGAAAAAGATCTTGTCGGATAAATAATCGGTGCAATGTAAACGGATGTCAATTCAAACACCATCCACTGCTGCATGGAAAGTCTACGACTCCGACAACACAAGCAGGCAGCACTCACACTCACCAATTACTCGATTCGGGTATCCTATTCCGGATCATACCAGTCACGCTTCATGGGAAGTCTGGCAAAATTAACACCTTTGCCTTCCTGGACGAGGGCTCTTCATCAACGTTGGTCGAAGAAAATCTGGTAGCGCAGCTTGGCTTGACTGGAGAATCGCAACCAATCTGCCTCAACTGGACCGGGAACACCTCGAGGGAAGAAAAGGATTCTCGTCTGGTATCGTTCACCATTTCCGGACCAGGGCAGAAGCGACTTCGTAAGCTCGTGAACGCTCATACCGTGAGGAACTTGAACCTACCAACGCAAACATTCGAGCTAGAAGAGGCGGCAGAAAAGTTTGCCTATTTGAAGCAACTGCCCATTTAAAGCTACCGCAATGCGAAACCGGAAATTTTGATCGGAGTGGACAACCTGAAGCTTGCTGTACCGCTGAAGATAAATGAAGGAGATGGAACTGGACCGATCGCCGTTAAGACGCGACTGGGATGGTGTGTCTATGGGCGACAAAGTTCTCGAAACAACGAAAGATTCTGCTTCCATGTTTGCGGATGTACGAGAGACGATGAGCTACACGATAGTGTGAAGCAGTTCTTTGCGGTGGAAGAGAATGGAGTGAAGCAGCTGGAAACTACGCTCAGTCCGGATGAAAGGCGTGCTCAGGAATTGCTGGAGATGACGACTAAGCGAATCGGTAGCCACTTCGAAACAGGCCTACTGTGGAAGGAGGACGAGATCGAACTACCGGACAGCTACGGCATGGCGTTGCGACGACATCAGTGCCTTCAATGGAGGATGGAGCGGCAGCCAGCTCTGAAAGAGAACATTGGCCGGCAGATACAGGAATACATCGACAAAGGCTATGCTCATCGAGCCACTTCAACAGACCTAGAGACGGCAGATGCCAGGAGAATTTGGTTTCTACCGCTAGGAGCCGTCACGAACCCAAATAAACCTGGAAAGGTGCGGCTTATATGGGACGCAGCAGCAAAAGTTTCTGGTGTATCGCTGAACAGTGTCTTGTTGAAAGGACCGGACCAGCTAACATTGTTACCAGCTGTACTGTTTCGCTTCCGGATGTATTCCGTTGCTGTGAGCGGAGATATAGAACAGATGTTCCATCAAGTGGGCATCCGACCTGAGGATAGAAACTCCCTGCGCTTCCTGTGGAGCGAAACTTCTGATGAACCAGTGCAGATTTACCTCATGGACGTCGCTACGTTCGGCGCAACGTGCTCGCCTGCATCGGCGCAGTACGTGAAAAACCTAAATGCCTCGGAACACCAGCAGCAATACCCAAGAGCCGTGGAAGGAATATTGAAGAGCCATTATGTCGACGACTATCTCGACAGCTTTGGCAGCGAAAGCGAAGCGGAGAAGGTTTCTGCAGAAGTGAGACTAGTACATCGTAACGGCGGTTTTCATCTTCGCAATTGGAGGTCGAACAGCAAAAGGGTTTTGGCAGCACTTGGAGAAACAGCCCAAGAAGACAATAAAAAGCTGTATCTTGAATCGGATGAACAAGTTGAACGCGTGCTCGGGATGCTTTGGTCCTCAAGTACGGACGAGTTAAGCTTCTCCACTTGCTTGAGAGAGGACGTCAGGCAGCTCTTGGATAGCGGTAGTCGTCCGACGAAACGGCAGGTGCTCCGATGCGTAATGTCTTTGTTCGACCCTCTCGGACTTTTGGCATTTTTCGTTATTCACGGGAAGGTTCTTATTCAGGACTTGTGGCGAGCTGGGACAGAATGGGATGAAGCAGTCGGCGACGCAGTATTTGAACACTGGAATCGTTGGACGAAGATGATCGAGTTTGTAGCAGCGGTAAGAATACCGAGATGTTATTTCCTTCGAGCAACAGAACAAACGTACAAAGATGCCCAAATTCACATTTTCGTGGACGCCAGCGAGATAGCGTACTCGTGTGCAGCTTACATCCGAACGGCTGTTGGAGATGGAACGTTTGCCTGTGTTTTGGTCTCTGGTAAATCCAAAGTAGCTCCGCTTAAGCCGATGTCTATTCCGAGATTAGAACTGCAAGGATGTGTCCTCGGTACACGTTTACTGAAATTCGTCCAGGATAATCATCCTATCGTATTCTCCAGGAGGTTCCTCTGGACGGACTCTACGACAGCTAGAGCGTGGATTAGCTCAGACCCGAGGCGCTACAAACCATTCGTAGCCCATAGAGTCGGAGAAATTTTGGAGACTACGAAAGTTAATGAATGGCAGTGGGTTCCGTCCAAGCTCAACCCAGCAGATGAGGCAACCAAGTGGGGTCGTGGACCTTACTTCAGTCCGGAAAGCCAATGGTTCAAAGGGCCAGAATTTCTGCGGTATTCAGAGGAATCGTGGCCCAGAAAAGCCAATCCAATCGAGTCTACAAACGAAGACATCAGACCATCAGTACTGTTCCATTTCGCATTCGTTCCAACACTGGACTTTGAGCGTTTTTCGTCATGGAATAGAATGCTACGCGCCGTAGCCTACGCATTGCGTTTCATCTTCAACATCGCAAAACCGGCTCAAAGGCTCCGTGGTCCACTTTCACAAGCTGAGTTGCTCAGTGCAGAACGGACGATTTGGAAGCTCGTACAGCGAGAAAGTTACCCGGACGAGATTGCTACCCTGGAGAGGAATAAATCCGAATCGACGGGACAACTCCTAGATCGGAAAAGCAACTTGATAAAGCTGATGCCTGCTCTTGACGAGCTCGGATTATTGCGGCAGCGTAGCCGTATTGTTGCTGCGGAGAACGTGACCTACGATACCCGGTTTCCGATAATTCTGCCTGCGAAGCACCGTGCTGTCAACCTGTTGGTAGAAGACTATCATCGGCGCTACCGGCATGGAAACAACGAAACCATTGTCAACGAGCTACGTCAACACTACGCCATTTCGGGCTTACGTAGAATCGTAAAGAAGGTCACATATAGCTGTCAGCTGTGCAAGATTCGCAAGGCGCGTCCTTGCAATCCACCGATGGCGGCACTTCCTCCAGCCCGCTTGGCGATGAATGTCCGTCCGTTCAGCTATGTTGGCCTGGATTATTTTGGGCCATTCCTAACAAAAGTAGGACGTTCAAACGTGAAAAGGTGGATCGCCCTCTTCACATGCCTCACCGTACGAGCTGTACACCTTGAGATAGCGTATAGCTTATCAACGGCCTCTTGCATATCTTGTGTACGACGCTTCATCGGTCGCCGAGGATCGCCGATAGAAATCTTCAGCGACAACGGAACGAACTTCCAGGGGGCGGAACGCATATTGCGAGAGCAGATCGACACGGAATTGGCAACGACGTTCACCAACTCAAACACGAAGTGGAGCTTCATTCCTCCTGGAGCTCCACATATGGGAGGTGCTTGGGAGAGGTTGGTACAGTCTGTGAAGGCGGCAATGAAAGATGCCTATGCAGAGGGGAAGTTGAGCGATGAGGGATTGCAAACGATGGTTGTTGAAGCAGAGAGCATTGTAAATTCGAGGCCTCTGACATACTTGCCGTTAGACTCTGAGGAGTCGGAAGCATTGACTCCCAATCACTTCCTTTTGGGGACCTCTAGTGGCGCTAAGCAAAGTAGTGTAGGCATCGAGGAATCACAAAAGCGTCTACATGACACGTGGGGAGCAATACAGAGTCAGCTGGACAAGTTTTGGCAACGCTTTCTGGTGGAGTATCTACCAGTCATAAGAAGACAGCCGAAATGGTTTAACGAAACTAGACCATTGCAGGTTGGCGACCTTGTCCTTGTCGCAGACGGCGCTCGGCGATGTGAGTGGATACGAGGCAAGGTTACGCAGATCTTCGAAGGAGCAGATGGTCGTATTCGCCAAGCACTTGTACAAACTCGCCAGGGAAGCTTCAGAAGACCAACGACTAGGTTGGCTGTACTCGACGTAGGTGGACAAGGTGCTACCCCAGGACTCGTAGGGGAGCACCGGGGGGAGACTGTTACCGGTACCGTCGAGATGGGCACCCTATCCCCAAACGGTTCAACCACTTCAGTGACAAGCCGTCACTATTGATATGACATCAAGGGAAAGGGGTAAAAACAAAACGAAAAACTACAGAGACAGAACGTGAATTTTGCTACTCATGCTATTACTTATTATAGTTGATTATTCTACCTTAAAATTACGTATTTGTGCTTAAGACTAGTGTTGTTTCCAGCTTACAAACTAGTGAAGGTAAAACTATTGAATTACATGCAAAACTGTATACTAAATGTTAAAATTATCTAAACTAATTAGGCACTAAAAACTAACCTAAAACCGAGTTGGACAGTGCAATAGAAGGGTCCAGAACTATAAGGGACACTGAAAAGTAAGACAATTAGTAATAATAATGAAACATTGAACTGAAATTAACTATATTTACAGTTTTAAAGCGATAATAAATCGTCTACGAAAATCAGTGGTCGCCCTTTCATTCCTGTCGCAACAGACATTATTATGATTATAATGACATTCCGTATTATATGAAACAACAGCCTATATTTAAGAGAAGGAGAAATATTTGACGAAAAAAAAAATGTTTAAATATCTAAACATAAATAAATTATAACACTTGCAAGATCACCCTTAAAGCAAGAGTAAACTTTTATGAATAAATCAGCAGATGGATTTCAAGTACGAAAGGACAGCACGTGCTAAAAAAAAGAAAAGTCTTTGGTAAAAAAAAATCAGTACACTGAATCAAATTTCAACCATCGTGCAAAAATAACGACAGTGTCCCCACCTGCTTTTTGCGATAATCCACCCAATGCAACATATACCTACACTCCCGATCAAAAGTTTGGGTTCACCCCCTCAAAAACATGTAATTTTTGTAGTCCCATATCTCCGCCAATTTGCGTCCGATTTCAAAACCTAGGTACCATTCAATAGATAATAATAATAGATGTAACTTTGAACATGATTTATGTGAAACTTTTACGAAAACAGTTGTATGTAAACTTAATACAAAGTTGCCAAATTTTCCAAAAAATGAATATAAACTTACGGCAGTGTCGCTGGAAAATGGGTTGACCAAATTTTATGATGAGAGCAGTAATATAACCTTTTTTCTATTAGCTTTCAACTGCTTCTTGCCGAACTTGGCTAAAAATGTAGGAAAAAAGTTATTAAGTAAATTAACTCTTGATTTAATCGACCAAAAGTTTGAGGTCACTTTCGTAAAACATGGAAAAGCGATTTGGTAATATCTTCGTCACTTATAGTTTGATTTAAATTCTTTTTGGCTTATTCAAAGGTAATTAACTAAATTTACGTTTGATGTCTTTAATTTCACGTGTTCAACTATTTTTCTATATAAAAATGGTATGTAAAGTTAACACATTTCACCACATTTAGAAAATGAAGAAATTTTACGTTAAATTTTAGTATGTAAAATTTAACAAATATGTGTGGTTCAATGTCTATGCAGCTTTGGAATAGTTATTTTCATTTGTTATGTTACATTTGAAACAGCCAAAGCGGACATTTTATTTACCGAGTTCGAATGTTTTTGTATTAACTCTTTAAATAATTGAATAACAGAGATCTAGTGTTCGGCTTCAGTTGGAATCAATAAAACAAAACCTCAGCTGAAATACCAAAATCGAATTGTGTTGGAAATTCCCATTTTCGGTCATAATAAGGTAATTCGTTTAATACATGAATATTTGCTGTTGCGCTTCACATTGTGCTGTTCGTAAAACATGGAAAAGTGATTTGATGATATCTTCGTCATTTATAGTTCAATTTAAATTCTTTTTGGCTTATTCAAAGGTAATTAACTAAATTTACGTTTGATGTCTTTAATTTCACGTGTTCAACTATTTTTCTATATAAAAATGATATGTAAAGTTAACACATTTCACCACATTTAGAAAATTAAGCAATTTTACGTTAAATTTTAGTATGTAAAATTTAACAAATATTTGTGGTTCAATGTCTATGCAGTAAGTATCACTCATTATGTTCCAAATTGGTGATTTGATGTTGCATGAAGAAGAAGAAGAAAAGCGATGATGTTTTGAAAAATCTCTATCCCTATAACACAGGGGAAGATTTTAAAATGCCTCTATAAAATCTTAAACAAAATATAATTAAAAACGGTTTGATGTACGGTGTTAGACTTTGGACGGACCACAAATTAAGTACCTTATCAAGAAAAAAATGTTAAATTTATATGTATACGTTCAATATGTAGTACATTTCAGTTCAACTTGAGTCAAACCGTTACAATTTGTTAAATATTTCACCAAATAAAATGTATGTGTCGCATGTACGATATGTATGATGAGTTAGTATTTTGATATCGTCATTAATAATCAGTTATTAACAAAACTTTTGAAAATAGGAGAATATAGTTAAGGCTTCTTAAATTGAACACTTTCCCATCCCATCCCAAAATATTTACAGATCTCCTGTAAATTGATCTAATTTCACCAGTTCTTCGGTGCTTTCATAGATTTCACCGATTATCTCCTATAATTTTATCGATTTCGCCGTAACACTGTAGTTTGCTTGTTTACATACCAGTTTCGATGATTTTTTTCACCGAATACTGTAATTTATTCTAAGTGTGTATGCCTTTGAAATCTCCCGGGTTTGTTAATTGATTTGATACTCTTTGTCTTAAGGGTACGACTGTTAGAATATAAAGGTTTTTGTTTATCTGTATTAACGAGATTTTTAGCTCTTTGGCTAGTTCATCTCGAGACCCACGCCTTACTTCCCTTCTGAAGGAAAAAAACGCATTTTTTGTGAGTTTGTCGGAAGTGGGATTCGATCCCAGGTCCTCGGCGTGATAGTCAAGTGTTCTAGCCATCACACCAGGTCCGCTCCACAGAATATAAAGATGGCCGCCACAATGGCTGCCTTGCAATCCATTAAAATTTTCAAGAGCACAAATCTGATTATCTAGTAGACCAACAAGACTGGAAATACTACTTGTTTCTTGCTCACACACAAAAACACATTGAGAAACATTATTAGTCCGCTCCGTTTGATGGATCTCCAAATTTGTATTCTCGTGATGCAAAATTCGTCATTTGGAAAGTGGACGCAAGAGACCTTCACCTTAACGCTGACCACTTCATTTAGGAAAGCAATGTTTGCTTCAGTCAATATCCGTCTTGCCCCACTTTTCACTACAATGATAAACACAGTCATTGGTTCGGTTAACTAAACCACAAGTTTACTGGTACATTTACAACACAGACATAATAATGAAAAATGCAAACAACACACTTCCAGTTTTTATGTTCCGCGTTTCTTATCAAATACCGCAAAAAAAAAGCCGCCGAATGTAGAGCTCTTAGATAACAAGGGGCGCAGTTTTACACACAAACAAGCGTGTACCGAGCAACAACAGCAACAGCACTGCTTCAAAACTATTATGTGCGATGACGCTAGATTTGCGGGAAGAAAGCTTTGTTGTTGACTTACCAGAAGGAAAATCGCAAACATTTTACTCAAACCCCACGATTATAACTGCCTTCCACTTTTATGTCATCTCTTCTTTCCTCTTTGTGAATTGCCGTAATTATTTCCCTTTCCCTTTTACTTTTTCATTGATGTTCACTCAGTTGTTTGGATCAACTTGTATCTGTTAATTTTCTTCAAATGTTATTCAATCGAGAATTTGTTTAATAACATTACTATTTTGTATTTGCTGACTCACTGAGATGATATAATAACCTTTCAAATAGCATTTTAACGTTATTTTTACAACTTTGCTTAATGCATCCTCGATCAATCATTAAAGATCAATGTCTACGAACCCTTTCCAAATATTTTCATGTGTGGATAAATTTAGCAATCGCCTTTTACCGTTGCCGCGAGGCCCTGGCATTTGCAGTCGTTAATTGGTTTAATTTAAATTTTTGCTCTCACATGCTCCATGTGGTTTCGACTCAATACGATGTGTGATTCTTCTGTCAGCAAACGATGGAGTAATCCAAGCATCAATTATTTTCCATTACCTCAAAGCTGCAGAATATCAAACATTCAAGTACGGTAACAAGCTTGAGTTTTCCCCTAGGCTGTGTACATATCTGCAATTTCGATTATGGATTACGAAATGGTTAATTAATTTCATTATTCAATCTCTCTTCCCACCCAACAGAGGCGTTGCTACAATCTCGTCCATTGCCGCACATCCCACCACCCGGTAGCATCATTCCTGGCGATGTACTTGCTCAAAGCCAAGACGGCTCGGAAAACCACACCGGAACGCTTCATTCCCAGGGTAGCTCAAATACAGCTCAATCCAGTTTCGAAAATGCACATCGATGGACATCCAAAGAAAACCTGCTGGCTCCCGGTCCGGAAGAGGACGATCCACAACTGTTCGTAGCGCTATACGATTTTAAAGCAGGTGGTGAGAATCAGTTGAGTTTACGAAAGGGAGAGCAAGTACGAATATTATCCTACAACAAATCTGGAGAATGGTGCGAAGCGCACTCCGACTCGGGTCACGTAGGATGGGTTCCTTCCAACTACGTTACTCCTCTAAATTCCCTGGAAAAGCACTCCTGGTATCATGGGCCAATTTCGCGAAATGCCGCCGAATACTTGCTTAGTTCCGGTATCAACGGAAGTTTTCTAGTCCGGGAAAGCGAGAGTTCACCTGGGCAACGTAGTATAAGTTTACGGTATGACGGACGAGTCTACCACTATAGGATATCGGAAGATTCCGATGGCAAAGTGTACGTAACTGCAGAGGCTAAATTTAATACCCTTGCCGAACTGGTGCATCATCACAGCGTACTTCACGAGGGCCATGGACTGATAACGCCTCTGCTCTACCCGGCGCCAAAGCAGAACAAACCAACAGTATTCCCTCTGAGTCCGGAACCGGACGAGTGGGAAATCTGCCGGACGGACATAGTAATGAAACATAAGCTGGGTGGTGGTCAGTACGGGGAAGTGTACGAGGCTGTGTGGAAGCGGTACGGGAATACGGTAGCGGTAAAGACACTCAAGGAGGACACAATGGCACTAAAGGATTTCCTAGAAGAGGCTGCTATAATGAAGGAAATGAAACATCCGAACTTGGTGCAACTGATTGGTAAGTAATTGATTAATTACATTATAGTATTTGCGTACGCTATTATGATTGGTAATTAGAGCACAAACAACGCATTCTTGATTATTTAAACACTCGACAAATAAAACCGAAGAGCAAACAATAAACAAATGAAACAATTCACGTTGAAAACATTCCAATATTCAGTAGAGCAATGTCGAAATGATGAGATGAATGATGTACATCTAAAACGTATGAGAGATTTTCGAGGCAAGTTGCAAACGAACCACAGCAAGGTAAATTAGGAGGAACAAGCACTTTTTACCACAAAGATGATGCTTTGGAGGTAAACTATCATCCAAATTATTGTCACTAATTGGTTTCAAAATCTACACAAGTTGTAATACATGTTGGATCTGGTTAATATGCATATTTTAGTGCAGAAATCGGACGAATTCATCCATGCAATAGCAATTTAATCTTTCGTAGCTCGCGCGGTTGGCTGCCACCGCCAGTACTACGTAGATGCTGAGTACAAAATGCCAGATTTTTTAACGTGTTGTACAAAATACAACAGCGCGATCGCTCGAGGTTAAAAAGGGGAAAAATTTTGGTGAATCATGGTGGATATCATGTGCTATATTTAATGTATTGCATAATACAATTGTATAAATTCACAAAGTTGAACAGTTACTTTTAAAGCGCATCCCACTGATGTAGTAGTCCATTCAAGATTGCAAACCTGGTAGACACTTTATCTGCAATTCAAATATGTACTTGATTTTGACCATTCCAGCGTTGCCAGCATCATCCTAATTAGTTTCAGGGTAAACAGGGGAAAAATTTTAGTGAATCATGGTGGATATCATGTGCTATATTTAATGTATTGCATAATACAATTGTATAAATTCACTATTTTATTCGATATTTTGCTGCATATTGTGCAAAATCACAATGAGTATAGAAAGTGTACAGTATTCGGTACAAGTGCCAAAGCGGTAAACACCCGAATATTCCGGAAGACCACATACTTTGGGCCATACCCAAGTAACAAAATTGATTTTATAATGCTCTCCAGGAATTCTTAAACACATATCCCTTAAAACCGGGCATAACAACAGCACTGCATGAGAACCTCAAAATAATGATAAAGCTCTCATAAGTCTAAGGAGATCCATTCTAGAGACGGTGTTGAAGAATAAATTTCAAGAATGCCCTAAAACTTATTACACTTCCACAAGATGTTCTCTAGGTGAATTGGTTTCTTCTTGAGGATATCTACTCAAGAGTGTCATAAAACGATGATAAAATTATTCGTTTTTGCTTGTGGCACTTATGATGGAGGATGCATCTATTTTCTCAATTAAGGGAATTAATTCAAGTCAAACCCTGGTTTTACACCGAGAAAAATTTCTACTCAATGACTGAGTTGGCCTTATAGATAATCGAAAAATCCTTTGTTTTCTTACTCAGTTTCGGCTAAAAGTGGGACAACCCATTGACAATGGGTTGTCCCACTTTTAACGGAAACTGAGTAAGAAAACAAAGGATTTTTTGATTTCTGAGTAAGACCAACTCAGCCACTGAGTAGAAATTTTTCTCTGTGTATGGCAAATAATGATTATGAATATTGCAAATAATGAAATAATGAATATGAATAAAGGATTCCATGTGCAACAATAAATACACTGTTAATATAATAGAAATATATACACCAAACTCCAATGGCGCTGTAGTCACTTTTTCTATTTAAATATTTTACTAGCTAAAATTTCAAAAAACATGGTTGTAATAATACTAGACGTTGAGTTTAGGCACTACAACGTTATGTGTGTTAGCTTCTATGTTTAACGGAACAGTTTTTGATTGAAGAACATCACAAATAAAAGAAAAGAAGCATGGCTCGATTATCCGGGTGATTCGATTATCCGGGGTGAAATAATTTTGGAGTCACCCGGATAATCGAGTTAGACCTGTAATTGATTATTTTTAACTCCTAAACTACCAAGGGTCCAAAAAAAGTCGGAAGTCCAACTTTGACAAGGCATTTCTCGGACGTTTTCCAACCGATTTCAAAACTTTTTTTTTGTGATGTTATTAAACAAAAGGCACTTCCTAGTTTTTTTGAGAACGCCGTTTTTGCACACTTTTATCAATAAAATAAAATTTAAAGCGATGACATAAGATTTTTTCGACCCTAAATCATGCGTACAGCCGTAGTGAACATGTTTATGCAAAATAAGTGGTTTTTCAGTACACTGATATTTTAATTTACTGGAAAAACTGCTAAAATATTCTATTTTTCACATAAAATAATCAATAAATCAAAATTCAAAGCGATGACATGTAGTTTTTTTGGTTTGTACTGGACATGATTTTGATAAAAATTTTAAAGTTCTCATCAAACTAATCTTTTGTTTTATCAAAAAATGTTCGAGAATATCACATTTCTACACAAAAAAAAAAGCCAATAAGCCAAACTTTAAATCAATGACATGTAATTTTTATACTTTGAATTTATCGTACTAGTTTAGTGGATTTATTTGAACAATACGAGTGATGTTTTTATAACACTCATATCTTATTTCACACGAAATACTAGGAAAGTATACCGCATTTTTCACACAAAGTTGTCAACAAATAAAAATTGGAGGCAATCAATGTCACGAAATTATTCGTAATAAAGTAATAGACTTGTTTGATAAACAACAGTGATCTTTCAATGCTACTCGTATTTTTTGTCACTAAAAAATACAAAAATACCATATATCTATAAAAAAACAAATCAATATTTAATGCGATAGTATATAACTTTTTGGTCTTAAAATGGTCGTAAGAGTGCACTTAATATATTTAATAAATAATAGTGATATTGTCGTCATACTCACACTTAACGAAACAGTTAAAAACGGAAAAACATATTTTGCATTCTGGAAACATCCTTGTATGTACATGGAATTTGCAGTATCGTAATCAAATCGACAGCATTCCGGTATGCTGCTAGAGTGCTAGATATAGGAGCCCTCTTCTTATTCCTCTAGCACGGTTGAACAGATTCATTCTTCATTTAATTTGCTTTCCGAATAATATTCCAGAAGAATCTTCAACTTCTTCACGGAACGACACGCTTCCAGTAAGAAGTTTCAGCATTTCGGGAAAATATTTGTTTGACACTTCCTACTACAAAGAAGTAGTAGTAGATGCTCATATTCGAAAGAAATAAACACTAGACAAACTTTTGAAAAGTAACAGATGGGACGGCCTCGAGCTGAAAATCTCTCAACTAAACACATAACCTAACCTTAACTTTGGGAAACTTGTTTTATTCATACCAGTAAAGTTCGTAACTTTTTTTTTCATTTCTACGGGATTTCCGTGTATTTTTTGATGATTGCTACTTCATGTTCAGGAGACGCAAATGGATCGACAATTTCGTCCAACGAGTACTGGAACTCGTATAATTTGGTGAGCTTGTTTCTGTATATTCTTAATTGTGCCTAAACTTTGACCAATCATATTCTTTGGACCTTCCATTAACACCCAAGACCCCTAGGCCTGAGAGAAACTACGTCAATCTTGAAATATAGTCAGTGATTAGTCCCAAATATCTGTGCTTTGGTAACGGACGGGAAGAAAGCAAATCTCATAACAGCGAAGAGTTGGCATTGCTAAAATTCACAAATCAAAACAAATTAAAAAAAGATTTCCCTGTTAGGGGTAGGCGGGGCAATATGGACACCCTAAGGTTTTTGCCAACTTTACCTGGCAAGATGTCAAAAAAGTTTGGTTTTTTGATACATGTATCCTTTTAAAGTCTATTTAGCATCTATTGCATAAGAATTCTCACGAAGAAAAATGATTTATCCACTTCAAAAAATGGTTTGAAAAATGTTAGTTTTTCATGACCGTCTTCAAGCATACGGGGCAGAATGGACACCCCCATGGGGCAATATGGACACCATGAGACTTTTATGAATTTCGTACATTATTTACACCTATAAAGTCATTTCATTACAAAACAACTATTATGGATGAATAATACGCCGAAGTAGTTCATTTTTGTTCAGTTAATTTAAATTCAGGCTGTTTTGGATAAAGCTTCGTTTTTGTCGGCATGTTCAGCTGTGCCTAGAAAAACTATTTTCCACTGCTGTCATTTTTTGACCAATTTGTTTCACCCTATGTCTACTATAGTGAACATTTAACCGAAAATATACTGAAATCGAAGAATTTGGTTGGTTTGTGATTTAGGTTATATTTTTCCCTTGCCGCTTCTTTCAAAAAGGTGAGTGTCCATTTTGCCCCGGCAGCAGAAGATATTTCCAAACTTGATTTTTGATATAATAAAAAAGAAAATATAAACATGTTAAGCATGTAGATACAGCAAAACTACTTGCATGTGTTCTGGGAATAGCAGGTTTTAATCGACCTGCAATAAATTAATCACTAAATCTTATTTTAGATGGTGTGAAAATTATAATTTCCATGCACAAAAAACGGAGGACGCAACTTTTTCGTGTAAAATCAAGTATAATTTTAATTTCGAATGTTTATTTCCTGAAACTACGTTTTAAACAAATGGACTATATTCTTTATTCAATAAAAGTTCAAAAAAGTTCGTATATTTCAAAATACTGAGGGTGTCCATTCTGCCCCGGGTGTCCATAATGCCCCGCCTACCCCTAAATAAAATTCCCCGAGGATTTCCGGTTTCCTTTGTATTTTTTCCAGGTAATATATAGCCTGGAACTGGAACAAAAAAAATCAAGAATACAATTCTGCATATTTTCGCTTTGAATTTATGATTATTGGCTATTTTGTGTGAACATTTTATTGGGCACATTCGTCATTTTTTTAGTTGATCAAAATGTGAGTGTTATGTTAACATCAAAATTTTATCAAATGCATGCCTGGTACATACTAACGGAAAATTAAAATTCAATCAACTATATGTTATTGCTTTAAATTTTTGTAAAATATATTTAGAGTGTCATGAAAACTTCACTATTGTTTATCAAATACGTCCAGTATTCTTTCACGAATAATTTAAAAGCAAAAAAAAAAACACATATTGTATTCGATTTTTATTTTTTGACTACTTTGTGTGAAAAAATGTGGTATTTTTCTAGTATTTCGAGCGAAATTAATTATGAGTGAAATATAACAGCACTACCCACTCAACTACCACGATAAATTCAAAGTTTTTAAACTACATGTCATTGACTTAAAATTTGGATTATTGGCTTTTTTGTGTAAAAATGTGATATTGTACATTTTTTGATAAAACAAAATATTAGTGTAATGTTAACTTCATATCTCATCAAAATCATGTCCAGAACATTCTATTGGAAATTTAAGACCAAAAACCTACATGTTATGGCTTTAAATTTTGGTTTATTGGCTATTTTGTATGAAAATTATGGTATTATTTTAACGTTTTGAGTAAACTAAATTAAGAGTGTCATAAAAACGTGACTATTGTTCATCAAATATGCCCTGAACTCTTTCACGGATAATTTCAAGGCAGAAAACTGCAATGCATTGTAAGCCATTTTTATTTATTAACCACTTTGTGTAAGAAATGTGATACTTTCGATATTTTTTGAGTAAATCAAAATATAAGTGTGATGAAAACATCACTATTTTTCTTCAAGTATGTCCCCAAGCTACTAAGAACAATTCAAGGCTAAAAAACTACAAATTATCGTTTTAATTTTAGTTTTGTTGACTACTTTGTGTAAAAATATGGAATTTTCGTAGTTCTTCGAGTAAAACAAAATAAGTGTAATTAAAAAAAAATATTGTTAATCGAAAATATCCAGTACAGTCCTACGAACAATTTAAGACCAAAAAAACTATATGTCATCGCTTTAAATTTTGATTTATTGCTTATTTTATGTGAGAAATAGGGTATTTTAGCAGTTTTTCCAGTAAATTAAAATATTAGTGTACTGAAAAACCACTTATTTTGCATAAACATGTTCACTCCGGCTGTATGCATGATTTAGGGTCGAAAAAATCATATGTCATCGCTTTAAATTTTATTTTATTGATCAAAGTGTGCAAAAAATGCGTTCTCAAAAAAACTAGGAAGTGCCTTTTGTTTAATAACTTTGGGTAGACGCATCTATTTTCATTTTTTTAAATGGACGATGTTCTTGAAACCTGTCCGGTTCTATCACAAAAAAAAAAGTTTTGAAATCGGTTGAAAAACGGCCGAGAAATGCCTTGTCAAAGTTGGACTTCCGACTTTTTTTGGACCCTTGGTAGTTCGCGGGAGTTTTCACCCCCTCAGTAGTTTAAGTGTTAAGTGCTTATCTTGTAAAGGATCTTCTGTTTTGGTAAACAAAATTTATTTGACACTTCTAGTACCGCTACTGACGCTGTAAGGGCGTGGCAAACTAGATGTTAGTCACACGAACAGTCACGACATTGGACTTCTGTGGCTAGTTATTTATTCTAATGTTAAATAATATGCTACATGTAGCATTATTTAAATAATATGCTACATGCATGAAACTTCCGAAAGTTTCAAAGCGCCTCGATAATTATTCGATAATAGAATATTCAACATTATTGATTCAGATAGTGGATATGGTAAAATATCCACTATCCATACATTTTGACAGCATGGCTTCAGTTGAAATTCAAGAAGACGCCAGTAGTTATCGGTGGTTTTAATCAAACTCGCCATAAGATCGTCTTAAATTTCGTTCAACTCAAACAAGAGGTTAAAGTGTAACTCAAGAGTACTCAGATATATAATGTTCTCCATAAAAAACGCAAAAAAGTGTCTTAAATTTATTTCCACTTCACCAAGGGTAAGAAGTGTTACTCAAGAGTACTTCGATTCAAGACTGAGCCGGCTTTGAATTAGGCTGCCTGGTCCGACAAACTCCAGCAGCAGCCTGGTTCCGCTGCCAACCGGGATCACCTGTCCGGGGAAGTTTCTCCGGTCAGCGCTTCCAACAAGTAGTTGCGGATTTTCAAAATGTTACATTAGGTTCAGTAGTTATTGTTGTGTTCGTGGTTTTAAGAATTGACTCTCAAGTATTCTTGAAGATGTTTTTAAAACCACAGATTGATGAAGTATAGTTGTGCTCAGCAGACACTATGATAAGACCAATAAGATTATGCAATGCTTTGATAAAACTATCATAAAAACAAATAAAACCAAAAAGAAGCAAGATTGTTACTTGGGTAGAGTACCTTCTTGTCTGCCACACGATATACACATGCAAAATGGTCATTGGCAGAGGAAACTTTTGTAACAAGCGTGGAAGCTCACTGCAACGATCTTTGCTTCCGCGCCAGGTAGCCGAGCTACCGCAAAGCCGCGATGTGACAAATGCCCGGCTAGCTCAGTCGGTAGAGCATGAGACTCTTAATCTCAGGGTCGTGGGTTCGGGCCCCACGTTGGGCGCCAATGTAACAAGCGTGGAAGCTCACTGCAACGATCTTTGCTTCCGCGCCAGGTAGCCGAGCTACCGCAAAGCCGCGATGTGACAAATGCCCGATGAGACTCTGGTAGGATCACTTCTGAACACACAAGATACCCGCAACCAATCAACCAACAAATAAGCCAATAATCTTAGAAATCAATTAATGCAACGATATTCTCGAACTAAAATAAAATACTCGCACGGTTCAATTCGAATTTAAAAAGTCCCATTTGGCTAACGCCTGAATTTATTCCACCAACCTAACCCCTAGTCGCGACTAGATCTACTTCTTTCTAATTGGAATTCCTATTCTAGTACATCACCTGTTTTCTGGATCGAGTGACGTCAGGCGACATGATGACGATTGATGACGTAGGGGTTGCGACGACGGTCGACTACGTTGCGTACCGGTACGATGTGACTTTCGGATGAACGGTCGCTCGAAAGCTTCTGGGGGAACTTCTCCACCCCACGATGCTTATGCTGGCAGCGGGTGACTTTTTATGCTGCTTTACCGTATTATGGCGTAGGCTTGTACGGGTATCGGCCCGTAGGCGTGATTCCGTTTTTCGGGCCGCGGTACCGTTGATGGGGTCCGCGGAACTTCGCCCTCCGGGCGAGACGGGTGCTCTGGTACGTTGAGCGGTCGTACAGGGTGACGTAAGCACGACCTTACCACCTCCTAGATGGTTTATCCGGTATAGATTACTGGGTGATTCGGCCACGTGGTGGATTCCGGTGGGCAAGATGGAGGCTGTGCCCCAACCGGCGACCTTCGTTTGAAGGTGTACTGATTCGACTGGCTAATTCTCTCCGCTTCTGCGATTTGATTCCGCTAATTAACAATTCAAAATCATTTGCATATGGCTGCCACTAACTCCTCTGGCAATTTTTCCACGTGAAACACTGGCTCTTCTTCTAGCACACACCCTATCTTTGGAACTTACTAAACCGGACTGATCCCGTAGCTTGCATTTCATTTGCCAAGCCCTCATTCTTTCCAGGCTTCTATTGTATTGTATCGAACGCGACGACGTATTTGTTGGCTTATTGATTGTAGGTGACCCCCTATGAACATAGGTGAATTTTTTTAGATTTGCGCTACTCGCTACCAAGCCTTTCGAGGGGACTTGTCCCATTTGATTTAGGATTCAAATTTTTAAACTATTTAATGAGAAAGTATTGTAACCCTGTTACACTTTTAGTTAATAACTGTGGAAGTGCTTCTAATAGCACCGACGAACCGACGTGACAGTGGCGATTCAAAAGTGTCCCCCCCCAAATTTAACGGTCGACCACCTAAGCGAGCGATCGCTTCTGTCAAATCAGCACAGACGCGAACCGTTTCCTATATGAACACACGGGGGTTCGGTATCGAGCTATCAAATCATCGCGAGCCGTTATATAGGGTGCGATAGTGTTCGGCTATTTTTCATCATGGCGTCGCGGACAACAAATTTGAATTTATTTGTTCTAGCTGTCACGTCGGTTCGTCGGTGCTAATAGTACACCAAGCTCAGGAGCAGGCTAAAACCCCGCGGGGCATATGCCAAGAAAAAGAGAAAGATAGTTGAACAAGGTGTCCGGTCATTTGGCCTGATCAGTTGTTCACGATTTTTTTCTTGTTGGTTTGCATCATTGAAGGTCGAAAATCTACTAACGGGTGGCCACTAAATAACGGGAATGCTTTTAGCAGCTGATTAAAAACAATAGAAGCGTCCATAGAGTAAACATTTTTTAGACAAAACCATCGTCTATCTATCCACAAAGTCAGCGTATTTTTTATTTTGTGTCAACTTATTCTGTTCTGCAGAAAACGACATTGAAACAGGAAGCACTACCAAAACGCCTTGGACGGCTCTACTGATTGCTGAAAACAACCGTAAAAAAAGTTAATAGTAAACCATTATAAAACTAGAACCCGCCCGGTTTTTAATGAATTCCACATTTCGGCATCCCAAGAAACAGATCCTGAAGATAATAGAGGAAAACTAGCAAAACCAATAAGCATGATATCATTTCACATAATAAAATCTTCTTTTGTGATATGGGCTGGATAAATCAATAGAATGCCTTGTTAAATAACAAATATTTACATCAAATCAAATTTACACATTGAACAACATGTAAATGGTTTGTTATAAAAAAAAAATAGCACAAAAAAAGTTCAACAATGAACCGCAGTGCACAAATTACATCGACACGTTTTGGTGATACAGAAAAATAACATTTTTTGGAAATTTCTATAAA
Source organism: Aedes albopictus (assembly GCF_035046485.1). Classification (NCBI taxonomy): domain Eukaryota; kingdom Metazoa; phylum Arthropoda; class Insecta; order Diptera; family Culicidae; genus Aedes; species Aedes albopictus. Next base: position 304,238,673 of record NC_085137.1, on the reverse strand, counting down.
TGTCATTTACGGGAAAAGGCTACAACCAAAGCAAAAAAAAAAAACAAGTCAGTATCCCCATTTTTTCTTATTACTGTTTGAGTGTGTAGATGCTAAAGGTAGCTGAGAAACCATTTATTTTGACCAACGATTTCACAGACGCAGAAAATGCGTGAAAGTAAACTCTGAAAAGTCGTACAAAGCAGTTGCTCCAACATCACTGCAAAAAAATACTGTACAAATTACTACGTTCAACTTTCTTAAATTTTATATTTTCCATGGACGTACATTGTTAAACCTTTATGATAGTTAAATTCAGATTGCCATTTTTAAAGATCATATATTTTTAAGAGCACATTCAAAGCATTTTCGTTATTTAGTGGCCACCCGTTATGGCGAATTTGAGGTACTATACCATAGCTGATACACTGAGCCCAAACCGCTGCCACTTTTTCCAAGATCGCAGTCACTGCGCTGGTTCGATCCTCTGGTGGTCCAAAATGGCCACTTAATGGTCTCCGGTCATAATATCCGTAAAAATGGCTATTGCTTTCACATTCGTCTTAAACGCAGCGTTTTTTTTCCTTTGTCATTATTTTTTTTTGTAAAAATGAAAATTATTCTAGACCGCTACAACATTTTCCAATATGTACCATCAACATCCATGATGTTATTGTGATATCATTTTAATTCTAAGAACGAATTAAACTGTTCGATCTTCTTATGGCCCAATGTGGCCACTTTTTTCACACGGAGTATTCAAAGAAATGGTCATTTCATGAAAATTAATCTAGTTTGCTGCATTTTTTTCATGGCATAAAAATTCAGACTCTAATCTGAGATCAGAACCAATGGTTCATCCACTGGTAGCGTTAATGATCTACTAGCTAGAAGACTTTGGACGATAGATTATCAAAAATGCTCAATATTCGAATGATCTCTCAGAGCGATTCGATAAAGGACGACTAGGACTAGCATCTAAAACAACAAAAACAATCTAAAATGATTTGCCGGTCAAGTTGTTAATCAAAGAAAAAATCGATGAAGTGAAATCGATCATTGCAGATACGCCCGAGAAATTTTCGAACAGCAGCTCCTATTTTGGACGTTTTCCGCTGTCGGTTTTGCACTGATCGATTCATTTTTTTTTCGTACGATAATTACGTATACACTAAACAGTATCTAGCCGCGAACGAAAAGACAGTTCAGCTGGTATGTAGAGTTGTGGCCGGGGTGGTCAGTGTGGGAGCTACTGCCCAAATATCTTCATACCCTACATAGGGGCTGTTCATTTATTACGTAAGGGAATTTTCACGATTAAAAAAAAAACAAGAAATAGATAATAATAATAGTAACATAACTGAAAACAATTACTAATGACTCTGTTCATTGATTATTTTCTTCTCTTAGGTGTATGTACGCGAGAGCCACCATTCTACATTATCACCGAATTTATGAGCCATGGCAACTTGCTGGACTTCCTTCGCTCGGCTGGCCGAGAAACGTTAGATGCCGTGGCGCTACTGTACATGGCCACCCAGATAGCATCCGGTATGAGTTATCTGGAAAGCCGAAACTTTATTCATCGGGATCTGGCGGCACGAAACTGTCTCGTAGGTGATAATAATCTCGTAAAGGTGGCTGATTTCGGGCTGGCCCGATTGATGCGAGACGACACCTATACGGCTCATGCAGGTGCCAAATTTCCTATCAAGTGGACTGCTCCTGAAGGTTTAGCGTATAACAAATTTAGCACCAAATCGGACGTTTGGGCTTTTGGTGTACTATTATGGGAAATAGCAACGTACGGCATGTCACCTTACCCCGGAATAGATTTGACGGAGGTGTTTCATCGATTGGAATCTGGATACCGAATGGAAAGGCCCCCCGGCTGTCCGCCGGAAGTCTATGAACTCATGAGAAAATGCTGGCAATGGAATGCTCAGGATCGACCGACCTTTAAAAGCATTCACCACGACCTAGAGCACATGTTTCAGGTAATTGCAGAAAAAGTGTCTCCAAGCGCTAATTTTTCTTATCCGTATAGATTTTTTGTTGACAGGAATCGTCCATCACTGAAGCGGTAGAAAAACAGTTGCAAGGCGTCTCTCAACCAGTACAGCTGACGCCGCAGATGGCGAAAAAGCCTCAGATGGGCACGCAACAGGCACCTCAGCACGAGCCGGTTATCACTCCAATATCGGGTATTTTACCGAACCAAAATGTGTTATTCTTCGTTAAATCGTCAATGTTTCCACAAAACCTAAGGATTCTATAGCATTTCTCAGATATCTACACCGTGTCCAACAAGTTCTCATACAGAGTACAAATTTATAAATTATAATTTTATTTCACATCTATTATTCATATTTTCAAAATGAATGCATGTATTGAAGGGACACATAATGCTCATTCAATAAAGCATACGGTTTGGAATAACGTTATTTTTTATTTGATTTTATAAGCCTAGTAGTACACTTCCGATTTCTGAAATCCGTTTGCTCCGGCACGTAAGAAAAATGTTCGAAAAGTTTCTCATTCTACGATAGCTAAATAGAGTCCATAAGGTTAACTTTTGAGTGTTTATCCCATGTATTGTTCCAAATGGATATACTAAAGTTAAATTCACGCAATTTTAGTGATGATATAGTAAGAAATTTCTAAGTAAGGCTGATTTCCTTGAAAATGACCGTTATATTGAAGATAAACATCATAAAATGTAAATTTGAACAAAATTTACCACAATAGGGATACAAGCATGTTTTAGAAGTGAGAATAATGTTAATCAACAAGATAATATGCATGCTGCTTTAACACAACAAATTTCATTAAAACAGGTAAATGGACATTTTTGTTTAATTTACGTTTTATTTTGTACGAACTTCACCAATACAGAATCTCATATTTTTTTCTCCTGGTCATAGTTGCTACTAGCAATGGTGAGGACAGGAACCTAATTTGTTTCAACTTAAAACCTTTACTAGTTAAAATGAGACGAAATACCAATAAAATGGCGTGCGTGCCAGCTGAAATGGACTTACGACACATAAGCGATCAGCAGGGACGGATAAAGGACAATTAATTCCAAAACATATGCGGTATTTGATCAGTGTTAGTTGGCCTTTCAATAAATAAATTTACTTTGAAAATCCTAATTACAGATCAGAAATTAATTCAATTTGTATGAGAACTTATTGGACACGGTGTATTTCTTAGAGTGCACCCTTATTGAGAAAATGATGCATCGAGTTCCTAGGAAATATAATAAGGTTAAAGTGTCTTTATTAGAGACATTTTAAAGAAATACCTAGAATTCTGGAGAATGTTTCAATTTGGAAAATGAAATTCTTACGTTTTATCCAACTGTCTTCTAAAAATACAAATCCCCTTTCCAAGCAAGATTTTGCGATTGTTGAAAGACAAGTGGCATGTTGAAACGTTGACGATTCGCCGTGGAATGACCCACATACTAATTTCCAAAACGATGACTACAAATTTGTTCTTCATTCAGACACTGGCTCCAACTCAAAGCTCAGCACATTTCCGAACAAACCGGCCACAGCCGGGGTACAAATGCGGCGTACCACTAACAAACGTGGCAAAACGGCGCCAGCCCCACCGAAGCGAACGAGGTTGGTATCAGTGATCCTTACGCAAATAACGTTACCTTACCCGTCAATATTCACGTGCAAATGTTTGTCTCCCTTCTCGTTTGATGTTCCTACCAAATAGCTTACTCTCTTCTAGTCGTGATTCAACATACCGGGACGAGGACAGCGGAAAGACTGGCGAAGGCGACCAAAACACAAACGGTATAATACCAATCACAAAATCGTCCTCTTGCAGTAGTTTCCTTATCGATAAGCTGTTTCGAGGTATTTCTATTTCTGGAAGTTGAAATTAGTGTGCTTTACTTTTGCTTGGTGTCTTTGACAAAAGCTTATCTCTGTGACGTCGTTTGATGAACTACTGCCTTAACTTCATACAAGAAGCCTATCTTTATTTGTGGATTTTAATATTTTTACTCATTGAACTACTAACTCTAGATATTTTATCAGCTAACCAACTTACCTACTAAATATATATTTCCATATTATATTCTGTCAATGATAAATCTTTTAATTTAAAGTAACACTACATAATGAGTTTTTATTTTCTAGTCTAGTCTAGTCTTGCCTGTTTTTTTTAATTATTGGATATTTCCATAGAATGATATCCAACCTCTGGGATAAACAATCTACCTCGTGTTTCCCTCACGAGCAAAGAATTTAAATTGTAAAATCATCCAATTTTACCCAATCAATCGCGCTTCTTAATCAACCGTGGTTACTTAGGCATATATAATCAGAAGTCTATGTTTTTAGTTACACACTTTTTTAAAAAAAATAAAACGAAAACCTTGTGTGGCATGGATTCAGCAGACTGCCGTATTACCCCGTGTTTTTTACAATAATTGTTGTTGAACAATAATTAGGGTAACCTTTTAATTGGACAGATTACCATGCTTGTCCGTTCAAATTGTGCTACAAGTTGAAAGTAGCCCTGTCTAGGTACAGCACTTAAAAAAAATAAATAAACGACCTGTGGCATATTCGCATATTACTGCCACATTGTAGGATATGTGTGCCATCAGTAATTTCACGCTCCCATATTCATCTTATTTGAAAACAAGCGATAACGGCACCGATTGGTTCCGTTCTTTTTGTTTCTGAAGTAACCGGCCATCAGGACCTGAGACATCGGGTCTGCAGGAAAAGTGGGAAACGTTATAAAGAACTCCATGGACGGGGTTTTCTATTACGAGTGAAACACGACGTTGTTTGTGTCATGGCAGAAATAAAACTGTTTATTCGTGTTCCTTATAATACATGATATACCGCCTGCAGTAGAGTGTTCTCTGCTGAGAGAATCTCTCTTTGAGAGTTTACCGTAGGATGGGTATTGCCTATCTTGACATAACAACTCCTTCACCCTTAGAAGGAGGTTTATATTTATCTTGTTTTTTTTTTTACAATTTATTTGATAGTTAAATACATACATCTGAGTTTTTTTTAATTATCGGAAATATTGAAATATCTGAATCGAGTAATTTCAATAACTTTTCTTTCTTCTGATATCACCTAAATGTGAGGTGCAAATAATACTTTTTAACTAAATGATCGAAAAAACTGAAACATGCAATTCGATAGCATATTATAAACCTCCAGCTATAAAAATCATTACAATCCGTTGGATCTCTTCCTCATTCTTTTAAACAAATACTCTTTCAATGACTTAGATACAGAGTCTGTATCTGTACTGTAGTAACCGTTTTTGCTTTGAACGTTCATTCAAATTAACAACTCCTATACATCAAAACGTTCCTCTGCACACACTCTCACAAAGTTTACAAATTATGTTTCATCGAGGATTACCCTTCGTTAAAGTTTGATTTTAAAACTAAATACTCAAACGAAATTAAAAGTACCTTATAAAACCACAAAAAGAAATCACAAAAAATAGGTATAGACTTCTTCACATCAAAATGCAATAAACTAAACATAAATAAGATAAAATACCGGGTCGATTCACATTTTACAAAAATAGTCATTCACTAGCAACAATCACCGCAACGGTTCAGGATTTACAGTAGCAGTCAAATTACACATCTTAATATTAATTCTACTTCTTACAAAAACAAACGTATAGATGAAAAAACCGATGCTGATGATATTCGTCGCTCTGTCTTGAACTCCAACGTAGGTTTCCGATCCGCAATGCAACGTCTACTGCCGCCCAAAACGTCCAAAACACCTTGCAGCACAGGCAACAAAATTTGTTGCATTTAATGCCATCGGGGCAAGATGAAGCTCTTCTTTTGTGTAGCCAGTAACAATCCATAAAACCGATGCATGCATGCAAGGTCGATGTAGTTCGCTCATAGTGTGATACTGGTACTACGATAGAGCCAAAAGCGTCGAATGGAGCCGCATTGTCCTCGTAACAAAATGGCAATAGTAACTATTGATTGTGCTTGGATGATCTCTCTTTGCCCGCCACTGCAATGCACACAATGCGGGAAACGGAGGATAAAAAAAAACAGCCATAGATAAAGTTTGCACCGCGGAACAAATTTAACACAATTTTCCGTCTAACGTGAAACAAAATGAACATAAACCTCTGCTGGTACAGGGTCACAAAATTTTCCGTCTACGCAAACCACACAAAGAAAAAAAATCATGCCAAAATGCATTTGCACGGGGTCATGAAAGTAGTTGCACGCACGATATAAAACTTTTTTTTAATAGATTTTTATGCACTTTCATCCTTGTCGCCAACTGAAGTAACCGGCCATCAGGACCTGAGACATCGGGTCTGCAGGAAAAGTGGGAAACGTTATAAAGAACTCCATGGACGGGGTTTTCTATTACGAGTGAAACACGACGTTGTTTGTGTCATGGCAGAAATAAAACTGTTTATTCGTGTTCCTTATAATACATGATATACCGCCTGCAGTAGAGTGTTCTCTGCTGAGAGAATCTCTCTTTGAGAGTTTACCGTAGGATGGGTATTGCCTATCTTGACATAACAGTTTCCATGCGTGCTCACTTCTAACAAAAAATGCAAAAATAAGAAACAAAACAAAATACGCTTCAATCCTTTGTTTTTCGTAGGATGAAAATGGGAGTCACATGTTTAATAAGGGAACCAATACCCTACCACATGATTCCTCATTTTTCGTAGTTTTCTGACTATCTTCAAACATAGGAATGTTTTGTTGATACTACATGAATAGAAATTCAAATAGTGGGGCCGGAACGGTTCTATATGAACCCGACGGTGAAATCTAGCATTACAAACGTGTTCGAAACATCGCGGTTGTGGCAGCAGCGATGAGCCAATCCGACTCCAGAAGTTAAACGGATTTGTCAGGGTGTCTACTACCTGGAAAAACCTGGAAAACCTGGAATTATCAGGGAATTTTACTCGACCTGGAAAAATCCTGGAATTCTCAGGGAATTCTGATGACAATCAGGGAATTTCTGTGTTTATCATTTTAAAACAAATTTTCAGTTAGAAATGCCTTAAAGCGAATAAAAATTTCGGCTGCGCCGCTACTACCTACCCGCTCCTTAAATATTATTTATCAGATATTCATTACCCTTGACGTTGATGTTTAAACTAACTTGTACTTTTTCCACAGCAAACTCCTGTTTCATGTTTGACCTATTTCGGAAAACTGAGTCGACATGCTTTTATTGTTAGGATTTTGAATTCTCAAATCTTTCAACCTATTGCAGCGTAAAATATTGCAAAATTTATTGAAGTTTGCCTAACAAATTCGCAATCGCTAGTACTGCCGTTACTCGCATAACAGTCCCATCTTTGCAGGGTTTCCTCTTCATATGTGACTGTTTTGCGAGTGGGGGCAGTGTAGATGTTGGAAAATATCTGAAGGAACTTAAAGATACATTTTGAGCGTAGTTCTTGAAACTCCCGCAGAATATTATTAATCAGTTGGAACTCCTGGTGGATTCAATGTTAGTATTTCTAGCGAAATTAACTAGATGGCTTCTGTAAGAATTTTTAATCATTTTTCTGACCATTTCTGAAACGTTTTTAGAACAATTCATAAATAATTCTAAACAATGTTTGAAAGAATGTTCATCTCTTTCTTTCTCATAGTTGCTTCTGAGCTTAACATATTTTAACGAACTTGAGAGAAACTATTTTCGATGGACGTAATGCAATATTTTTGGAACATGGTTGCCAACTTATTAGTTGCCAATTTCTTGTGTCAAAATCGAAACTATTGACAATCAAAACTATTGAATTACATCATTTTTTTTTCTATTAATTTTAAAAATAGTCCATCTGTAACAATATTTGTTCATATACTTTTGATAAAAATGATATTTTGACGTAAAATAATCGTTCAAATTTGTTGTAGAGAAAAGAATTAAAAAATACTGATGAAATTCAGAATGCCTCTAGTTGAATTTATGTGGAAATTAAAAAAAAAATCAAGTTTAACTGGCAGTATTGTTTGAAGTCAATTCTTTTGAAACTCTGTTGGGATTTCCTGACTGAAATCCTATAAACATATATAACATTGTTGCTAGCAATTTCTACAAAAGGAGGAATCGCTTCAAAGAAGAATCTAGCGAAATTCCTGAAAAATACATACTTGAGCGAAGCTTGCGCAATAACTGAAGCTCTGCGTGAAGGGATTCTTAGAGGATTTGTTTAAAAGTGTTAGCTGCAATTTTTTAAATTTCCGACAATATTTAAGAAAGTTTGCTCAGCAACTACTCGGAAGATTTTCTGCTGGAACAGCGATGATTAACTTTTATAAAAATATAGTGTTATTTCTTGTTGTTTTCCTTGCTAAATTCCTTCAGAAATTCATAAACAAAATTTTCATTAAATTATTCAGAAAATTCTCCTAAAGTATCGCTAGGATTGTATTAGGAATTTCATCAGAAAATCAGCTCGTGTTCCGTCCTAAATGCTGGTGGAATGTTCTCCTTAAATGTCAATATAGCTGGAACTGGACATTTACCAAAAAGTTGCGTTTCCATGAATTTCTAGAAATCTGAAAACAAACATTACATGCTGAGGGTGACGGGTTCGATTCCCGGTCGGTCCAGTATCTTTTCGTAAAGGAAATTTCCTTGACTTCCTTGGGCATAGAGTATCTTCGTGCCTGCCACACGATATACACATGCAAAATGGTCATTGGCAGAGGAAGCTCTCAGTTAAAAACTGTGGAAGTGCTCATAGAACACTTAGCTGAGAAGCAGGCTTTGTCCCAGTGAGGACGTTACGCCAAGAAAAAAGAGAGAGATGTGTTTGTTTAGTCGATTTGTTAAAGTTTCTTGAACCTGGAATTATTTTCAAAAACCTGGAAAAATCCTGGAAATATCAGGGAATTTTATTTTCATAATTGAGTAGACACCCTGTTTGTGGAATGAATTACTGACCATTGATTTAATAAATAAAATCATTTTTGCATTGCATTGATAATATAAGAAGTTGACGATATACTCGCTCAATAAAATACATCTCGAAACTACTTACCTTTGGATACTAATCAACGCAACTAACTACCAATTTTGATTTTCATGGATAGATTAACTCAAATTTTGAACATTTTTTACAGGATTTTCACGAGATCTCGCAAATTTGGTTAACCGAACGACGGACTCCGAAAATGAGCAAACGGAAATAACGCCAGACACCGATACCGATAGTCAAGAGCCATGTGGAAACTTCCAGAAGTCTTCGTCGCAGCAAAGTTCCTTCAAACGCGTTCCAATTATGGGCAACCGAGGGTTGGAAACGCGTAGCAGTAAACGTTTACCTCAGGGTGCTCCTCGAAAGGATCAAAATGGCCCGATCAGTGGTCAACCGCCCACTGGGATAACGATGAATGCCGCCGGACAGCCCGTGGTTGGTGCGTTGGAGGTTCAGAATGTTAAGAAAGCTATTAATCGGTATGGGACTTTACCAAAGGGAGCCAGAATTGGTGCTTATTTGGAATCTCTGAGACAGACTGATGGTTCCACAGGCCAACCGATTCCACAGCAGATGCAAACTAATTCTGTTCCACCAGACCCACCGCCACCAATGGCAGCGGCAAATGTTATATCTAACAGTTTACTAGCTGCTCAAAGATCGGCCGTTAAGCTTCAACAACAGCAGCCGCAGATGATTCGAAGTAATTCTTCCAGTGGGGTTACAATGGCCAACTCGGCAACCGCTAGTCTTTCGAAACTACAACGACACAGAACCACAACCGACGGCTCCATGATGACGTTCTCATCATTCCGGGGTACGGTTGGTAACAACAGCCCTAAACGGTCTATGCCTCCAACGCTTGCAGATTTGGAATTTCCACCACCGCCAGTAGATTTACCTCCTCCTCCTGAAGAATTTGAAGTCCACAATCTTCCAGGTCCTCCGATGGAGAAACTTATGAAACCATCAAATGATGTTTCCAACACTGAACCAAGTGTAGAGGAAGCTAGCTCTAGATTTGGCGTAAGTCTTCGGAAGAGAGAACCATCCACCGACTCATGCAGTTCTCTCGGCAGCCCAGCCGATGCTGTTGCGCATAATAGCATTGAACCGTCCGCCGCACCCATTCCACCACCCCCAAGCTTAAAGGAAAAGCTTGAATCAAAGTTCGCCGCTGAAATCAAAGAGAAAGCAAATGTGCCAAAGTCAGCCGCGAACATCGACAGTCATTATAAATCTACAACCGATCCGGCCTCACAATTAGTCAGTGAGCTAGCGGAAAGCATGATTCTACCAAAACCTCCTCCACCGTTGCCTCCAATTGACGTGGCGCAGCACTATAAATCCTCGGACGTAAGTTCACTGCGAAGGACAAAACCGGTTGAATCCAGTACTAGCGCAGTGCCACAACCTCCTGCTTTCAAAGCGCAACTCAAAAAGATCGATCCCAAACGAATCCCGAACCAAATCCCCAAGAAAGAGGAGACTAGCAATATCATCGACTTTAAATCGCGGCTACGTAAAGTCGAGAGTAGCGCCGATTCCAACGCAGTCAGCAATGGGATAAGTGCAAGCGATCAAAATACGACGACGATCGGAAGTAGTGACTCCAGCTCAGACAATAATAACAAGAATCATTCTAACAATAGCGTGAATAATAATAATAACAGTAACATTATAAACAACAACCAAGCCAATGATCATCACTCCAGCGACAATGAGATGAAACCTAGGAAAGGCGAACTGCGGAATGGGACGAGCAAAAACAGCAGTGCTGGTTCGGACAAACTGCTGCAGGAAAATAATGAGCTAAATAGTTTAAAACTTAAGAAAGCTTCCCCTTCGGTGGTCACAAGCGTGGCACCAATCGATAGCAATAAAATTATCGAGTTGAAAAAGACTGAAATTAAAATTGAACTTAGTCAGGAGGAAAGAAAGCGGGAGAGTTTGGAAGGTATTTCACTGAAAGCGGAAGGGGCCATAACAGGCGGTGATAATCTTTCGACTGGCAGCGGAGGTACCACAGGAGATGAAGGAGACAAACGCAAGAGTACTGGTAGTATCAGTAGTTTGAAGAAGCTGTGGGAAGCTAAAGAATCGCCAAACGATCAAAGTTCTCAGTTAAGCCCTAAACTTGGTGTTAAAAGTGCGGCCAATACCAAAATGAATAACAATCTCGATGATGATAGCAGCAATGTCGTTAACAATTCCAGTACAACTGCGACCTCGGCAAGCGTTGAAGATCATCACCAATCAACGCAGCAGGTTTTCGTAAAAAAGCCTGCCGTTCCGGTGAAACCTTCCAAATTCTCGTCGATATATGCTACCCCTATACAAACCCAAGCCCCCGCCTCAACGGCAAATAATTCAATCAATAACACCACTACAACCACATCGAAGTCGAACGATAGCAATAGTTCACTCCTTTCGGAAAAATCAACGGCCTCCTCTTCGTCGGGTCCTTCCTCAACCGCCAGTCGCGAGGGCATTCTCGAACTGGTCCAACTACTCGAAGGTAGTCTCAAGCTACCGGTGAATTCGATTTCCGCTTCGCAATGGTTGCAACTCAGTGAGCGGCTCAATTCCCTACAGTCCAGTTGTGTGACGTTCGCTGACAACGAAACGCTGCCGCCGCACACCAAGTTCCACTTCCGGGAACTGGTTACCCGGGTGGAGAACCAGTCGCGGTCGCTTCGCTCGGCTGGCAGCAAGAACGTGCAGGACAACGAGAAATTGGTGCTCGAAGTCGGTCAATCATTGAAGCAAATTTCGAACGCGCTGCACAGGTAATTTCAAGTTAAATTGGTTGATTTCGAGGAATGTTTCTAGGAAGGAAGGTTGTTTAGTATATTTATGGATTCATTTAATTTTTGTCCCTTTCTATAATAATGGTAAAATCCTTGATGGGTGTTAATTGTGATGATTGCTCTTTTTAAATATAGTTACATTAAACTGTTCAACGTCATGTTTAAGATAAAACATAATCCACAATTGTACGCTACCATACTCGGTTCACGCTGTACGCCTGCTTGAGCAGCGAGCTCGTGGCTTATCTTTCGTCTTCGCCACCACACAACGCGTTGTTACGTTGAACTGAGAACTGCACAACGCATAATACACGGTTCGTGGCTGTCACCTCGGTCACGTCCAACGCTCGCCAGACCTCTTTCCACCTGGGCAGATCACGCTGTCCTCCAGGTCTAGGTACCGTTCGGATCTCTTGCGCACACCAGTTTTACAGGGTTGTTGTTCGGCATTCTCTTAATATGTCCTGCCTTCTTTTGCCTCTACCCGGATGCCTAGGTTCGCCGTAGAGTACAGCGAGCTCGTGGAAGGATAAACCCTGTGTCACTATTCTACTTCCGAGACGAATCCTGTCATGTTCGGTTCCGCTTAGGCGCTGTCCATAAACTACGTAGACTTTTTTTTCGGCCATCTCAGACAACCAACCCAACCCCTCCCCCTAGAGTAGACTTTTGTTCATAGGTAGGGTGGGGCGGGGCAAGATAGGTCGCCTAAGAATGGATCACCATAACTTTGTAAATACAAATCGTATTGGTTTGTATTCGTCCGCTACTCTTTAATACACTAGTTAGCTATGCTAAAAGTTCATTAAATACAAAATATGGTGTTAAACAAGCAGGTTTAAAAAGTGATCGATTTTGCGTCGTGAAAAAAGTGCGGGGCAAGATGGGTCACCTTTTAAGTAATTCACATTTTCTCAACGAAAAACGTCAAAATATAAGATTTGTTCCGCATTCATATATGCTCCATATCCATACTGAGTAAACAAGACCTACTAGTAAACATTTTATAAATTTATTTGGAATATAAAAAACTTTACTATTTGGGTGGTCCTAAGGCAACTTGAAAATCGATGTTTTCACTAAAAAAAATTATCATAATTTTTTTTTTATAATTTTGAGCGTTCATTCCGCTTAATTGAAGTTATTTATGAGATAGTCTTGTAATAAAAAATAAATAACTTTTGAATGATCCAAAAATACATTCAAAATTGAAGGTGACCCATCTTGCCCCGCGGCCGTTTATATGGAGATAATATGGAATGTATCGCATAAGGAAAATGGCTAAAATCCATTTTATTTTTTATTTCCAATGAGAGTGAATAATTTTTCAATCAATGCCCCAAACTTTTGTATATTCATGCTGGTCATCTAACAAAATTATTAACATAATCAAAACATGAGTAATGCGCCCGAAAATGGCACTGACCCATCTTGCCCCGCCCCACCCTACAAAATTTCCCCTCCCCCAAGAGAGTCTACGTAGTTTATGGACAGGCCCTTACTAGCATGCACTTTGTTTTTGACTAGTTCGACATTTACTGCTTGGCATTTCAAGCGGGTAGCAGCTCTGCTATCATTCTAAATGTTCTTCCAATAATGCCCATGTCGTCCGCAAAGCACACAAATTGACTAGATTTCGTAAAAATCGTATTTCGTCTGAGCCGGCTCATTACACTTTCCAGAGCAATGCTAAAATTGTGAATGAGGTTCCGTCACCTTGTTAATCTCCGGCGAGATTCGAATGAACTGGATAGTTCGCCCCTTACGTAGTTTTGCACACCATCTATAGTTGCTTTGGTAAGTCTGATCAGCATTACAGGAAAGCCTTTTACGTATGACGATACGATAACCGTTAATATATCATTCAGCTAAGAATACCAAGCGAAAGCTTTGTTTAGCGCGAAGGTACACATCTCAATTTACACCCATCAAAAGATTGAACAATATATTTGGGACTCTTTGATTTAAGGAACAAAAGCAGAATATTTCGGAGCCAGAAAAAAAACACTTGAAATTACCGCACCAGTGCTGAAAACTTATAATTTTCCTTTTCTTCTGTTTCTTTATGTTTTAACAATTCTGTTCGATCACAGGGATACTAGAACAGGCAGTCACCAGTTGCCAATTATGACCATTAGCTAGAAAGGATGGTGCAAGCAATCCGCGCGTACATGCGGCAGTGATTGGCCGACCCCAGAGTAAGACATCTAATCAGAATGTTTGTGATTACTATCCACTGCTATTCTTGAGAGCATTGTAACAGTGATACAGGTATATTAGTTGTCTTTGGCTAAGTAGCTACGCAAAGCGATATTTTCCATTGCAAGTTCTCACAATTTAGACCATTGCCCACACAGAATTTATCAACTTTCTACTTGCTATTGTAATAAAAACTCCTAACTATCTATATGCATGCTACTTGTACTCGATTTTACAACGGGATCTTCTAACTACAACATAAAATATACTGATCATGCGCCTATGATGGGTCATGTAGATTTGAAATGTGACTTCATATGAGGTGCCATACCGTCTGACCATGATTCCTCGTAAAAGCCATTCGGAAGGATAAGACTAAGGGATAAGTACAATTCAAATTTACATCGATTCACCCATGTCGCGTAATAAAAAATAAAGTAAAATCAATCGACCAGTGAGCACACGCTGTAGAATGGCTGATATCCGACAGGAAGTGTAATGCCATCGAAAACTATTGCCGTCGTGTTGAATAAGAAATGAAACGTTATTCGCACTCGTGTATAAACCAGCAATTGACGCTCAATTATATTGCCAAAAAATGAAGTGAACTAATTTTAAATGATTTTAACCGACACGTCTGATAGTTTTTAACCAATGGTAAAAATGGTAAAGTATTGATCAAGCAAAGCATGAAAGCAAAAATCAGGACTGAGATTTTATTAAGAATAAATTTTTAAATCCAACCTTTTCAATTGTTTCAATTTTAATCGGAATGCATGGTTTTAGATATCGTTATCTAAAATCGGCTTTTTTATCAAGAGCATGATTAATATGCTTTATTTAAGCCAAAGAGCTTAAGACTTGTGTTTAATTTTTAAAAGCTAACGTTTTCATGAAACACCTCTTTCGTAATGATTGGCATGCAATCAGAATGGTTTGATTTTGGTGTTTCCATGTATAAATTATGTTATGAATTTTCAGATTGAACGAATGAAATATGCAGAACATGAAGTAGCGTTTCCTCGATGCAAAAGTCCAATCCAATCGTGCGTAAATAATCTAAGTTATTTAAAAATATCTCTAAAAGGTAACAGTAAAATGCTAGTCGTAAACATTTATACACATTATCAATAACAGTGTTATAACGAGCCCGTTACTTGTATATTAACGGGAAAATGAACATTATGCACGTGACACGTGATTGAATGAAAGCAACGGTTTTATGACTGAAGTTGTTGTTTACTAACGAAAGTATGAGTGAAAATTGAAACTTTTTTTTGATAACACTGTCTAAAATCATTGAGTAATCAAATATCCATCAAACTATGAGTTTAAGCATCAGCGCGTCTCTCTAGGAAGTTAAATATAATCAAAGGATGAAAAAAATCAAACAAAATTGAGACGTGTGAAAAATTTACTAAATATATTTTTCGAAACACTGATATGGTAATAGCATTCATCATTATCGTACATCTTCATGACATATATTCACGCTCATATAAAAATCGACATAAAGATATTATTAAATAAAAATGTAAATCAAAATGAGGAGTTAAAGGAAACAA
The DNA here is from genome assembly GCF_035046485.1 of Aedes albopictus. NCBI lineage: Eukaryota > Metazoa > Arthropoda > Insecta > Diptera > Culicidae > Aedes > Aedes albopictus. Next base: position 304,223,123 of record NC_085137.1, on the reverse strand, counting down.
ATTACGTGACCGAACAGGCAAGAACGCATGATAATAAGCGAACATTATTACTCAAATGAAAAAAGTGAATATAAGTGTAGTAGTGACTTTATCAAAAGTATGTGAACATATTATCAAACTAGTAACGAAACGTAAAACCCAAGTGAAAAAGCGTGATATGATAAAACAAAAGTATATACACCCTCTCTTATAAGACAAAAGAGAACAAAAAAAGCTCCACATACAACACTAAAATACCGAAGCATGCTAAAAAAACGAATGCAAGTTTGGCAACTTGCAGTATAAAAATGAAAATCAACAATAAAAATATCGCTGTAAGGCAATAATAATGATAATGCATGGAAGATTATTGATAATCCGAAAATTCCATTGAATGTCGTAATGCACCCCAACTCCGACGTTTACGCAGAGAACAGTTAGGTACAATTTATGTGCTCTGCTGAAGCTGCTCCATTACCAGTTTTGCATGTCCGTCCACGGTTTGCCTAATTTTTGCACCCTTGTGTTGTGCCAATTCAGATTGCTAGCCATTTTGCATTATATACCGTATTACCCCGCTAATACGACACCGACTGTTGTCGTATAACCGGGGTAAACTTTTAATTCGACAAACTGGTCACCCTACACCATCATGCTCATTAAAATTTGGCAACTCTATTTTTGATTTTGTTTTGATTTCCGGATTTGTTATGAAACATAGTTTTATCAAATATTGCAGTGGCGCGAATGAAAAGCTCGTTCTTTCTACGATTGTTGCCATCCTCAGTTCACTCCGGTTGGTCTCCAGGCGGTTTCACGCTAACGCCGCTCAGCACTAAAGTGCATAATTTCCAGACTACACCAAAAATGTGTAACCCTTGCACATTTACAAAATCAGCTCCAGTGTCCGCAAAATTGTTAAAATCGCAAAAATTTTTGTACGCCAATCCAGGTAGGATTACTAGTGACCTTGGAAAACAAAAAAAAAATCAACATTTCGCATCTAGAAGAGTGTACGAGCTGTTTTTTGAGAATGTGTAACTGCTACAAATTTTTGTGTGGTCTGGAAATTATGCACTTATGAGTAGGTCTTACACATTTTAGTGCTGAGAAATTTTAGCGTGTTGGGTGTTGAATAGCACCAACTCAGAACTTCCGAAATTTGCTGGTGCAAGAGGAGTGGCTGCAGGTGCGAGTATAAGGGCAATATCGAACTGTTTTGCATTTACAGTGTACATCGCTGTAACATTTGAACACTTTTTAATTCGACATGTGTCATATAAGCGGGGTACGAACTAAAAAGTGTCGTATTAAAACGTGTCGAACCAGAGGGGTAAGACGGTAGTTCGCAGCCAACACTGCACTAAGGGCCAGAATCGCAATCTAGCGGAACAAAATTAATTACTCCAAAACGAAGCATTTCCGGCACATGGTGTCTTCGCCAAAGTTGCTTGACATCAGCAGGGGCATCTACTGCTAAGACTTAGTAGTTCGCAACTCGTCCGCATAGGTGGCGCCACCATCTAACTTCTTTGTTTTACGTCCTAGAGACTTGGCGTCTTCGACAAAGTTGTTCATTTTGGCAAAATAAACAACTCTTTCTCAGACGTTAAAATTCCACAGCCTACTGTTTTTGAGTTATTTTAAAAATAAAAAAAAAACAATCAATGAAAACCAGTTTTTTAAGCTTATTTTGGCATTTTTACTAGAAACCATGTGAGTTTAATTTTTTTTCTAATGCAAATGTGTCAAACCAAACACATTGTATGGAAATATATTCAATATTATCATTAAAAATAAAAAAATAAAAATACAATTTCGAAAACAATAGTGTGAATTTCAAGCCTTAATATCTCACAAAGCGCAAAAAATCGCAACTTCAAATTTTCAGCAAATACGAAGCAATACTAGGTGAACATACTGTCAAAAATTTGGAGAGGTATTTTTTGGTGTTTTTGAGATAATAGCTTTTTAGTAACACCATAAATATAAGTAGTGCCAGCATGTAACTTTTTACTGTTACACATTCGAGAGTTCATGTCTTCGAGAAAGTTGTTCATTTTGACTGAATTAACAACTCTTTCTTAGACGTCTAAATTCCACGGCCTACTGTTTTCGAATTATTGTATATAAACTAGATTTTATTGATAAAAATTGTCAATAAAACACATTTTGATGCAATAGTGTGAACAATTGTTTATTGTTTTAATTTTACGATACATAGTAGGTCATGAAAGTGTCAGTTTACTATTGTCAGCATGGCCCAAGGTATCTTTCAATTTTTGCTTGTTATTTTCAAAATGATTTAAGCTTAACCTATTTTGTCAATCTTTTTAAATTTTAGAGCGCAAAATATCTTGCCGAAAGCTCGTGGATTTGTTCCTGGATGGAAAGGACGGTGATCAATCTCTAGAGATTGTGAAACTAAAGCTACACGAAACTGATATTTTCATGGCCCGCTAAGTGTCGTAAAAGCACAAACAATTAAAAAAAAAATAGCTCATACTATTGCATCATAATGTTTTTTTTATCTGTATTAACGAGATTTTTAGCCTTAGGCTAGTTCATCTCGGGACCCACGCTTTACTTCCCTTCCGAAGGAAGAACCCACATTTTGTGAGTATGTCGGGAGTGGGATTCGATCCCAGGTCTTCGGCGTGATAGTCATATGGTTTAACCATCACACCAGGTCCGCTCCACCGCATCATAATGTGTTTTTTTTTTCAATAAAATGTAGTTTGTACACAGTAACTCGAAAACAGTAGGCCGTGAAATTTTGACATCTAAGAAAGAGTTGTTTATTTAGGCAAACTGAACAACTTTCTCGAAGACATAAACTCTCTAATATGTATAACTTTTAATGATAATATTGTACATATTTCCATACAATTTGTTTGGTTTTACACATTTGCATTAGAAAAAAAAAAATAAACTCACATGGTTTTTAGTAAAAATGTCAGAATAAGCTTAAAAAACTGTTTTTTCATTGATTATTTTTAATTTTTAAAATAACTCGAAAACAGTAGGCTGTGGAATTTTATCGTCTGAGAAAGAGTTGTTTATTTTGACAAAATGAACAACTTTGCCGAAGACGCCAAGTCTCTAGGACGTAAAACAAAGAAGTTAGATGGTGGCGCCACCTATGCGGACGAGTTGCGAACTACTAAGTTCTAGATGCCCCTGCTGATGTCAAACAACTTTGTCGAAGACACCATGTGTCAGAAATGCTTCGTTTTGGAGTAATTAATTTTGTTCCGCTAGATTGCGATTCTGGCCCTTAGTGCACTGTCTATTTACCCTTCTCATACCCATAAGAAGGGTATAAATATCGCTTGGAAAACCGACCTTCGATCCAAGGCCCTGAGGGCTCAAAGTATCTAAATACCAAGGTAAGGGATTCCCGCTTATATTCATGTATTAGTGTGAAAAGGAAAAAGCAAAAAAATAGTTATGAAGTTTGCGCTGATTTGTATGGGCACATCACTATTTAGCAAACTTTCTTAATAAATTAAGCTCTTACGTCTTAGAAGCAACTATTTAATTGCATCTCACTGGATTAAAAGTGACCTCCATGCAACCTCCATGCAATAAAACAGGAAATATCGCCATTTGAATATCAATGACAAAATTGTTTAATTGGACCTAAACATATTTTTCAGCATTTAGAATCATCCAAACTAATAAAACTTCACAAACTTTGCAGAAACAATGACATTTTAGAGTAAAAACACCAACTTTTCATAACTAACGTAGATGTGTTGGTGAGTCTCGTTATTGACATTTGCAGGAATCTCTTACCTTAGTATTTAGATACGTTCTGAGGGCTAAGTCTCACCAATCAACTCAGCTCGACGAACTGAGTAAATGTCTATGTGTGTGTGTGTGGGTTACAAAAAAAAGTCACTCATGTTTTTCAGTCGTCTTACAAACGATTTGGGTTCTCGTAGCACCAAAAAGGGCCTGCCCATAAAGTACGTACTCTTAAGGGGGCGGGTGGGGGTTGGGGTTGTTTGTGTCCAAAGTCTACGCTCCATACAAATTTCGAAAACTTTGTACGGACAAAAGTCCACGAGAGGGAGGGGGGTCTGAGATGGCCAAAAATAAGTCTACGTTAAGGTGGCCCACACTTATATGAAAAACAAAAATTTCGAAAAATGCCAAGTCTTACCTCCTCAATCAGTTGTTTTGGACTCCCAGAAGCTACGTTCAAAATTTGAGCAAAATCGGTCGAGCCTAAGGGGGCGCTCAAAACGCTTGAAGTTTGTATGGGAAAACTTGACCAAATGTATGCACAAATTTTAAGTTTTCGAATTTTGCCGCTAGGTGGCGCTGTAAGCGTTCAATAATCAAACCCTTTGGTATTATTGTAGCTGACTATATGTCAAACAACTTTGTCGAAGGCTGCAAAGTGATCCAACGTCTGTGAAAAAAGTAATACCCTAGGAAAAGTGAGGATAAACTTTATTGTTATTTTTCCAATACCGTATTACCCCGCTAATACGACACCGACTGTTGTCGTATAACCGGGGTAAACTTTTAATTCGACAAACTGGTCACCCTACACCATCATGCTCATTAAAATTTGGCAACTCTATTTTTGATTTTGTTTTGATTTCCGGATTTGTTATGAAACATAGTTTTATCAAATATTGCAGTGGCGCGAATGAAAAGCTCGTTCTTTCTACGATTGTTGCCATCCTCAGTTCACTCCGGTTGGTCTCCAGGCGGTTTCACGCTAACGCCGCTCAGCACTAAAGTGCATAATTTCCAGACTACACCAAAAATGTGTAACCCTTGCACATTTACAAAATCAGCTCCAGTGTCCGCAAAATTGTTAAAATCGCAAAAATTTTTGTACGCCAATCCAGGTAGGATTACTAGTGACCTTGGAAAACAAAAAAAAAATCAACATTTCGCATCTAGAAGAGTGTACGAGCTGTTTTTTGAGAATGTGTAACTGCTACAAATTTTTGTGTGGTCTGGAAATTATGCACTTATGAGTAGGTCTTACACATTTTAGTGCTGAGAAATTTTAGCGTGTTGGGTGTTGAATAGCACCAACTCAGAACTTCCGAAATTTGCTGGTGCAAGAGGAGTGGCTGCAGGTGCGAGTATAAGGGCAATATCGAACTGTTTTGCATTTACAGTGTACATCGCTGTAACATTTGAACACTTTTTAATTCGACATGTGTCATATAAGCGGGGTACGAACTAAAAAGTGTCGTATTAAAACGTGTCGAACCAGAGGGGTAAGACGGTACATGTAAAGGAATAATATCAATATTGTCAGATTTCTTGAAACGTAAACACCGCGCGGTCGTTGAAATGTTTCAAATAGGGGCTTTGCACAAAAGCTCACGCGGTCTATCGTTTTCGAAAGGAACAGCCGCACCGTAGGAAACGCCGCAATGTTATTTCCCATAAGGATGAAGTAAACTGGGAGTGGAAACCGCGGCTGTACCTTTCGGAAGCGATAGGCCGCGTGCACTTTTGTGCAAATCCCTCAATAATGAAATCTCAATACTTTGCCTCACTTTGCCTAGGGTATAACTTTTTTCACAGCCGTCGGATCACTTCGCAGTCTTCGACAAAGTTCTCTGGCATATAGTCACCTACAATAATACCAAAGGGTTTGAATATTGAACGCTTTCAGCGCCACCTAGCGGCAAAATTCGAAAACTTAAAATTCCTGCATACATTTGGTCAAGTTTTCCCATACAAACTTCAAGCGTTTTGAGCGCCCTCTTAGGCACAACCGATTTTGCTCAAATTTTGAACGTAGCTTCTGTGAGTCCAAAACAACTGATTTAGGAGGTAAGACTTGGTATTTTTCGAAATTTTGGTTTTTCATATAAGTGTGGGCCACCCTAGTCTACGTAGTTTATGGACAGCGTTAAAACATTATTGGGCGTTCGGTTACCGAGATGTACAAGATTCTATAACACTAACCCGAATGATACTAATGCTGAATACCCGTGCATTTACCGCCTCGGCTATATGGGCCCTTTTGTGTAGTAGTGTGCGTGTCAGAAAAACGTCAAATCGAAATCCATCACGGCCGATAGTGTCGCGCGCGGTTCTACTAACAGGTGGCAGTGTGCTCATAAAAATGATACCGGGCAAAAGTTGTTGATGAATTTCCTCTTTGAGTTACGTCTGTTTGTCTGTGATAATATGATTACCATCAGTATCATCATAGACTAATTTCAAGTCCTCGAGACCAAAGAAAACGATCAAATTGGGTACCAGTCCGGTACTAAATAATATTCATAACCGTGTATTTTTTTCCGTGTAAATGGCCTTTTGTGTAAATTATATTTAGCGTGTTACACTGATCTGACAGCTCTGACAGTAAGGGAATAAACATAAATTACGTTAAGTGGGTACCGAGGATTGTTCACAATCTGCGAACTTGACTGCGTTAAAAATCGCGACTATGACGCCGCTGGTATCATCGTACTTCCCCGTGGCTCAATGGAAATACACACCTGCTCCATCATGCTATATGTACCGTGATTTCGGGTGAAATTGATCACTTTTCACAGTTTTTGGCTTCTAATTTTTGAATACTGTTATCGATATGGTCAAACTCAATGCTTTAACACATATATGTGCCTGAGCCTCATTTTGCACCCAATTTCAAAACTTCAAAAATCTGATTCTCAGCCGTTTCTCAACGAAAGTTAATGCAATTTTGACAGTTGATTACAAAATTCTTCTAGTTAATGTAACCGGGATCATCGTTCCGGATTTTTCCATTGTTCCGGATTTATGGCCGGGGGTACTGGGGTAACCTCCTTATCAGATAGAGGTGCAACCTATAATTTGCCTTCGAAAACTAGCTTGCGGCATATCAAACTTCATGATTTTGCAAAACAAAAGTATTGGACCATGTTTCTAGAGGTTTCGGATACACTGGCCACTTCTCCGAATGTTCCGGACCCAGGTGCCCCCAGGGAAGTGACCACTTACTGACCGGTTCTGAAACCTAGCTTGCGACATATCAAACATGGCCTAATACTCTTGATTTGCAAAATCATGAAGTTTGATATGTCGCAAGCTAGGTTTCAGAACGGGTTATAAAGTAGCCTCTTCCCTGGGGGCACCAGGGTCCGGAATATCTGGAAAAGTGGCCGGTGTACCCGAAATCTCTAGAAACATGGTCCAATACACTTGTTCTGCAAAATCATGAGATTCGATATGTCGCAAGCTAGGTACATATTACATATCAGAACCGATCAGAAAGTGGCCACTTCCCTGGGGGCACCATCAAAAATCTCTAGGAACATGGCCCAATATATACTCTTGATTTGCAAAATCATAAAGTTTGATATGTCGCAAGCTAGGTTTCAGAACCGGTCAGAAAGTGGCCACGTCCCTAGGGGCATCAGGTTTCCGTAACATCCGGAGAAGGGGCCAGTGTATCCGAAATTTCTGGAAACATGGTCCAATACTCTTGTTTTGCAAAAATATGAAGTTTGATATGTCGCAAGCTAGGCTTCTGAACCGGTCAGAAAGTGGCCACTACTCTGAGGCTACAGGTTTCTGGAACATCCGGAGAAGTGACCAGTGTATCCTAAATCTCAAGAAACATGGCCCAAAACCCTTGTTTTGCAAGAACATGAAGTTTGATGTCGCAAGCTAGGCTTCTGAACTGGTCAGAATACGGCCACTTTCCTGGGGGCACCAGGTTTCCGGAACATCCAGAGAAGTGGCCAGTGTATCCGAAATCTCTAGAAACATGGTCCAATATTCTTGTTTTGCAAAATCATGAAGTTTGATATGTCGTAAGCTAGGTTTCAGAACTGGTCAGAAAGTTGCCACTTGCCTGGGGGCACCAGGTTTCCGGGACATCCGGAGAAGTGGCCAGTATATCCGAAATTTCTGAAAACATGGTCCATTACTCTTGTTTTGCAAAATCATGAAGTTTGATATGTCGCAAGCTAGGTTTCAGAACCGGTCAGTAAGTGGCCACTTGCTCTGATTACTATGTAGATTCGACCTTTCAAATCGAACACCAGAAATTTATTGAAAAAAGAAATAATTATTATTTATTATTATTGTCAGATTTCTTGAAACGTAAACACCGCGCGGCCGTTGAAATGTTTCAAAAAGGGGCTTTGCACAAAAGTTCACGCGGTCTATCGTTTTCGAAAGGAACAGCCGCACCGTAGGAAACGCCGCAATGTTATTTCCCATAAGGATGAAGTAAACAGGGAGTGAAAACCGCGGCTGTACCTTTCGGAAGCGATAGGCCGCGTGCACTTTTGTGCAAATCCCTCAATATATCTCCATTGAAAACAACGCCAAACGCTTAGGGTGTTCATTTTACCCCCAGTTTCCCTACACGCTCCATCGGTTGAAGCGTTCGTGGTTGGGTTATAATTTGTAAATCTCTGAAATTCTTGGGAAATGCATTTCAACGTGTATTGGGCAGCCCACTCTCTAATCGGCACCTACATTTCAAAAGGGCGTAACTGCATTTCAAAACAGTGCCTTTTTTTGAAGCTGTGGATCGTATTTCATACTTCCCATGAAATCCATCCCCACTATCAGAAAGAGGGGGATTTTAGCTTTCTTTTAGTGCTTATAGATTGTCCAAAAGATTGAACATACGATCCACAGCTTTGAGAGAAGGCACTATTTCAAAAAGCAGTTACGCCCTTTTGAAATGTTGGTGCCGTAATGTCGTTTTCGTTTTTGCGGTGGAGCTACACCGGTGCAGCACTTTTGCACCGAAAGTGTTCGTTTTTGATTTTCGTGCTGCACCGGTGTAGCACTTTTTCTGCACCGCTCAAGATAGTGCTGCACTCAAAAATTCGAGAGTGTAGCGGGTGTACACCGTGTCCACCAATCAACGATTGCAAAGTTATAAATATTTTGGTTTTTATTCACGCACACCAATGCAACTGCACCGAAAATGTTCGTTTTTGCAGTGAAAAGTGTAGCACGAAGCGGTGTAGCACCGCCACAAAAACGAAAACGACATAAAATAAAAACTCTCATTTTTGAGTAACACCCGCCGCACAGGGACTGTGTTGGAAACACACATTTTTTAAAATTGCTCGTACGCTCACATTTTTGCAAAATATCAATATTTTTCGGTATTTGCAGGTGGTTTATAAACCCAGTGAGGTTGCCATGTCGAAATTATTGCAAAGTACATGCTCATGTGAGCGTACGAGCTATTTAAATAAAAAAAATGTGTGTTTCCAACACAGTCATGTGCGGCATGGATGTTTACTAAAAATGTGCAGGCCGAACACATTTTTGAGCGTAGCCGTTTTTGCGTGCAGCTGTCAGCAACCGCAAGCAAAAGTGAAAATTTTTCTTTCAGCGCAAGTGCGTGGCGTGGGTGTCCGTTTGTGGTGTTTGTCCCTGTTTGTCCTATTTTCAGTGAAAAAAATCTAATTTTCAATTAAATTCCGAATACAGCAACTTAGCTTCGTTAAACTTGTCCGTGGTTGTCCTATGGTTTCAAAATGTCCCATCTTAATCACTGCCGTTTGTGCTTGAAGGAGGTTATCGACCCAGCTAACGCAGCCAATATTTACACCAAGCTCTCCGATGGAATCCCGCTGGCGGAACACTTGGATTCGCTTTTTGATATTCTGGTAAGTTTCAACGGTTTGGAAGCTTGAAGCAGCGTTGTGGTGATTTAATTTAATTTTTCAAAGGTCGGTGACTACAGCGACGCTGATGTTCTGAAGCTGTTGTGCTCAGAGTGTGTAGGACATATTACCAGATGTGCATCCGGTAACGCATCCGTCCAGGAACTCGAGACAATCGGAAATAGATTCCGCAGCATGGAGGGTAACGCGAGGATGTTTATCCGCGGACAGTCACTGCAAATCGGCAGCAGCCCGAACAGTTCGATCAATTCTCCGTTCGGCATGAGCACACCAAAGGTGGGAACCGTACAGCCCCTTTCGGCATCAACCGGACACAAACGTACCGCCAGGGATGCTGACTTGGATTGGCGTCTAAGCCAACCATCTACCAGCCGTGGTGGCGGCAGTCGACGATTGGACCGCTCTCAGAAGAAAGTGGTCGTTCGTGAAATTCAACTGGACGAGGAGGATGAAGATGCCCGTGAAACAGTGGTCAAAACAAAGTGTCCATTTTGCAAAATGACCTACGTGCGTCATACGGCTCTGGTCAAACATGTTGAATCGATTCATCCGGAGAAGGGAGTAAAATTCAAGAGGTGCGACTATTGCGCGAGAAGTTTCCTGAATGCGGCCGAGCTGAAGACACACAACAGCACCTGTCCTAAGAAGAGAAGCAGTGGTGGCGGCTGGTGGGGCTGGCGTCGCCGAGGATGGTGGTGAGCAACTCTTACGGTCGCATGATTTAACCTTTCAGATATTTCAAAGCAATACCTACTTCTTTTTTAATAACTTGAACTAATACTATTAAATATTGTTTTGTTTTAAATGTTTTCAAATAAACATTAATTACCTAATTAAGTACCTAGTTACTACACATACATACATACATACATATAACATTAGACATTCAGCATTGGAAATTAGAAGATCTACTGTACTGCCCATATTCGCATAGTTGACGTAGGCGCCACTGTAGTTTTCAAAACACTTTTTCACTTTGAACAATGAATAATACGAAGTTCAAGATTTTCTTCCATGTTAACATCTAACTAACGGTTAAGTCTTTACGTTATAAAACGCACATCAGAATTACGCACATGCGTTAGTTATTAACTTGTGTATGCTGACATTGGCAAAGGTGGTTAAGTCGACTATGCGAAAATGGGCAGTGTAACTCCTTTATATGAGAATCGAACTTTTCCCGATAGACCACCTCACGGCGAAATTCTATCTCTTTCGCTCTTTCAGAGAGTTTGAAAACAACAGGACCAGTACCCGTCAAATTTGACAGGTGTTGGTCCTGTTGTTTCTAATTTCCCGTAGGAGAGAAAGAGAGCGATTTCTTGATGACGTCACCGTGCAATGGAGTATTGGATTTTGATTAACCACCTGCACCAAACTGCCGTAATTCTGCAAAGTGACGTAAGCGCCATTCAAAATTTCGACATTTGTTGGTATATTATATAATATATATACAGGTATGTTCCGTTTTTATCAACACGGTCCGCGATTTTCAGTTGACAAAAACGGAATAGTGATAAAAACGGAATAATTTTCTTTGACAAAATATTTTGCAACATTTTGATATAAATTGGAAGATTTCCTGTAGAACACATTCCAAAAGCAAAAATTGCAGTTTATTATGAAATTTAATTGTCTTTGATATCTTTTAGTACATCTTGATAGCACAGTTCAAATTACAGTTTTCTGATTAAGACGCCGAAAAGAGGTTTTCAACACATTTGTGACAACAGTTTTGGAAATTTATTTTCGTTGAACGCAAGAATGGCAAATATTACAGTTCCAGTATCCGGATTGACGTTTTAAAATATAACATACTTCCAGGAATGATTAATCTCCAAGAACGTAATTTCGATATCCTAACGAAAAAGGATATGTTTACTTCCTTCCGGAACGCATTTCTCTACGATTTTCATCTTAACAGATTCCTATGAAAGTTTCAACTGGGATACTACTTGATACTTGATGGGCTACAACTCGTAGCGGTGAGTCTACGCCGAAAAAAGCATTCGCCTCCGCTGGTATCGGTCCTGAGCCAATCGCTTCCAGTCACCCTCAACGTTCAGAGCCCTTAGGTCCTCCTCAACTGTAAAACCACCGTGTGCGCGGCCTACCACGAAGCCGACGACCCCTACCTGGTTCTCTGTTGAATATGGTTTTAGCTTGTCGTTCCTCCGGCATACGAGCTACGTGCCCAGCCCACCACAGCCTGCCGTGTTTTATTCTCTTCACTAGGATACTTTTAGAAAATCTTCAGGATTTTCTATAAGCAATTACATGTCTTTTTTCTAGAATATTGGATTCTCCAAGAAGTTCCTCCAGAATTCTTGTAGGTTACCTTATACCATGTCGCTTGTTTATCTTTTGGAATTCGAAAGGGGGTCGTCCATAAACGACGTAGCATTTTTTAGACGATTCTTTGAAGAATTTTTAGAAAACAGAGGTTCTGCCTCTTATGATATCTTCAGAAATTTCTTCACGAATCAACCTAGATGTCTCTTTTTAAATTTTTCCTGGATTTTCTTTGGGATCCCTTCAAATATTTCACCAGGAATTGGAATTGATTAACCATACTTATGCATCATGTTGGAAGCAGCTCGCTGACGTTGTGTACAGTTTGAGGCTGGAATGGCCCTAATACACAAGGTGGGCTAAGAAAACCATTCTGGGATTTAGTCCTAGTTCATAAACTAATCCAAGAGTTGCTTTGGAGATACGCCAAGATTTTACTTTTGAAATATAGGAGTTTCTCTGTTTCTTCAAAATTTCCTACGGGATTTCTTCCAAGACTGCTTACTGAAATCCCTCCAGGATTTTTTTTCTGATATTTCTCCAGGGGTTCATTCTGGGATTCCATCAACAGTTTTTCTTGTATTTCATCAGAAGTTCTTTCTTGGATTCTTTAAAGATTTTTGATATTTTTCGACTTTGTTTTGATATTTATGCGCAGTAGAAACATCTACACCTACAGAGATTTTACAATTCGATTCTATCTTTCCTCTATTTTATTTCCTCATGATTACTATAGATAAACCAGCCTTGGGCTGAGAATCTAGTTAATAAAAATAATATTAAAATAATAATTATCCCCGATTTCTTACTATGCTTCCTGGGAATCTCCCAGAAGTTTAGTCTAATAATCTTCCAGGAATTCTTTCCTAAAATCCTCCAGAAGCTTCTTCAGGGATGATGTTCTGTGTAGAAATCTCCGGGGAGTTATTCCTGAGGATCCTCCAGAAGTTCCTTCTAGGAATCCTGTATAAGATCTTTCAAGGAGTCATCCAATTGTTCCTCGAGGAATACTTGCAGAATTAATTAGATTTCTGTAGGATTTTTTGGGAATCTTTTGTTTCTTCTTGGAACTCTTCAGTAGTTGCTGGAAAACACCCCAGATCGTTTTACAAGATCCTCGACTCCTTCTTTTTTGAGAAACTTATTTCTGAAAGATTTCACTCCTAATTCACCTAAAGGAACTTCTGAATTATTTTCTGACGATTTCTCAAAAAATACATTAAGGAATCTGGAGGAATACAAGAATTGCTAGTAGCAATCACTGAAGAAAGTCAAGATTGCATTTTTGGAGCAAACGAAAGATGACATCTTGAATAAAATTCTATAGGAATCTCCTGTTAGGCTAGTGAATATAGCTGTTTCGGGCTGGAAAATTTCGACAGGCTATCAAGAGAGATCTCTGGCAGAAGTTTGAGCCCCGTCGGAAAGAAATAGTGACCAGGAGAGAAGAATTCAGCGCTTCGCATAATTTCAAGAAAACGTGTACACAATTACATGAAATTTATTTCACTTAAAAAAGTCTTGTTTAAAAGATTGTAGTGTAAAAATTCAGGCAAGGACAGGCAAAGAAAGCCCTAAAGTGTTTAAGTTCTTGAAGAACACTTGAAGTGACAGGCCAAGTTCCAGTTAAGAGCCGAAAAGAAGAAGAATAATAATAATAAGACGAAGAAAGGAGAAGAAGGATCTTTAGAAGGAAGTTCTTGGAGAAATACCCAGATGGACATCCTGGAGCAATCCCTGGAAGCGACATCAATTGTGCCCTAACACAATAGTCTAATGAAAGAAAAAAAATATTCGATTATCCATGGTGATTTTTTTCCAATTGCCGGATAATCGAATCCGTCCTTTGATGATTTTATGTGCACATCTTATCTATTACTGATCTATCATGATTAACAACTTTTATTACTTTTGGAAAATGGCTCTTACCAAACGACAAAATAATTGATATTGATATTGATATTCACGTGTTACCTTCTCCTGTCAGAATTTCATTAACTAAATTGGTTCGGTTCAATTTTTCTATTGGACTATTGGTTTAATTTTTCTCATTTTAAAATAAGAAGCAAAATTATGCTTGAGAGAAAGCATGAATTAACATTATTTATAGCTGAATTTGAAATGTGTTGAAAGCTACTGTGGCGTATACGCCTTCTATGTCATCATTGGTAGTTGTTTCAAATTCATTAATGGATTCATTGCCTCAAGATTAATGTTAAGCTATAAAGAACTCGTGTTCGAGGGAATAAATTTGACAAAAAATTTAGTGTTGACAAAAACGGAATGAAATGTTGACGAAATCGGATAGTGACAAAAACGGATAGTGATAAAAACGGATAGTGACAAAAACGGAACATACCTGTATATATATATATATATATATATATATATATATATATATATATATATATATATATATATATATATATATATATATATATATATATATATATTTATATAACTAGCTATCCCGGCAAACTTTGTCTTGCCATGATGTGGTGGTTTGGCAGCTGTTGAGGTCATCGCTGCACAAAGTATATAAATATGTACCAAGGTAAGAGATTCCCGCAAATGTCAAAAATGAGACTCACCAACACATCTGCGTTAGTTATGAAAAGTTGGTGTTTTTACACTAAAATGTCATTATTTCAGCAAAGTTTGTGAAGTTTTGTTAGTTTGGATGTTTCTAAATGCTGAAAAAATATGTTTAGAACCTATTAAAAAAAATTGTTACCGATTTTCAAATGGCGATATTTTCTGTTTTATTGCATGGAGGTCACATTTAATCCAGTCAAATGCATTTAAATAATAGCTTCTAAGATGGGAGTGCTTAATTTCTTAAGAAAGTTTGCTAAATAGTGATGTGCCCATACAAATCAGCGCAAACTTCATAACTATTTTTTGCTTTTTTCCTTTTCTCACTAATCCGTGAATATTAGCGGGAATCTCTTACCTTGGTATTTAGATACTTTGATCGCTGCACCGCCATCTAGATTGGTTTATTTTCGATCGTGTTCATTTTCTTCCCAGCTTATTAGAAATCAGCAGCGCTTGAAAATTGAAGCGTTTTACCTCAGACGAATCAAAATTTGCTCTTCTTTGACCGGCGCTTTTCAACCCAAAGCGGTAGCAATATGCCTTCGGCTGCGGCCAGAGTGGACGCGTCACGCGACGCGACGCGGTGCGGCGCGTTTTTGACGCGGCTTCCAACGCGACTTGATAGCCACAGTGAACGCGGTGCAATGCGTCTGTCCGTAAAGCAAACTGAAAAGTTTTCATAATTTCCGCCAACTTTGCACATGAATACTGACCATAACTATTTTATTTATTAATTTTTTTTTATTAAACTCTCCATAATTATTTTGTCTTTCAAATTACAACAAACGGTGAGAAGTTTTGTTGAGATGTTTTGGATATTGGATCACTTCACACCATCAATGTATAATTTCCAACTCGGGTTGCAGAGACAGTTTGTGACAGGTTCGCCTTGACAACCAGTAGCACACAATCAAAGCGAGCTGTCTCCTCTCTATCGGTTTAAAGCCATAACATTTCAACAGTTTTTTAGAGTTATCTAATGAAAAATTTCCAGGAGATATGTGATTATTGTGCTCAACCTAAAATTAAAAATGATCAATTTATCTAAATTTACCTTCAACTGCTATTTATTTCAGATAATTCAGAAGAGGTATACATTTGGGACAATGGTGATTCCCTAACCTCAAATCTACCCGTCCTACAGGTACAAATTTCGAAATTTTATGAACAAGTGAGCTTGTGGTCAGAGCTACCACAGGTTTGTATACGTATAAAATGGCACCCCTTCGTTTATTTTTAAACAGCAATACAATGGAACAAGTTTGTTAACTCAAAAATAGTATATTTTTATTTTGAAACAGTTTTTTAAGCTTACAGCCCTAGTAGAATACTAGGAATTACTGATTTTGATTCGCAGAATAGGTGAAAAATGAGGTTACGAGACGCCACCGGATAATAAACATGTGGTATTATTCATGTTTATATTTTTACATTCACATTTGAATGCATTTGAAAAACAATTTCGTAAAATTAACGCCATTATTTGGTAAAAAACGGACAAAATTCACACAAAAATACAAAATTCTTCGCACGAACCGCGTGACTTCCGCATCAAAAACAGTGCATGCACTGTTTTGTCGTGCGTCGCGCGGCTAAACGCTTTCCGCTTCGCATCGTTCCGCGCGCACTCTGGCATGTTATGATTGTTTTCCCTGTATTCTAATGAACGGAGTTCTGCCGCGCGTCGCCGCGCGACCTGTCAAATGCCGCATTGCACCGCGCCGCGCCGCGTGACGCGTCCACTCTGGCTGGCACCTTCATGGGCTAACATGCTTCTGAAGCAAGTGGGAGCGGGTGCAATAAAAAATATGAGTGAGAGTGAGGAACGACGATTCAGCGCCGTGCGGCTCTCTGAATCTCTCTCTTCGCCGATGTATACGGCAATGAATATACTTGATTTTTATCTCGTTATTACAGTGCAAATGACATAAACTCGAATTAAATCGATTATAATAGTCACGTCCATCATTCTCTTATGGACAAATTGATTGTTTTTACAAGTTTTGAGCAAAACATAAATCCACTGAATCATTTACGCATATTCAGCCTCACCGCAGCAAGTGAGAAATAATCGTTACCAGTCAATATGCTTCACCAGCCAACCGACCGATGAGGAATAGTGGTCGCGGTTGGTTCGGCTTCTCTTTGCTCCCTGTGCGTGTTCGTTCGTAGGGATGGTTGGCGCTGATGACTGATCGTACCATTCATATTCACTCAATTTCAAGCACTGGAAATCAGTATTTTATCAATTTTCTTACTTTTTCAGTTGATTTTCGTAACTTTTTGTACATATAAACACAGCCACCATGAATACGAACCGAACCGTGCAAGAGACATGCTGATCGGTTCATCCATTCTTGAGTTTTGTTGCCTCAAAGGAACTTCAAACTCATTTATATATATATATAGATAGGGTGGGACGGGGCAAGATGGGTCAGTGCCATTTTCGGACGCATTACTCATGTTTTGATTATGTTAATAATTTTGTTAGATGACCAGCATGAACATACAAAAGTTTGGGGCATTGATTGAAAAAATATTCACTCTCATTGGAAATAAAAAATAAAATGGTTTTTAGCCACTTTTCTTATGCGATACATTCCATATAATCTCCATATAAACGGCCGCGGGGCAAGATGGGTCACCTTCAATTTTGAACGTATTTTTGGAGCATTCAAAAGTTATTTATTTTTTATTACAAGACTATCTCATAAATGACTTCAATCAAGCGGAATGAACGATTAAAATTATAACATAAAATTATGATAATTTTTTAGTGAAAACATCGATTTTCAAGTTGCTTTAGGACCACTGAAATCGTAAAGTTTTTTATATTCCAAATAAATTTATAAAATGTTTACTAGTAGCTCTTGTTTACTCAGAATGGGTATGGAGCATATATGAATGCGGAACAAATCTTATATTTTGACGTTTCTCATTGAGAAAAGGTGAATTACTTAAAAGGTGACCCATCTTGCCCCGCACTTTTTTCACGACGCAAAATCGATCAATTTTTAAAACTGCTTGTTTAACATCATATTTTGTATTTAATGAACTTTTTATCGACTTTTAGCATAGCAAACTAGTGTATTAAAGAGTAGCGGACGAATACAAACCAATACGATTTGTATTTACAAAATTATGGTGATCCATCCTTAGGTGACCCATCTTGCCCCGCCCCACCCTACTAGAATGCAAGATCTAGTCGTCGGAACCCTGCACGAATACAACAGTGAATGGATTATGTTGATCTGTGGACCCGTTCCCGAGCCTATTCGTGACATACAAACACCATTCCATTTTTATTTATATAGATCGATAGATAGATAACTACAAAATGGGCCAAAACTCTCAATGTAGCTTACGTCACTTTGCAGAATAACGGCAGCAAAGCTGTCATACCTATATCACAGACAAACAGACGTAACACTCCGAACAATGGATCACTAAAATAACTAAAACAGCCGCTTTGAAATGAACAGATAGCGCCACCGTAGCCTTGTGTGTTTGACGTAACTCAACTGCTGTCACTGTGTGACGGTCCATATACGGTAGCGCTTTTGTTTTGATGCGGTGAGTAGTGAAAAAGTCGGCTTCAATGATCCATTTTCGATTCAAATCATAGTCACGGAAACATATTCGCCCAATGCTAAAAGGACTAATGTCGTTTTCGTTTTTGCGGTGGTGCTACACCGGTGTAGCACTTTTGCACCGAAAATGTTCGTTTTTGATTTTCGTGCTACACCGATGCAGCACTTTTTCTGCATCGCGCATGATAGTGTAGCACTCAAAAAATCGGGAGTGTAGCTAGTGCACACCGCGTCCACCAATCAGCGTTTGCAAAGTTGTCAATATTTTGCACTCAGCGAAGTAAACTACCGAAATTTATTAAAATACCTTATGAAATTTAGCCATAACTGTAAAGTATGGATGCCATAAGAATACATCATGAAAATTGAACATGCTTATTATGACCAGAGCCGTAGTGTGGTCCCATGGCGCCCTTGGCAAGTATCCAGATTGGCGCCCCATGACAATTGGACATTGTTGATTTGCAAAAGTGATAATTTTTTCGAAGTTTCTTTAAAAATTGGATTTTAGTGTTTTGAAAAAACAAATTCCCCCCGATTTTTTTTTTATATTTTATTATAAAGATTTTCATTCTTGTTTTTCTTTGGGAATTTCAATGGGAGTTGCCCAAAAAAAATCCTTATACGAGTATACGTACGAACACATTTTGCATTTCAAGAATCATACTAAGCCTAGCACAATAATTAGAAACTTGGAAACGACATTTCAGATTCTCAACAGGAATAATGCATAAATTTGTTCAAGAGTCGCAGTATTTTCTTTTTTCTTATTTTCTTATATTTTTTTTCAACTGAATTTTGTTTCCGAAAATACACAAGGATGATTCGAGCAGACAACTGATTCGAAGAAGGCTAACAATGGTGTGCCTGAACGTTGACCAAGAGTATCCTTTGGAGTTTACCCTTCCACTAACAACACCCAAATTCCCGTGACACCTAGGCCTGAGAGATCGTAGAGTTGTCTACATTTTTCATAGGTGTCCAAAACTAACCATCCTTTCCCATTCCCCAGCAGTCGCAAGGACGTGGCCAGGACAGTGCTCGACCATTGGAGGATTGCGTCAGTCTTGTCTAAGAGTCAGAGATTAGTCCCAAATCTTTGTGCTTTGGTTCAGACGGGAAGGAGGCAACCCTCATAACAGCGGTCTAGGACTGTACCACCTACGAATTTGTGCGACTCGCTTAATGCTAATGCTAATGAATTTTGTTTCCGAAAATACTTGGGTTTGAGTGGTTTTCAGGTATCCACAAACGATCCATTTTAACAATTTTGGGTGATTAGTTCAATTGGTTTCACCAGAATTTTTCATTAACTTTACCAAAGTTCGTTAAAAATATGTCCCAGAAGACCTGTAAGCCTGGATAAATACCAGGAGGAATTCCTGTAGATATTTCTACATGAGTATATGTTGGAATCTCTGGAGGGATTCCTGCAGGAATATCCGGAAAATCCGGGAGACATTTCAGCAAAAATTCCAAATGGAATTCATGGAGTAATTCTTGCAGGAATTCCTGGAATAGTTCGTAAAAAAATGCCTGAAGGAATGCTTGTAAAAAATTGTGGAGAACCACTGGAAGAATTCTTGAAAGAATACTTGGAATAATTTTTGAATGAATCCCTGCAAAACTTTTTTAAGAAATCTCATGATAATTTTCTTAAAAAAATACCTAGAATGTTTTTTTGAAGAAATTCATAGAGACATTTCTGAAGGAATTCATGGAAGACTTTCAAAAGAATCCTTTGAGAAATTTTGAATAAAATCAATGGCAGGTTTTTCAGCGGAACACCTAGGAATTTATGAGGAAATACATGTAAGGTTTTCTAGGGAATTCTAACAGAAATTTATCAATCAATCTCTAGTGAACATGAAACAATTTCGGAAGGAATCAATGGAAGATTTTCTATGCTATATTAGAGATTTCCTCAATTTAAGGGGATCTATCATAGACTTTCTGAGAACTTTAGTAAAATTTCTAAAGAAATCTATATACGATTTTAAAAAAATACGTGGAAGAATGTTTGAAGGAATTCTTAGAGGCATTTCCCTGGAAGAATCTGCTGAATTTTCTATAGGAATCCATGGTGGAATTACTGGTGAAGTTTATTGAAGAGTTACTAAGTAATTCTTATAAATGTTTTTGCAGGAATCTCTATAAGACTTTCTGGAGGAAACTTTGGAAAATTTCTGAAGAAATTTATTGAAGATTTCCCTGAAGGACTCCTGGACATAAATTGTGAAACAGAAGTATTGAGAAATAGAGTTATGTAGAATTTTCGAAGGAAGTTGAAGAAAATTTATCCCTGAAAGATAAGTATCTATCGGACATAAATTGTGAAACAGAAGTATTGAGAAATAGAGTTATGTAGAATTTTCGAAGGAAATTGAAGAAATTTTATCCCTGAAAGATAAGTATCTACCGAAAGTTGTCAAGGAAGCTGTGGAAAATTGTCTAATCAAATCCTTGGGGAAATATCAGGAGGAATCCTTTCACCAATTTCTGAATTAATTCCAATATAACTTCCTGAATTTCTTGAGGAATAAAGGAAAAAAAATCAAAAGCATTTTGATCTTGCTTTGCTCGATAAAAGAGCTTAACTAATTATAAAAAAAAATAAAATAGTGGATAAATTCCCAGGTAACATTATGGTAAATGTTCAAAATAAACTAGAATAAACTAAAAAAAATGAGAATACGGAAAACTAAAGAACATATTACCAATTTTAGATACAGAAAAAAGTGAAACCTTGATAACATTCAAGAAAACAGTAGCATCATCCTGTTTTCCTCTAGCCTTAGGACTTTTCGGCGCCCCTCTAAGGCTGGCGCCCTTAGAGGCGGCCAATCTGGCTAACCCCACGCTACGGCTCTGATTATGACCTAATTAAATAAGATTAACTTATGAAAAAAGCAGAAAAATCGTAAAATGATGCAGACTGGAATCGATCCATGAACGTCGAGATCACTGAGCTCGTGCCCAACCCGCGCGGCTATCGACGCTTGAGAATTTCGAGTTGCTAAATGTGTATAAAAGCCAAACTGTGAGTCGATTTTGCGCCATAAACCGACATTATGAAATTCATTCTAGCCGTTATGAATTGTTTAAAGGTCATTTCATAAGTTAGACCTTATGATAATCTTAGGTTTATTCGCCTGAGTGTGGTGTTTATACAGGCACACTCAGAAATAAAAGTATACACGGAATTACTATTATTTATGCATTTTGTATCTGTATCTCACTTACTCTCTTTCTTTTTTCATGCTATCTGGTGCTTCGCCTGGATTGACGAAACACTTCTCTTCAACCCAGGCTAAACGGCAGATAGCATGGAAATAAAAAGAGAGTGAGAGAGATGCGGATACAAAATGCATAAATAATAGTAATTCCGTGTATATTTTTATTTCTGAGTGCACACCAATGCAACTGCACCGAGAATGTTCGTTTAGTCAGCAAAAAGTGTAGCACCGCCGCAAAAACGAAAACGACATGAGTTTGGCCGACCATCAACTAGGTGGCGGTAGTGAGCAAACGTCAAACTCGAACAAAAACGATGCGAGCGCCACGGGTAGGCAGTTGGCCACCTATCCAATTTTGAAAAAGGCCGTTAAATCGATGTACGATGGGAATTATCAGAGTGTTACGTCTGTTTGCCTGTGATAAAATTTTATTGTCCGTGCAGTTGAATCACAGACAAACAGACATACTACTCAAATCGAAATCATCGCACGATTTAACGGTCATTTTGAAAATATAGTGTGGTTCGGACTGTGCTCGCATGTGTCATGATGGCGCTGCTGTGCCTCAATTTTGCAGAGAAATGAACGCGACGCCGATCAATGTTTACATAAAATGACTCAATCATGAACCTTCATTCATGTTTTATGAATGGATGACGGCACGGGGGAGTCATCACCTGCAAAATTGTTACATCGAGCCGAGGGAAACAACACCTGCAAATTAATGCTTCGGATTGAGCATTATAGAGGGTGCTAGTGAGATGCCAAACGATGTTTTTGAAGCAATTTTCTTCTAAGTAGTATGTCTGTTTGTCTGTGGTTGAATCCCGGAATTTTCGACTAGCGAAGTTGGATTTTTCTCCAAATCCGTGCGTCGGACCTAACTTCGGAAGTGGTGCGCTGTATAGTGGACCAGGTTTACTATACAGCGCACTACTTCCGAAGTTATGTCCGACGCATGGATTTGGAGAAAAATCCAACTTCGCTAGTCGAAAACTCCGATTTTCAACTAAATTGAGAATGACACATTCTACCGTGACGTTACAACGTTTTGACGCATTCGTAGTCAGATTTTCCACTATAACTCATGAAAACGAGCGTAAACCGCAAAATATTTTTTCATATTCGGATTCCTTGTAAAATTTCTGATATATTTGACCTATTGAACATTTAGTTTGCATTAGAAAAACGTGTTCAAAATGCGTATTTGTAGCGTGACGTTACAACGCGCTAGAATCCGACCCTCTCTAACGCGCTACCAACATCTTCAAAAATCTGCTCGGATTTTTATGATATTCTAAATTTTTTTCCACCATTGAAATTTATTGGTTTGTTCTTCAATTCAATGGAATAAAACATTTAAATTTCGGATTTGTTTTTGAATAATCGACTTTTACATTTCGTGACGTTACAACGCCCGTTCAGTTTCAAACAGGGTTCTGCTCGCGTTGTAACGTCACGAAAATGCACATCATGTTAGAATCAGAATAATCAGCCAAATTTATCCGAATTTGTGAATATATCATTGCATTATCTTCACTGCTTCAAGGGGAACTTTATTCTATTGAAAATCCGTTTTGTGATAAATGGCTCGGAGGGCCAAGTTATTGCTACCAATAGTATGAATACTCCTTCATGAAGGTTAATGACACCGGCACCCATCTTTGGTTTAGTATCACCCATATTCTTCTAGTTTTGTTCCAAAGACTAGCGCGCTGAGATCCATTATTTTGCACCGCCAGATATTTAAATTTTTCAGCATATAACTCATCACGCCGTCGAGATAAGGCACATTCTACCGTGACGTTACAACGTTTCTACGCATTCGTAGTCAGATTTTTCACTATAGTTCATAAAAACGACTGTAATCCTCAAAATATTTTATCATATTCAGATTCCTTGTAAAATTTCCGATACGTTTGACCTGTTTAACATTTAATTTTCATTAGAAAAACTTGTTTAAAATGCGTATTTGTAGCGTGACGTTACAACGCACTAGAATTCGACCCCCTCTACCGCGCAACCAACATCTTGAAAAATTTGCTCGGATTTTTATTTTAAACTGAAAATTTCTCCCACCATTGAAATTTATTGGTTACTTCTTCAATTTAGTGAAATAAAACATTTCGGATTCGTTTTTGGATAATCGACTTTTACATTTCGTGACGTTACAACGCCCGTTCAGTTTCAAACAGGGTACTGCTCGCGTTGTAATGTCACGAAAATGCACATCATTTTTAAATCAGAATAATCAGACAAAATTGCCCGAATTTGTGAATATATTATTGATCTATTTTTCAATTCAATTTAATTTATTTGTCCAAAATTCAACTTTCTTATATCTACTATTCACATTTACACTTCAGAGATTTGGTTTACCTTTCAACTGAGAGAATAATTCAATTCATATTATGAGACATAAATACACAGAACAAAAATTACTAGCTACTTTCGGCTATTTTAGGGAAAAGAATGCGAAAAACCCTAGATCTCAGATTATCTTAAAACTAGTATCACAGATGTTGAGGAAAGAGTGCTCCGATGAGCGGATTCGCTGACATCTCACAGGAAGTCCTGAAGGATCTCTTGGCTCGTTCAATGCTTGCATCGACGGTGTCGACTCCGGCCAGTGCTCCAAGAGCAACTTTATTCTATTGAAAATCCGTTTTGTGATACATGGCTCGGAGGGCCAAGTTATTGCTATCAGCACTATGAAAACTCCTTCACGAAGGTTAATGGTACCCATCTTCGGCCTTTTTTTTTTTTTCTGTTCGGATGAGCCACTGCGACCAGTATTTAGATCTTTTGTAGCAATACCCGTATCCTTAGTATTTAGTGCATGTCGTACTACTCCATTGTCATTGAGAGGCAATGGAGCATCGGTTTCTGTACAGATCTTGTTTTGTTACCTCAGAGGTTCGAGAAATTGAATGTGATGAAAAAGTACCGTTTTCACAGGGAAATAAATCCCAGCGAAAGTGCGCCCTTATTCACACATAATCGATTCTATTTCTGAGAAAAACAAAACGGTAGAACTGATATTTGTCCATGCATCGGAACTCTGGCTTCATTCGTGTCTCGCTTCTAGTTTAGTCCCAGGACAACATTGAAAAACCCGGGGCTTTAGGCTAGTTGCAAAACGCTGTTAAATTAGAGAATGCGTTCGGTAATAAGAATTCACGTGAGTCCTTGTATCACCAGTACTTATCAGTCCTTAGTAGGTTATTACGCAATTAGATACGCAAAGCATATTTGTTTTTCTTACATCAAGTGTAGTCTCGGCGAGGACAAACCGAGTCTTTAACTATCCGTCAGGCAAAATAAATGCAATTTTAGAAACTGTCACTAGTAACAAGGGCTTTGTACCATGAATCCTTATTACCAGAACGCATTACCCTAGCTTAACAAGCTGGATGTCACCAGGGTTCAGTTTGGTAGATCTTACTCCGTAACGCAACCCAAAAGGGAGATCTACCCACGTTACGGGCTCCGTTAAAGATCGAGCATGTTTTAAACCCCCTCAACCATTCATCCCTCAGCACGGGTCGCCTGACACCTTGGATTGGGGTTCCCTGTTTGGTGGACTTTTACCCCCGGAACAGGGGGTCCGTAGTGCTATTCTAAGCCGGCAACTACACGGGCAAATCCAAATTCGGCCTAGTACCACCCATATTGATCTAATATTGTCCCAAAGACTAAACCGTTAATATTACCCTCTCCCTGGATATTCAATCTTGACGCGATGGGAGGGCTTAACCCATTAGCATTTTAGCGCCAGTTTATTCTCCACTGCTTGGACTTTGAGCTAGATATATCTGGTTTACGAGTTAATCGCAAGTGAAGGAATCGGCCGTAAGTGCTAATGGGAACCAAAGGAGTATCCGTAGTGCATTTATCACAAGTTATAATTCAGTTTGCATAGACCTAATCTTTGCATTCTTAAAATTTTCTCTAATTTAACAATAATTGTTGAATTTAACGTAACGCAAGAGTGGGTAGGGGAGGTCTCTGCGTTACACTCATCATTCATCACTTGAATTCGAAAGTACACAGGACAGGGGACGCTAGGATAAGTTGACTTACAGCCTTACAGATTAGGTAACGTTAACAATTAAATTTATTACCTTTAGAAAATTCTGGACCCTAATCAGTCAACACTGCTGATTTTAGAAATGAGTTTATATTTGTATTTCTTCTTTTTTATAGGTTTTGTAGGGATGAATATATAGAAGTTGACAAATAATCTTAATCATTTTATTTTTTGACACAAAAATCAGCTGACAGAACTTTTTTGTTTTATATTCTAGACGGTATTATAACACTGACCAAAAAAGCAGGAATTTTGTTACATGTTTCTTTAGGACTTAGGACGGTTGACAATCTAAAGAATTACGGTGGATGTAATTATACTTCGAAATTAGATGATCACAGATATGCAGAAGACGACTAGACGAAATTAAGAACACAATTTGACACATTATAGACTATATTTCGACGTATAGGGCTTGACTGATTCATTACAACATCGAATGGAAGCTCAAAAAGTGTTACCTAAGACTAATATGAGAGTTATTTGGGGATGATGCTGGTGCTGTCAATGACCAACATCGGTTATTGACACTATTGGTAAACAGCTTGAAATAATTTTCAGAATGTATTGTAAAAAACTTAGGTTATTATTTGATTTATTGTTTAGAGATGCTGTCAGAAAACTAGTTGCCCATATCGGCTAAAAACGCTAGCTCTGGCAGCTGTCTCCGAATAATTTTCAAAAATATCAAACCTGTAAACATTACCTATGACAAATTTGTTGCTCTTCTTTGTAATATTTCTCAGGAATAGTACCTTGAAGGCGTTAACATGTACAGCTTTTTTTTTCTCTGAATGTTGTCCAGTGATCTCGGATATTTTCGATAATTGAAATATTGTTCAATTATCATATCATCTTTGGAGCTTCCATTCGGTCAAAACACTAGTGCGATGGGAATAGTTAAAACACAGTAATTTTAAAAAAACTACTACGACCCAATACTAATTACTACACACTTTGCTCAAGTTGACGACATCGTCTAGTCCATCGTGAGTATTGGTACTAGTAGGGGGAAAGTTGGGAAAGGGTCCAGGCTTTGCTATCAGCTGTCATGCAGCTCCACCTGGTCACTCTACAAAAAAAAAAAAAAGACTAAACCGTTAATATTCATTACTTCGCACCGCCAGATATTTAGATTTTGCAGCATAAAACATATGACGCCGTCGAATTAATCATTTTTTCAATAATTTATGCAATGTCATTGATTCAATTGAAAACGCTTCAAGATGTGCGAGCAGTTATTGAACCAAAGCCATACCTGAGGATCTGCATACCACTTAGGGGCATCAATTTCTGTGATTCCAGAGACAAATAGACCTAATTCTGACAAAAAAAGTTGTTTGATAAGTCAAAAACTTACAGCTGATTTACTATTGGATGTGAGATTCAGACACACTGATTAGTTGAGAAACTAATTTTTGACAAAATCTTTGGGCACTTTTTAAGAAGTTACAACATGTTGAATATTTTTTGAATAAATATAAAGTGTATTGTTTTTCAAAATTTCAACTACCACTAGTCAGTTAGAAACTTGAATCAAACGGCTTTTGAACTGAAAATTTTTGACAAGATAAACAACTTATCCAAAGACATCAACATTCTAAAAGTCTAAAGTCTAAGTAAGTCCCGAGATATATGAGTTTCAATTTCGTAGGTGTTAAGTCTGTTTGTCGGTGATTCTTGTTATATCAAAAATAGATGTAACACTGACGTAATATCCATCCCATATATTTCAAGATCCTAACTATTTAGACAGTTGGAATTTTCAATTGATGGGCCGTATCTGTCCGTGAGATTTCAAATCCTTCCACTAGGGGGCTGTCCATAAACCACGTGGTCATGAGGGGGAGGGGGGGGTTCGGCCAATGACCATTTTGTATGAACAAATAAAATTTTTTGTATGGACGAATGACCACGCGGGGGGGGGGGGGAGTTGAAAAGTCCCAAAAAAATGACCACGTGGTTTATGGACAGCCCCTAGGAGGCGCTAGAGGGCATAAACATTTTTAGTTTTACTTATCTCAGGATCGTGAATAATGGGAAAGATGGTTGCTATATTAAAGTTGTTTGGTAGATCACTAAACTTTCAGTTCAATAGCCGTATGGTATTAATTTCTGCCACACAGTGGTGGTAGTTGCAAATTTTCAAAAGCATGCCAATTTTATTAATTACCCGAAACGCATTCAACAAGCCGTAACTTTTTAAAAAATATATAAAAAAATCTCAAATTTTGACTGATAGTTCCTCATCTTGTTATCTGTAATTTCTACAATTTTGGACTTGATTGGTTAGTTCTACACAAAGATGGAGCGCTTTAAGCAGAATCATATTTTTGACTGTGTTCTATTAACTCTTAAATCTAAGGAATAAGTGAATCAAATTAAATTAAAATTTGAGAGTTAAGAATTATATATTAATCTTTGATTACAATTTGATTTGAATACAATATGTCCAAAGTGAAAAAAGTTCCAGCTTGTAGAATACTTTTTAAGAAATTCTAATCCCTTGCCTGCTTTTGCAAAATGGAAATTAACGTCTTCTAGTGGCAAAATCTCGCATCTATTAGTAAATCAACTGCAAGTCCTTTACTTACCAAACAACTTTGCCGAAGAAATCGTAATTCTATGTAAAAGGGATCCTGAGATGTATGAAATTAAAAATTTGTAAGTTCTCTAGCGCCGCCTGTTGGTGGAACTTTAAATCAAACTATCAATCAACTGTAAGTCTTTGACCAACTTAATAACTTAGTAATTTCGTCAGTGTTTCGTCCGTTGGCCACTCATATCACAGAAATTTTCGGTTTGAGTGGTATTAGATTACGATTAAAAAATTTTACAATATCGCAGTACAATTACATCGTAGATTTTGGCCTAACACCATCTCCCCCGTCCTTCAAAAATCTACGTAGTTTATTAACCGGCAATGGTACGCAATTTATAAACGATATCTCGATAAAGAGCTCATACACAACGAGAACGAAACTGTTTTTAATATAGAACTACGTTTGTCCAATTCAGAAGCCGTCCAATCCAGAAAGATTCTGTCTTTTCAACAGAACTTTTTTTTCGTGACGTTACAACGCAAACTTCAACCAGGTAAAACTCAGGCTTCCGTGAACCGATTTTCTTTTTTTTTAGTCTCATTCGAAAGATCTTTTTGAGTACAAAGAGCATACAAAATTTCATGTTTGTAACGTTTTCCGTATTTGAATAAATTTAAAAAATGTGGATTTTTCGTGACGTTACAACGCAATAAAAACCCATACTATGATCAGCCACATTTCAGAGTTGTAAAGTCTTCCGATTAAAAATCTTTTTATGCTAAAAAATCTACATATATTTATCTACAAATGATGGAAGACTTTTGAAAAATCAGTGTGTTGGTGTTTAAAATACGATAGTTTGGATGAAAAGTGTGCCTAAAAGACTTAAAATCACGATTTTAATGTTAATCTTAATCGTCGTTCAATTTATATTTATTGTCACACTAATATCATGTCGAATACATTTTTGGATGACAAGAGTAATGTAGAATGTGATAAAAATGTCAAATATGCCATAACTTAACTTTGAAAAATTGGTATTGATGATACGGGGCCCGTAGAATGTGTCGAATACTTTCTATCGATCGAGTATGCACTCTGAAGAATTTTCACGTTCGATTTACGTGAAAAGATAGGTAGTTTTCGTTCACCATATTTTTCACGTCACCTTCACCGGAATGTCAGGTAGCTGGACAAATTTGAGCTTCGCGAATCGACGTGATGAGTCAGGTAGATTTGACACGCGTTGTGGGTGAGTGCCACTGGAACTTCAGGTAACTTTTACGTGAAAACATGATAAGCTCTACATGAATTTCACGTAATTCATATGCTTTTTGAATGAAAATAAAGCAGTCGCACCAGCTTGCAGCGTATTTGAAGAGGCAAGAGTATTTGAATCCTTACAGAATGCAATGAAAAACATTGATTGTACCCTACCGTAAAATAATTATATCATTGCATTTTATAGGGATTTGAAATCTTTTGCTTCCTCAAATACACTACAAGCTGGCACTAATATGTAACAATTGAACAAAAATCTTCATCTGTCTTTTATTTTAGAGCACTTAATAAAGTTACACTTACATATATAATTAATACATCTACATACGTTTCGGATCCTCTAAGAGTGGAGAGCTCCATATTTGCAAATAAATCCAAGGATGTTGAAGCAAAATCTTCGAACTCCAACCGTTTGCAACATACGTTGACCTCCTCCGTTGGACCTCCGCTACCGTCACAAGACTAATAACGCCTATTCCACCTCTGAAATTATAGTGAAACTATAGATAAGCAAAGCACAGTCATATTTTAAGCGTATTAGTAGCTTTGCAAAATATTCAATTGCTTTCTAAGAAGGTAAGGCGACATTTTTTCCAACATTGTCCTCTGCCTGTTCCAAATACAAATATGTACATAACATAGCCTATACAACTACCGATGTCCGCCCAAACACATCGTGCTTCAAATTCAGAGTAATATCTGTCATTTCTGTAATACGGAATGTGAAACATCTGCTGTAATATGGAATGTGGAACATCTGCTTTGCAGTTGGGGGCCTTATATATACACGCGCAAGCAAAGATTTTTAAATACCGGTCTGCAGAACCCAGAAAGCACTAGAAAGGTTTTGGGGTTTGTAAATTTCATTGCACCTGCCTGGGAGACGATGTGTCGTGGCATAAGTTGATTACTTGACACATGTGAATTGGTACGCTACATTTGAATAAAACAACTGGATATGCCGCAGAAGTTCAGCTTATTGGACGTGGCTTAATTTTCCCCTACAGATCCGATGAAAAATAGTACCATAAACAGGCAGATATTTAACAACCAGGGTGCCGAACGGTGTCAGTTGACCAGAAAAAAAGAACAAAATATATAGAGGTTCAGGGTCTAAATTATGTGGTTTACCTGATTCTGATTTTGCATAGGCGGAAACCCAAATTGTCATACAATTGTTGTAGCTCGGGTTGATTTTAATTTGTGTATTTGTAAAAACCTTGATGATTGCTTTTGAGAATATGTATGATTCAAAACATACCTGTAAAGAATTGGCATTTGATTTGATTTTCTATTTCTTATATCACATATTTAAAGCTGTACAAGATAAACTTAAATTACTGATCTTTTTTATCTTCTTCGGAAGGCTTATCCTCTTCAGAAGGCTGATCTTCGCTCTTCTTCTTTTGGTATGCGTGGTGCAGTTTATGACCGCCGCTGTTCTTAGGCTCATCCTCACTGTCGGCTGGTGCAGCAGTAGTTGGGGCTGCGGAATTCACGTGATCATGTAGCGAGACCACCTGAGATGGCTCGTGATGCTTTGGTGCGTCATGAACATTCTTCAGGATCTGCTCTACCGGAACTGGCCGGACAAAATGTGGAGGAGTGTTATCGTTTTCGTCGGCACTGCTGGCAATTGGAGCACGGGTAGAAGTTGCGGCGCGCGCTGTTGTTGTTTCAGTTGATTCAACCTGACGCTTTACTTTCTTGTTCGTCGCTTGGGAAGTCTTTGAGGCCTCGTGTGCGGCAGTCGATGGACTTTGGGTTGTGGTAGATGTGGAAGTGGAAGTAGACGTTGAAGTCGATGTACTAATCTGCTGCTCTTGCTTGTTTGATGCTCTTCTGCGTGTCTGCTTGTGTTGATCTACTTCAGAACTTAATTTCGCTCCTTTTGCTGGGATTTTTTGTATGTGGCTTTCTGGCGTAGATGGTGGTAGTTCAGGAGATTTTACAAAGGGTTCCTTTGGTTTCGGTTCGGGAGATTTTGCAGAGGCTTCTTTTGGTTTTGGTTCACTTATGACATCCGGGTTGATCGGCGAAGGCCTGTCCAAACCTTTAGATCCAGTACTGGATTCCACAGGAATACTTATGACACTGGTCACAGTTAGAGCGAGTATGCAAATCTGTTGAAAAAAAAGTCAGGGTTATTCCTATAAAAACGTGCAAGCGTGATACGTACAATTTTAAACATTTTGAAGTGATGCGATTAACGGATTAAAACTAAATGATGAGCACTCTCTCAGACTGCAGATTATATATAATGTGTAGAAATTATCACATTCGTCGTCAATGGAAGGGAGTGTTTGCGTTTTCTAGCTTATGTATTCTTCAATTCACACATTCAGTATTGATCTGGCAGTGAGAAATGCGCATTACGCACTCCACTTTTGAAAACAGGTTCGCCCGTGGGTGTCCAGAACTTAACCCATTACAGCCACAAACCGTTTTTCAAGGGCAAAAGTGTAGAAATCTGTGTCAAAATTCCTGTTTCAATGTGACATAACCTAGCTCGGTAGATTTGGTTTCGTAGATATGAATCGATATCCACTGCAACGTGCAGCGCATGATAGAAATCGAAGCTGAAGGTGCTAATCAAGCAAACAGTAGAGTTCGCGAGTAAAAAATATTAGCATTATTGTGTCAAACTGCTTACTCAGCGTCGGTGGTTTACCTGTATCTATTGTCAGAATGGTCACGGTCATTGAAAACATATGTTTCAAGTTGAAAATTTGGGATCCCAGGTACCCAACATTAAACATGTAATGTAAAGTAAAGCTAGCTTTATACAGGGTGTTAGGTTCCTGAGTGCAAACTTTTTAAAGGGTGTTAGAGGACCATAAATCTAGACGAACATTTGAAAAGGGCCTATCTGCTTTGCGTAAACAAACATGTTTTTGTCTCTGTAGGGCCCATCTGCATCCACCCCCGCACATCAACACCCTTATCAGAAAGAGTGTTCTTCAAGCTATCTGTTAAAGGTGTTGACGTGCGTGGGTGGATGCAGATGGGCCCTGCAGAGACAGAAACGTGTTTGTTTACAAAAAGCAGATAGGCCCTTTTCAAATGTTCGTCCAGACATGGTGAAAAAAATTCTTCTACGCATATGGTCAAATCTCAACCGTTACGTAGTTATTGAACTCCCCATGTTTTTGACTCTTATTGCCTTAACTGGCTATAACTTTAAAATGGTCAAACTTATCGCACTTTTTTAACCCTTATTCGAAAGATTATTGCATTTTCTATCAAATGGCATCTTTGAACCGATCGGTTTAGTTAAATAACTAAGTTTTCTAGATCAAATAGCCTAAAAGTTGTGTGTCTTAATTTGTTTTTGTCAATTATCTTTGGAAAGTGCGTAATAATTTAAAATTCTTTCTTTGGCAAAGTTTTGGCCCCTGTTTCACTCTACAATTTGTTCTTTGACATCAAAGTTCTATCTGTTATCGTTTTCTTGCAATTTTGATTTAAACGTCGCATTTCAAATCAGAAATTTGCAATCGCCATGGTAAGCACTTTCTTGCGCACTGTGCTGCACATTCAAATCAAAATTGCAAGAAAACGATAAATGTTAGGAGTTTGCTGTCAAAGAACAAACTGTAGAGTGAAACAGGGGCCACAACTTTCCCAAAGAAAGAATTTTAATTTATTACGCATGTTTTAAAGATAATGGACATAAACAAATAAAAACACGCTATTTTTAGCTATTTTGCTCTAGAAAACTTAGTTATTTAGCTGAACCAATCGGTTCAAAGATGCCATTTGATAGAAAATTCAATAATCTTTCGAATAAGAGTAAAAAAACAGCGATAAGTTTGACCATTTTAAAGTTATAGCCAGTTAAGGCAATAAGAGTCAAAAACATGGGGAGTCCAATAACTACGTAACGGTTGAGATATGACCATATGCGTAGAACATTTTTTTTCACCATTTATGGTCCTCTATCACCCTTTAAAAAGTTTGCACTCATGAACCTAACACCCTGTATAGATCCATGGATACTAGGCACGCTGTTGTAGCTGCATCTATTGCATTTGCATATTAAAAGTACAGTACATATATTTATCTATATGTACATGGTGCGTGAGGTAATTTTGCATTAACCTTCAAGCAGGAATATTTCATCAATGGGTTGCGATAAAAAAATAAAATAACATCAAATGTATCATATTTCTAGTGGACTTTGGAAAATACAAAACCTTCAATAACAAAAAAAAGTGGTGGTACGGAAGGTACTTTCACATCATTTGATTTACACTAGCACCATAGACTAACTTCAAGACCTGAAAGTAACGAAGAAAACCATATCAGGCCAAACATATCTAAAGGTCCAATCTGCAGAAGAGAAACTCTCTTTGGTTTTCCTCTCTTTCGTTAATATCTCAGCTGATAATTTGAATTATGATTGTCTCCTTGCATTGAACGAAGGTCAAAATAATCGTCTTTTGATTTGTACTGCAAAAGTAGTTGAAAAGTGTACCATTACATTCCAATAATTGGGTTCTTTAGGGGTATCTAGATTATTTCATAATATGATCAAAAATTAGTCGAAATCCAAAATTTCCAAGAAGAAACCCTAGAAGAATTATATTACAGTAAGAATTTCTGGATGAGTCCTGGGTGAAATTGCTGGAAGAACCACAGCAGGAATCGCTTTGACGAATCCAGCTGGAACTTCTTCAGGAAAGCCAAGAAGAGCACCTGGAGGGTTGCCATTTGTGGGGGAATCCTGGGATATAATCTAAGCTTTTCCATAAGTTCTTCCGGTGATTGCTCCAGGAACGTCTTCAGAGATTTTATTCAGGAACTCCAGCTGGGATCTCTTAAGCCGTTGCATTTGTGGTTCTTCCAAAAAATCCTCCTAGGACTCCTCCAAAAGTTCTTGTCTTCATTAGTACCTTCAGGAGTTCCTCTAGAATTTCTCTAGTGATTTCTTATTGGATTTATTCAAGAATATTTGCTGGGATTATTCAAGGCAATATTTTAAACGTTCTGCAAAAAGTTCCTCCGGTGATTCTTCTAGGAATTTATTTAGAGATTTTATCGCGGGATTTCTTCACTAATTTCTCATGGGAGGAGCTCCTGGAGGAAGAGCTCCTCGTGACCTTCCTCCAGAAATTTCAGCAGGAATTCATCTACAAACTCTTCCTGCGGTCCTTCCAACTATTCTTGCTAGAACTCCTCCAGAAATTCTAACTGTGAAACTTCAAAAATTTTGCTAGGGATTCTTTTAGAACTTTCTCACGGCTTTTTTGCTGGGATTTTGCCTCGGTTGTTCTTCCAGGGATTTCTCCAAAGAATCATCCAGGAATTCCTCCAGAGATTTTATCCAAAGACTTTTCCAGAAACTCCTCATGGCCTTTCCCCAAAGATTCCTCAATCAACTCCTGTGGTTCTTCCAACAATTCCTGTCTCTGAAATTTTAACCATGGTACCTCCAAGAGTGAGTCCAATAGGATTTCATCCTGGCTTTCTTGCTGGATTACTTCCGCGAAATCTTCGTGAGATTTTTTCAGCATTTCCTCTTGTGATTTCTTCAGGGCGTTCTCTATGAGTTCCTCCAGAATACCTCTAGATATTTTTTCTAGGATTTTTCTTTGGATTTCTCCAGGAATTCTTGATGGGGTTTCTTTAGAAAGTCCTGCATAGTTTCCTTCAGCAATTCCACCTAAAAGTTCTGCTGAAATTTACACAATGATAAATCCCAGAATCCTTTTAAGAATTCCTTCAGAGATTTTTCCTAAGATTCTTCCTAAAGTTCCTCCGGAGATTCCTCCAGGTATTTTTATCCAAGAAATTTTATCCAAAGATACCCTCATAAATTTCTCAAGGGATTCCTCCATGAGATCCTATTGGCGTTCCTGAAAGAGTTCCTGCTGGATTCCTCAAACCAATGTTTTTTTCCAACAATTCCTCCCAGGACTCGTCCAGAAATTTTTACTGTAATACCTCTCGGAAATCATCTAGGGTTTCTTCTTATAATTTCACCTGAGGTTGCTTCGAAATCTTTTGAGATGATTGAAGGCAATCTTTCTTCGATTCTTTCAGAAGTTGCTTTGGTGTTACCCCGAGAAATTACTACACAGACATTATCTTGGGATAACTCAAAAAAAAAAAACCCAAGGAATTCCTCCTGCAGCTCCAGCTGGGATTCTGCAAGCTATTCATATTATGATTCTTTCTGGAATGCTTACTATGACTCCTCCAGAAAGTTACCTGCAGGAAAACCTGCAGGAAAGTCTCTTGACATTCTTGCTGGGATACTTTCAGGAATGCCTCTGGGGATACTTATAGTGATTATTCTAAAGACTAGTTATTACTAGAGAATTCTCTTGTGAAATCCCATAAGGAATGCTTGGAGGAATCCTTAAAGATGTTCTTTGAATATATACCAAGAGGAATGCCTAGAGAACCCTGGAATAATCTTTATAAGTATTCTGGAAAAATCCGTGAAAGAGTCCCTGAAGGAATTGCAAGCAATCAATTCTTGGAGGTAGGTCGAAACGAGTTCTTTGAGGAATCCCATGAGGAATTTCTCGAGAAGTCTGAGGCAAAAATCTCTGAAGGAATTCCTGAAGGAATCGCTGGAGAAACTTCTGAAAGAATCACAAGAAGATTGTCTTGAATAACCTTACCAAGGAATCCTGAAAAAAAAAACAATTTAAACCTCGAGAGAAATCCCTAGAGGAATTGCGGGAGGTATCATAGTAGGAATTTCTAGAATAATCCTAGGAGGGATTGCTGGAGGAATCTCTACAAAAATGTCTGGTGAAACTTCTGGGATGCCTGGAAAATCCCAAGAGAAGCATATTGAAGAAATATCGAGAGGAAACCATAAAGGAATACCTAAAGAATTCACTGGAAGAATCGATAGAGGTATTCCTTGAAAAACCCATGGAGAAGGCCTTGAAGAAATACCAGAAGGAAGTACAGTGACCCCACAATTTATGAATCGGCAAAAATGACCACAGTTTATGCACAGACAAACAGACGTAACTCTTCGAACCTTTTTCAAATCATAGTCACGGAAACATATTCGCCCAATGCTAAAGGGACAATGTTTGGCCGACCACCAACTAGGTAGCGGTAGTGGGCAAACGTCAAACTCGAACAAAAACTATGCGAGCGCCACGGTTGGGCAGTTGTCCAACTATCAAATTTTGAAAAATACCGTTAAATCGGTGTACGATGGGAATCATCAGAGTGTTACGTCTGTTTGTCTGTGGTTTATGGATCACTCCATTTGATCAACATGGTGATTCATAAAAAGTGTACAAAAATTAAGGTGATTCATCGATGTGGGGTCACTGTATTTTGGATAACACAAAAACAACCCAGAATGATGTAACTTGAAAAACCACGAAATTTGAGGTGTCGCATAATACTGTTTCGTTCACATTCGAAAAAATGGAATCCGGAACCGCTAGAATCATTTCTCGGTAATCAGTTTGTCGGTTCCAAAATGGCCAGAAGTATTCCATACAACGCAAAACTAGGACCACCTACACGGTCAGAAAATTCACTCATTTTGGAGCTAAAGTGGGACAACTCAAAATTGAGTAAATTTTTTTTCCAGCGATAGCGCTGGCCCAAGTGCGAAAATCTCATCAGTTTAAGCTGTATAATATTCTTGCTGATGTGAAGAATATTATACGGCTTAAACTGTTTGGATTTTTGCACTTGGGCCAGCGCTATCGCTGGAAATGCAATTTACTCATTTTTTGAGCTGTCCCAGTTTAGCTCAGTTTTGTGTGAATCTTACTCATTTTAGAGTAACATTTTCTTAGCGTGTAGCACATAATGTTGTATTTTGAAAACCGCGATGTTTGAAATTCCAAATGACAGTATTGCACCATTTCCAAAACTTTGGCCCGGAACTGGATTACGGAAAATCGGTAAACCGATTCCAAAATGTCCAAATGTATTCTAAATGACCAATCATCCTTATAATATGCTTTAACTTTCAAAATCATTAAGTTCGATATGTCGCATGTTTATTCATCTTAGAAAATTTGACCCCGGAACCACCGGAACCAATGAATTAACTACATCGGCTGTTTTCCTACTCTCCGCATCGACCAATGTGGCGCTAGCTTCTATGTGCGAAAAATCGCTAAAAGTAAATCGCAAAAATATTGTATGGCGAATACCATCTAAAGGCAAATTCTTCAAAGTGGAATACATTATTCGAAAAAATATTTGGTAGTGGTTGTGCACAATGGTGACCACTATTAAGCCTACCAAATATTTTTTCGGGAAAAGCTTTGTATTTCAAGTAATTCAAGTTTAGATGCATTTCGCCATACAAAATTAAATTGATTTACTCCTGCTGATCAACTGTGGTTGCGCGCAAAGCGGGTAGTCCATTCCCGTGAAATCCGCCTATCGGTTCCAAAATGACCAAACATATTTCACATTACACAAAAAACAGTTCAAAATGATGTATCTTGAAAAATCACGAAGTTTGAGGTCCGTAAAACTGGTTTGGTAACGGAAGGGTTAAGCACACAAATGATGCAATATTATAATTGAAGCACAGATAAACAGACGTATCACTCGGTACAAATTGCGATTAAAATCATCGTCAGGAAAATATGATCGCCCAATGCCAAATACACTGTGCTTCGCAACCCGTCAAGTAGGTGGTGGTAGTGAGCAAACGTCAAATAGGAGCGAAAAC
Organism: Aedes albopictus; assembly: GCF_035046485.1. Classification (NCBI taxonomy): domain Eukaryota; kingdom Metazoa; phylum Arthropoda; class Insecta; order Diptera; family Culicidae; genus Aedes; species Aedes albopictus. Next base: position 304,185,205 of record NC_085137.1, on the reverse strand, counting down.
GATGCGAACGCTGTGAGCCAGTGATTTTAGTACTACAGATTATTTGAATTAACCGTTAAAAAATGAAACGATGGGAAGTGAGTAGACTGTTTGTCTGTGATTGAAGCATATTACAGCATATGTATTACAACTATTAAAAATGCCTTTTGGTAACATTTCAGTCGAAAAAAAAAATGCTCAATTACCATTACCGCAACGAAGGGAAAATTGATCTGTAAAATTGATCAGATGATCGTAGCTTACCAAGATCTATTGGATTGGCTTAGTTTCAAAGCTCAAAAACCAACAATCATGGGGGTGCGTTCTGCTCCAATAGTTGATTCTTTCAATAGTAAAGGAATTAAATGTAACAACATATTCGATTGCAATAAATGTCAACGTTTATTGTTCATTTCCTCGTAAAAAGAATTGTACTGTATTTGTTGATTTAGGATTTCTTGGCCGGAGCCGGGGTAGTGGGCTGTTGGTTTTGATGCTTCTTGGAAGGCCTCACAGAATCCACTTTGGACTTGACTGCTGCAGTGGCTTTGCTGGCGGTGCTGGGTGCCTGAGTTGTTGCGCTCTTGGTGGCTTCAGCTTTTTGGGTGTCACGCTTGTGGACCGACTTGACTGCTTTAGGGTCGTTGACTACTGGAGTACCGTGAGGGGCCTGGCTTTGTCCGTTTTTGGCTACCTGGGCAGTTGGGTGAGCAGCTGGAACAGTCGGAACACTCTGGGTGTCACGCTTGTGGGTAGTCTTGGAAGCTGGAGTAGTGTGGGGTGCCTGAGTAGATCCGCTCTTGGTCGTTGATGGGGCAGCAGCGCCGGAATGAGCTGGAGCGTGTTGTGCCTCACGCTTGTGGACGGATTTCACTGCCTGTTGGCCATTGGGAGCTACGTTGGAGTGAGATGCTTGAGCTGGTCCGTTCTTTGGTACTTGAGCAGTTGGATTGGCGGCAGCGACAGCTGGGTGGGTTGCGACATTCTGAGTGTCACGCTTCTGAGTGATTTTGACTGCCTGCTGACCGTTGGCTACAGGAGTGGTGTAAGGTCCCTGAGTTGGTCCGTTCTTTGGCAGCTGGGCAGCAGGGTTGACGGCGCTTGCAGCAACGGCTGGATGAGCAGCAGCATTCTGGGTATCACGCTTGTGGACAGTCTTCGATGGTTGTTGTCCATTGGTGGCTGGCGTTGAGTGAGATCCCTGAGTAGGTCCATTCTTGGTCGCCTGGGCAGCAGCGGCAGCGGGATGAGCAGCAGCATTCTGAGTATCACGCTTGTGGACTGTCTTCGATGGCTGTTGTCCATTGGAAGCTGGCGTTGGGTGAGATTCTTGAGTAGGTCCATTCTTGGTAGCCTGGGCAGCAGCAGCAGCTGGATGGGCCTGGACATTTTGGGTGTCACGTCGGTGGACAGATTTCACTGCCTGTTGTCCGGTGATAGCAGCGATGGCATCATGTGCATGACCTGCTGCGTTCTTGAGCGTTTGAGCAATTGGATTGCTGGTCGTTTCGATGGTAGGTGGAAGAGCAGGCGTCACATCTTGCGTATCACGCTTGTGGATATTTTTGCTAGCTGGAGTGGTGTTGGCTCCTTGGGTTGGCTGAGCTGCTGGATGACTGGCGGGGGCTGGGTGAACTGGAACATTCTGAGTTTCACGCTTGTGAGCGGTTTTAACGGTATGAGGAGCATAGTCTACTGGAGTGGTGTGTGCTCCCTGGGCTGGCGCATTCTTGTTCTGTTGAGCGGCAGGATGGCTAGCTGTGGCCGCGGCAGCCGGGTGAGATGCTACAGCCTGAGTGTCACGCTTGTGCACTGATTTGGCCGTTGTCGTTTTCTGTTCATCGGTAGGTACCTGCGGAGGGGCTGGGTGCACAGGTTTGGCTGCCTCTGATTTCACTGCAGCGTGGGGATCAACCGGTATCGCGACAACGCACGACACGACGAATAGAAGACAAACCTGTATGCCGAAATTTCATAATGAGTGATCAAAGAAGAATTTGCAATTCTCGCAACCGTCTATGCTGCTTGCCTAGGTACTTACAATTTTCTTCATGTTGTAAACGATGCTAATTCCTTGGATGCTACCGAAAAACTATGCTCAACTGTAGCAAAATTGCGATTTATATAGAAAGAAGCGCAAGGGAAAACCAGTTTTCTATTTGATGCGTAATGTAATTGATTTGTAAATATCATAGCAAGTTGTATATGTAAGGGCAAGCTGGGATACTTTCCGCGTTTTGTGTGATTCAAATTTTTCGGTGAATGTTAACACATCTACGCTAATTAGAAAAGAATAACATGTAGTGGACATTCAAATCCCCAAACACAAACAGTAGATAAGCTCTACTCGCTAAATGCAGCTCATAGAAGGAAGCGAGATCGCTATTAAATGCTCTAGTTTATTTTATTCATTAAAGCCTTTGGAGCGGAAATGTGAGGTAAGGAATGAATCATTTGATTGAGGTTTTCTATCGATAAAATAATTTTAATCTTTTAGTTTGGCATCAGTACTGCTTTGAAACACAAGTCATACATATGCCTGTTGAGGTCTGAAACATTTTTTTCATTGATAAAATACAACTAACATATTAAGCTATCAATAACATTGAAAATACTTGTTCAAAAATTTATTCAAATTGATTCCTAGAAAACGTAGTCTTGAGATCTGAACAAAAATTCATTTAACGAAACGGCAACAGTGCATAGTGCTTGAAATGGTCGATTACACGATAAAAATAAAATAACATTTGATTTTAGATCTTCGGTGAAGTTTCTTTATATGATAACGAGCATATTTTGGCATCATGAGCTTAGTGATTATTCTACCTAAAAGTGAAATCGAAAAATTATGTTTGCAAAAATAGAAATAAGAGACTGCGTTTTCAGAAAAGTTGTGGATAATTTGTAAAAGCCTTGGTAAAAGCACATATTTTTGTCGAAGACGATAAGTAAGTCAAATCAGGCCAAACATGTCTAAAGGTCCAATCTGCAGAAGAGAGGCTCTCTTTGGTTTCCCTCTCTTTTGTTAATATCTCAGCTATTTCTTTGTATTATTATTGTCTCCTTGCATTAATCGATGGTCAAAACAATCGTCGATTTGTACTGCAAAAATAGTTGAAAAGTGGTACCATTATATTGCAATAATTGAAAGAGAAATTGAACAAAGAGAGCCTCTCAAATGCAGATAGGACCTATTGAAATGTTTGGCCTGAAATGAAAAAGTTGTTATCTTCTTAACATTTTAGGCCAACTTTCACTCTAAATTCGGCACCAACATTTCAAAAGGGCGTAACTGCTTTTGCAATCAATGCCTTCTCACAAAGCTGTGGAGCGTATCCCATCCCTCTCGAGCAATCCACTAGCACAAATGGTCGGCGTTAAGTCAGACCGGACCATCTGTTTTTCAATGATTTCGAGAAAATGTACTGCAAGCACCTGAAATTTCAAACCTTTGGCATTATTTTCAGAAATACTATTATTCTTCTATGTAATGACACATCTGCATCAAAATACCATCGAAAAGTTCAGGTTTAACGAATTCCTCAACTTATCTTCACCTGCCCTAAAAATCGCGTAGTCCACTCTGACTGAACGCCGACCAAATAGAAAGATAAAATCCTCCTCTTTCGATTAATGGATGTGAATTGCGTGAGATGAATGAAATACGATCCACAGCTCTGTGAAAAGGCATTGATTGCAAAAGCAGTTACGCCCTTTTGAAATGTTGGTGCCGAATTGTCGAGTTCTACGCAAAACTACGCAGCTGAGATTGTGGCAGCTGAAATTTACAATACTCATTTAGAGCATTGGTGTCTTCGACAAAGTTTCTTGTAACAACTTTTCTGAAAAATCTTAGTACCGTCATTGGGGGTGACAGTGGGTCAGAGGGGCGATATTGGATCAAAACATTATCTGAAATACAGGGAGGGGCCAAAATGTTTGGGATATGCAACTTTTTTTCCCTCACAAAAAAGTTCAACATGCTATAACCACAGACAAACAGACGTAACACTTGCGAAATTTCCATCGACCTCGCTTTCAACGAACATTTTAAATGTTCATAGTTGTGACATTCACATCCAGAGGCGCGCGCATCGTTTTTCTATGCGTTTGACGTTTCACACTAGCGCGTTCTGTTGGCGATATGGCACAACACAGTGATTCGTGCAACTTTTCCACCAGGTGATGGTAGTGTGAACTGGGCGATGGATTTCCATGAAAATCGTTCAAGGTGTTACGTCTGTTTATCTGTGCTATAACTTTTCAATCTCAAATTTTGACTGTGAACCGAATTGAATGAAATTTTGAACATACACTAACACTATGTAAATGCTTCACAAACTATTAAAACATAGGTACTTTTCAAACGTTTAAGAAAGTTATCATGGATTGACACTTTTTGGACTTTTCTCGAAAAAATATAATTTTTTTACATCAATGTCAATAAATTTTAGTGTTGATATCCAAAGATTTTCCACTTCTGTTCTCAAGTAATCTCTAATCAGATATATTAGAGCCTATTTAGATTGAAGGAAGAACACATTTAGTAATTTTTGTGTGGTATTGTAAATTTGACTTATTTTCCTTTATATGGGTAAAAATTTCAATGCGGTGTAACTTAATTCGACGTTTTTTGAGAAAAAAAGTTGCCTATCCCAAACATTTTGGCCATCCCTTGTATCTCATCAAATATTGCGAATATCAAATCAAAAATTTTATGGTGTCATCGTCGTAGTTGCCATTAGTTCCTGTCAAAAAATTCGATTTCTAGAGCAATTAGGTAGTTAGTTTTTGATAAATCATCGCAATTAATTGGTTTTTGATAGCAATTAATAGTTAGTTTTTGGTAAAACAACGCATTCAGTCGGACATTGCCCTGAAGATGGGCTAGATCGGCTAGATCTCGCCCGAAACCGGTCGACAAAAGGTATTTTTTAAATCTTTTCTTGACGATTGTTAGTACGATAAGTGTTGTCTTGTGCAGTGATGGAAAACAGTGAGGAATGCAGCTGAGTATACACAAACGCCAAGTTATCCTACTCGTGAACAACAGAAGCCAGAATATATTCGCACTTCCTTAACTCGCGAGCTAACGAAGCTGGTCGCACTCGTGATTGATTCGCGAAGCAACTCTGAACATTTTTCAATTTTGTGAAAAAACGAATTTACACGGCCGACAGATTAACTTTTCAGGAACAATAAAGCACAAAACACTACTATCTGATGGATAATTACTTGTTTTGCTATTAAAATTGCACTAAAATGCAATTCCCGCATCTCCACTTGTTCTTCGCGAACAAAAATTCATGAGTGTTTTTGTTTTGCTTCATACTCGTGAAGCAAGCGGGTGCGAATAAACTCACACACGGCTTACTCTCGGCACCGTGAGTAAACCGATTGTTGCTTTTACACTCGCGAGTTGATCACGATGAGAGTGTTTCCATCTCTGGTCTTGTGTCGCGTCGCGTATTGTGTGTGTCGTGTATTTTCTTATGTATATTTCTTATGTTAGTGCAACTGTAAAGTAAATTATCGATAAAAAGCTTTAAAATAAGGCTTTTTTTTAAATGTCACTTTTAGGGCAGGATGAAACATCACACTTTAAGGTGGATGGATACTTTTGAGAATCTCAAACTCATAGCCATCACATAATATATTACTAAGTAGTATCAAACTTGAACAGAACTAAGTAGTATCAAACTTGAACAGAACTTAACTTCGAGGGGGTGAGAATGGGTCAATTTTCATACACTTGTAGTTGAAAATTGACGAACTCCTAATATTTTTTCATTATTTGCGCATGTATTACCAAAGATCACATTCCCCTGGCCAAGTTCGCAGGGGTTGACGGTATTAAAGTGAAGGATTTTCATTTTGATTATTGTAATGTAGTGTTTTTTAGTGAAACATATCACCTTTTTAACACTTTAACACAGAGAACAGACGTCCAAGTCCAGTCCCGAAACTGTGTAAGGAATTTAACGGCCATTTGAAATCGGCAACACAAGTGGCAATAGCGTGGCGCTGCAACCGGTTAATTTCCCATACTAATTTAATTCACCACTTGAAATGTTTCAATTCACCACTGACTGTGGCAATATGGTGCTTGGTGGCGTCAGTGTTGTCATCGTGTATTCGTTTGCAACCTTACTCAAGTAAAGATTCAAATCCTTACACAACTTTCCGAATGAAATTTGTTCTAGCCTGGATGTCTGTTCTCTGTGACTTTAATGCGCCTCCAACGGTTCATCACGAACCGGCTGCTGCAGATGGAGTATGGCTGATCATATGCATCAGACATGCTCGATAAACATGGAGGATCCGCCAGGGCTCATTAGAGTCTATTCCCAAGCAATAGTTCCAAGTCGGTTGGATTTAAGAAGGTTTTGATGATCGTTACAAATCCTAATAAAAGTATTGTAGGATTTGTGACAGGTTTTGGAACCTTTTACAGCCAGCTGAGTTCAAAATGTTGTTTGGGCTCTATTTCCCACGTTTCTCGGTTGATTTTAATTAGCAATTCATTAATGTCATAGTCGCTTTTTCGAATTTTTAGAATGTTAGTTGGTCATATTTTCTTTAAATAAAGCAATTAAAATCGACCGAAGAATTAATAGTGGGAAGGAGATTTGCAGCACTTAATTGTGCTGATAGATTCGAAGCTAACGTGCGAACACTTAAACGCATTGTTGACGTCAATGCGTTCGACGTGACATTTTGGACAAAAACCGACTGCTTTTTATTAACTGAACAACGTTACTTGTGTATGACTAGGTTGACATTTCTAGGCTACGGTTGAGAAAATGACATGGTTTATCTAGGTAGAAAATGACATAGTTATCTAGGAAATTGACTGAGTTATAGCAGCAAGTGCCCAAAATAGGTGCTCCTGCCCAAATGGTCCCAGACCCTATTTTTGTTTATCTCTTAGATGGCATTTTGACACCAACAGAAAAATATCAGAAGTTCAGTTGCATGTTTCTGTGGGTTTTGGACCGACGACAATTTAAGGACACAAGAGATGAACACAGAGAAGTAGAAAACGATTAGCGAAATCAAGAAAACAATTTGACACAGGATCGACTATATTTTAACATACAGGGTTTGATTGATTCGATGAAAAAAAAAAAACAAACATACGACAACTGACTTAACGAGAAGAAAAACATATTGAACCATACCACAAAATTGAACAAGACGACAAACACAAACCGTGTGACCATAACACTACATAGGCAAATCCTGACTGACTGACCAATTGAAAACTTTCCAACCTTCTACCGTAACTTTCTGAGTCAGTAGGCAACAGTGTCTTAATGGATATCATTTTCCGCGTACGGCTGGCAAACTGCTTCTGAAAGATTACGTACTCTTTTCTATCTTCGGGTCTAGTGTAGAGGTTTCAATTCTATTCAGAGTGCAGCTAGAAACCCAGCAAAAAAAAAAAGCTTTAAAATAAGGCTTTTTTTAAACGTCACTTTTAAGGCAGGATGAAACATCACACTTTAAGGTGGATGGATACTTTTTAGAATCTCAAACTCATAGCCATCACATAATATATTACTAAGTAGTATCAAACTTAAACAGAACTTTATTAACTTGCTTTGTTGTCAATGCGAAACAAATTCGTTTCCCTTGACCCCTTGATCCCTTGAATGGGTCAATTTTCATACACTTGTAGTTTTTAGGAAAATTGACGAACTCCAAATATTTTTTCATTATTTGCGCATGTGTTACCAAAGATCACATTCCAGTGATCAAAGGATTTTATCATGCAAAAAAGCAAAAGTTATTGAACAATGAATGTGAAAGTATGCATTTTTACCCACCCCCAACGACGGTATCTAATTTTGATTTTTGTAACTAGTTTTTCAATCTCGCTTTTAGGTGAATTAATCACTGAGCGGATTATGCCAAAATATGCTCGTTATCATATGAAGAAACTTCACCGAACACACCCAATATCTAAAATCAATAGTTTTAAAGTTATTCAATTTTGATCGTGAAATTGACCATTTAAAACACTGTGTAGCGTTAATATTGCTATTTTGAGATATTTTTGATCTTTCGAGAAAAAAAAAACACACAAATAGTGTAGCCACAGAGAACAGACGTCCAAGTCCAGTCCCGAAACTGTGTAAGGAATTTAACGGCCATTTGAAATCGGCAACACAAGTGGCAATAGCGTGGCGCTGCAATCGGTTAATTTCCCATACTAATTTAATTCACCACTTGAAATGTTTCAATTCACCACTGACTGTGGCAATATGGTGCTTGGTGGCGTCAGTGTTGTCATCGTGTATTCGTTTGCAACCTTACTCAAGTAAAGATTCAAATCCTTACACAACTTTCCGAATGAAATTTGTTCTAGTCTGGATGTCTGTTCTCTGTGGTGTAGCCCGGGCCGGACAAAATGCGGTGTAAAATGAAACTAAGGTTTTAAAATCTGCAAATACATATACCACAGACAAACAGACGTCTCACTCTATCCACTTCTCATCGTTTCCCTTTTTAACGGACAATTCAAATATTCTGTAGTTCGCAAATCGCTCGTTTATAGCACTCGCATCGTTTTTGCTCTTGTTTGACGTTTGCTCACTATCGCCATCTACTCAGTGAGTTTGCGAAACAGCGTTAATTACGATTAACGATAATTGAATTGGGCGATTATACTTTTGTGACGATGAGTTTAATCGCACTTTGCTCCAAGTGATATGTCTGTTTGTCTGTACATATACAATACATATTGGTATTTTTATCCCGTAGAAGTCATAACAGTACTGCTCTTGGGTGTAAATGGTGTGAAACTTTCCATAATTCTTGTTTCGTTGAAAATTTTATTGTTGTTAAAAAGTTTTAGTTTCACGACAAGGGTCACAATTTTCGGGATTAACACAAAAGGCCGAAACACGAAAGGCCGAAACCAGTGTAACTACCACAAAAGGCCGAAAGCATAAAAGGCAGAATTACGAAAGACGCATATTAATTCGGTTTTCGTTTAGTTAAATACACTATCAATAAAAATAATGTATAAAAGGGTTGTTTTAGTAGTTCATAACCTCAAATTGAATAGTTGTAATTTTTTAGTAGTTCCACTCCAACGTAGAATGCACATAAATGTGGAATATGTGGCATAGCCGCATGGAGGATTGAAGAACTGAGGCGGCAGAAGGCCACCGAAGTATCCGATATCCGATGCACCGCAATTGCATCGATTCGAATTCCAGCAAAACAGTACCTAGTCTCAATAGTGTGCTAGGTATAATGCGAACAGAAGTTGTTATCTTTTTTTAGGTCCGACGAGCGTTAGCGAGTGCGGACAGCCAGCGTTTCCCCGATAGATATAGCAAACGTAGTTGTTCGGCCAGCTATTTGCCCTTTCTATCATTATGTGCTGCCGTTATAAGCATATTATGCCATGTTCTGTATTATCACTATACACTGCAAAATATTTTTGCTGGTAATCAGCAAACTTTGCTGATTTTTGGCGTGCTGATTGCATTCAGCAATACAAATTACTGGGTATCAGCAATTATTTTTCAACTTGCTGAACCATCCAGCAATTTTGACAGTTGATCAGCAAAGTTGTGCTGAAATTCAGCAAAAATGTTGCTGAAATTCAGCAATTTATTTTGCTGATTTTTGGCGTGCTGGAAGCATTTCAAAAATTTTGGTGTGTACATGTCACATTTGTAGACAACAGTTCCAATTTCCAAAAAAAAATTGAGTAAAATTAATTTATTTTGAGCGATATTTATTTGCTTTAATGTTTTTTTCTACAGATTTAATTGTAAAAAGTAGTGAAAAGGATAACCCTCTTCTAAGTAATAAAATGACTACAGTGACCCCACAATTTATGAATCGGCAAAAATGACCACAGTTTATGGATCACTCCATTTGATCAACATGGTGATTCATAAATAGTGTACAAAAATTAAGCTGATTCATCGGTGTGGGGTCACTGTACTTTTGTAATTCGGCCTTTCGTTACATTCGGCCTTTCGTTACCTTCGGCCTTTTGTTACGTTCGGCCTTCCGTTCCCTTCGGCCTTTCGTGCTTTCGGCCTTTTATGATTCGGCCTTTCGTGATTCGGCCTTTCGTAGTAGTCCCCAATTTTCTACTTTCTTCTTTCTAACAAATTGAGAGGTATTCATACTAGTTGAAGTTCATATACTGTTTTCCAGAATAATCTGATGACAAATGTAATAATTTTAAGAATCTGTTAAGTCTTTCACGTCAAATGTGGGGCCAAGTTTCAATTGTTGTGAGTGCATAATTGTTGAATATATGCAGAAATTCCTAATGGGATTCCTTCATGAATTCCTCTTGGGTTTTCTGCAGAAAATTATGCTTGGATTCCTCCAGGAATTCTCTTTGCAAATTTTTTAGGGATTTTTCAGTTTTTTTTTTCAAGAATTTCTCCTGAGATTTTTTGCGTGGACTGTGATTCCTCTAGAAATTTCGACTGGATTCTAGTCATGCCTGCTATAATTCCTAAAGAAATTCTTACTGGGACTCCTCCTGGGATGCATACAGATTTTTTTTATACGATGGTTCCAGGAATTAATTCAAATATTTTATCAAGAGTTTCTCAAGAAGTTCTTCCACATTTGTTTCCAGGAATTTCAAAGGGGTTTACTCCCGGAATATCTTTGGTCATTTCTATGGGGACTTTTCAGAGTACTGGCGGGATTCATTCAAGAATGCCTGCAGGGTTTCTTTCAGAATTTACTCAAAATAGCAATTTGAATGTTGTAGTCGATTCGGAACGAAATGAACACTGGCAATTTCTGCGCATTGCATACTGGCAGGCGTTTTAGAGAGTTTAGAAAAAATCAATCCGATTATTTTAGCCTAAAGTTTATTTAATTAACTTTGATGTTATGTAAGCTCGTCTAAGATGGAGTATTATATCTGTGCTATTGATCTCCGTAGGCAAATTACTTAACTAGTCGATGTAATCAAAGGATTAGCATAAAATATGCAGGGGTGTCCGTTATGCCCCGATGGGTGTTCATTTCGCCCCGTACCTTTCCTGACAGCCTTAAAAATAACACACGGCTTACAACTCATTATTTCTGCACTGATGATATGTTAAGTTTTTCTCTGTTATATAGGCCTATCGTACTCATTTGCCCCCTACGCTAAAAAAGACAAAATAATTTTTCACCGCGGAGGCTAATAATCTCCACAAAGGGAAATAATCCCGATGAACTTTTGATGGTATCATCTATATATATATATATATATTATACTGTTGCTGGTTGAAAACCAGCCGTTTTGATGCATGCAAGAGCAATTTTTCGTAATGTAATTTTATTTGAGCCCCTTTTTACAATTTGGCAGGAAGCATCAACGCGTTATCTTCTAGAGTTTTTAATACATCTATAAGTGGATTATTAGGTTAGCATTATATTCAAAAGAAAAAGCTTTTAAAATCTATCTCTCTGGTCCAACATAATTGCGTATTTTAAAACAGTGTGCAGTGCTTCATAACATCTATACATATCTGCTGATCGTTCCTATGGGCAGCATCTGGATATGAATATGTGTCATCGGCAGTAATGCTTCTTGAGGCCATTATCTTGTATTATCTTGTTTGCAAACTTCATTATCGCTTTATGTTTGATCCATGGTCTACCGCCCACCACATCGTCTGCATAACAGACCAACCGCTTTTCGGCATTGTTGCGCCGATAACGATGTGACGCTTTCCAACTAGTTTATGACGCCGCTGTCGAACATGACCTATCCGATACAAGGTGGAACGATTATTTGCAATTTTACTTTATTTCAACAGGTTTTCTTTACCTGAATTCGATACACAGTATTATTTTGAACTTTTACTGAGCTGCATAGCTAGGCCGTATGCAACAAATGGACTAACATTATTTCAGTCATGTTATGTTTGTCTATAAAGCTCAACCATATGTACTTGAGTAAGGCCGTTCGCAATGCTGTTTTATTTTGTATGGCGAGTTTTAAAAATTTTAACGGTCTAAGTACGTGTATTATAATATACAATTTAAAAAATATATAATAAAAATGCATGTCCCATGAATCATCATCAAACATCTAGTAGAACCTCATAAAACCAGTCTTGGACCAGGTGATAATTGCCAACTAAACACAATTTTGGAATGTTCTTTTTGGCACTGATTGGGTGTAAATATTATTGATTGCGATATTCGCGCTTGTTCTGTTTGTCTTTTGAATTTGGGATCTATAGGTAGCTTTCTATGAGTCATTCTATTTCCCAAAAGCCATCCAAATCATTGGGTAGAGTGCGGACAAACATATGTATGTATGTATAGTTTATCGCATTATCATAAAATATAATAGGACTGTCTGGCTCTAATTCTGTACTAGGTCAGGAATTCCTAAGGGCATAGCAATAGCATGGAAGAAAAGTTAACGAAAAGGTACGAAAATGATTACACTCATTCGAAGAGGGTATTCTGCTTTGAGGGTTCGAAAAGTCGGTACAAAGATGGAAGAAAAGGTTAATCATGAATCATTATCAGGGGAACAAAGCCCGAATTGCCAAGATGGGGTAAAATGGCCCAACTCATAAAATCATTCCTGAATGTGATTTGATCATCATTACTGTGAATGGTACGGTAAAGGCTGGGTATGCTGCGCAATTCAGATCCCATCGTGATCCACTAGCCTCTGCCCAGCAACTCCTATCCCTACCTCCACGCGGTACCGGCCGGAAACTATGAGCAACCTTAGGGAAGATCGGGTAACCAACCCCGGTGGGAACTTTGGTCGTAGGCTGACAGGGAAGGGGGGGGGGGTTTGCTTCGGCGAACCTGAGCGTCTGTTCTCCAGGAGGAGCGGCTCACAACAGCGTCTGATCCCCATGTTAGGGGCGGCTGATCTACGTCCGAGTGCCAGGGAAGGACTCTAAGCTCAACTGTGCACTATGGTCCTCCGGAAAGTAGGGGGTTGGTGTCAGGCCCTACGAGCCAGCCGTAAAAAACCATTGTAACGGAAAATCAGCAACAGAATAATACCAACCGAGACCAACGACAACGACCCCAGCGAACAAAAAGGACTTGCGATTGGAAACTCGGTACGTGGAACTGCCGATCTCTCAACTTCATTGAGAGCACCCGCATACTCGCCGATCTACTGAAGGACCGCGGGTTCGGCATCGTAGCGCTGCAGGATGTGTGTTGGACAGGATCCATGGTGCGAACGTTTAGAGGTAATCATACCATCTACCAGAGCTGCGGCAACACACGCGAGCTGGGAACAGCTTTCATCGTGATGGGTGATATGCAGAGGCGCGTGATCGGTTGGTGGCCGATCGACGAAAGAATGTGCAGGTTGAGGATCAAGGGCCGATTCTTCAACTTCAGCATCATAAACGTGCACAGCCCACACTCCGGAAGCACTGATGATGACAAGGACACATTTTACGCGCAGCTCGAACGCGAGTACGATCGCTGCCCAAGCCACGACGTCAAGATCATCATAGGAGATTTGAACGCTCAGGTAGGCCAGGAGGAGGAATTCAGACCGACGATTGGTAAGTTCAGCGCCCACCAGCAGACGAACGAAAACGGCCTACGACTCATTGATTTCGCCGCCTCTAAAAATATGGCCATACGTAGCACCTTTTTCCACCACAGCCTCCCTTATCGTTACACCTGGAGATCACCACAGCAGACGGAATCTCAAATCGACCACGTTCTGATTGACGGACGGCACTTCTCCGACATTATCGACGTCAGGACCTATCGTGGCGCCAACATCGACTCCGACCACTATCTGGTGATGGTCCAACTGCGCCCAAAACTCTCCGTCATCAAGGGGCTGTCCATAAACCACGTGGTCATTTTTTTGGGACTTTTAAACCCCCCCCCCCCCGCGTGGTCATTTGTCCATACAAAAATTTTTATTTGTCCATACAAAATGGTCATTGGCCGAACCCCCCCCCCCCCACCCCTCATGACCACGTGGTTTATGGACAGCCCCCAACAATGTACGGTACCGGCGACCGCCACGGTACAACCTAGAGCGACTGAAGCAACTGGAAGTCGCCTCAGCATACGCGCAGAATCTCGAAGCCGCGTTGCCAGACGAGGGCGAGCTCGATGAGGCCCCTGCTGGAGTACAGTGAAAGCAGCCATAAACGACGCAGCCGAGAGCACCATCGGGTACGTGGAACGGAGTCGACGGAACGAATGGTTCGACGAAGAGTGCAGAACGGTTTTGGAGGAGAAGAACGCAGCGAGGGCGGTAATGCTGCAGCAAGGGACTCGACAGAACGTGGAACGTTACAAGCAGAAGCGGAAACAACAGACCCGCCTCTTTCGGGAGAAAAAGCGCCGCCTGGAAGAAGCGGAGTGTGAAGAAATGGAACTGCTGTGCCGTTCCCAAGAAACACGGAAGTTTTATCAGAAGCTCAACGCATCCCGCAACGGCTTCGTGCCGCGAGCCGAAATATGCAGGGATAAAGACGGAGGCCTCTTGACGGACGGACGCGAGGTGATCGAAAGGTGGAAGCAGCACTTCGATCAGCACCTGAACGGCGTGGAGAACGTAGGCACGGGAGCCCACGGCAACGAACAACGACGCCAGTGCAACGGAGGACGGAAATGAACCAACTCCCACGCTGAGGGAAGTTAAGGATGCCATTCACCAGCTCAAAATCAATAAAGCAGCTGGTAAGGATGGTATCGCAGCTGAACTCATCAAGATGGGCCCAGAAAAGTTGGCCACCTGTCTGCATCGGCTGATAGTCAGGATCTGGGAAACCGAACAGCTACCGGAGGAGTGGAAGGAAGGGGTAATCTGCCCCATTCACAAGGAATGTGAGAACTTCAGGGCGATCACTATTTTGAATGCTGCCTACAAAGTGCTATCCCAGATCATCTTCCGTCGTCTGTCACCTAAAACAAATGAGTTCGTGGGAAGTTATCAAGCCGGCTTCATCGACGGCCGGTCGACAACGGACCAGATCTTTACCGTACGGCAAATCCTCCAGGAATGCCGTGAATACCAGGTTCCAACACACCACCTGTTCATCGACTTCAAAGCGGCATACGATAGTATCGACCGCGCAGAGCTATGGAGAATCATGGACGAAAACGGCTTTCCTGGGAAGCTGACTAGACTGATTAAAGCAACGATGGACGGTGTGCAAAACTGCGTAAGGGTTTCGGGTGAACTATCCAGTTCATTCGTATCTCGCCGGGGACTGCGACAAGGTGACGGACTCTCATGTCTACTCTTCAACATCGCGCTGGAAGGTGTGATGCGACGAGCCGGGCTCAACAGCCGGGGAACGATTTTCACAAAATCCGGTCAATTTGTGTGCTTTGCGGACGACATGGACATTATCGCTAGAACATTTGGAACGGTGGCAGAACTGTACACCCGCCTGAAACGCGAAGCAGCAAAGGTCGGACTGGTGGTGAATGCCTCAAAAACAAAGTACATGCTGGTAGGCGGAACCGAAAACGACCGGATCCGTCTGGGTAGTAATGTTACGATAGACGGGGATACTTTCGAGGTGGTGGAGGAATTCATCTACCTCGGATTCTTACTGACGGCTGACAACAACGTGAGCCGAGAAATTCGGAGGCGCATCATCAGCGGAAGTCGGGCCTACTACGGGCTCCAGAAGAAATTGCGGTCGAAAAAGATTCACCCACGCACCAAATGCACCATGTACAAAACGCTAATAAGACCGGTGATCCTCTACGGGCACGAGACATGGACCATGCTCGAGGAGGACCTGCAAGCACTCGGAGTTTTCGAGCGACGTGTGCTAAGAACGCTCTTCGGCGGTGTACAGGAGAACGGTGTGTGGCGGAGAAGGATGAACCACGAGCTCGCTGCACTTTACGGCGAACCCAGCATCCAGAAGGTGGTCAAAGCCGGAAGGATACGTTGGGCAGGGCATGTTGCAAGAATGCCGGACAACAACCCTGCAAAGCTGGTGTTTGCAACGGATCCGGTTGGCACAATAAGGCGTGGAGCGCAGAGAGCACGATGGGCGGACCAGGTGGAGCGTGACTTGGCGAGCATTGGGTGCGACCGAGTATGGAGAGCAGCAGCCACAAACCGAGTACATATTGTGGCGTACTATTGTTGATCATGTCTTGTCTTAATGATGTTGAACAAATAAATGTATGTATGTATGTAGGGTACTAATCTTCCTTCCCCATCCCTCAGCTGTCGCAAGGACGTGGCCAGGACAGCACTCGACCGTTGGAGGATTGCGTCAATCTTGTCTAAGAGTCAGAGATTAGTCCCAAATCTTTGTGCTTTGATAACGGGCAGGAAAGATGCAACCCTCATAAACAGCGATCCAGGGCTGTACCACCTACGAATTTGTGCGACTTGCTAAATGCTAATGCTAATGCTAATGCTAATGTATGTATGTAGGGTACGTGTGCCATCAGTAATCTCATGCTCCTATTTTCATCCTATTCGAAAACCAGCGATTACGGCACCGATTGGCTCCGTTCTTTTTGTTTTCATGGGTGCTCACTTCTAACAAAAAATACAAAAATAAGAAACAAAACAAACAGCGCTTCAATCCTTTGTTTTTCGTGGGATGAAAATGGGAGCCACATGCTTAATAAGGGAACCAATACCCTATGTACTGTGAATGGTGTCAAGATACACACTAAACGCTTTCAGCAATATTTTGCTGAATTTTGCTGAGCTGAAGAGTCCAGCAAATTTTTTTGCTGAACTTTGAGCAAAGTTTGCTGAATTTCAGCAAAATGTTGCTGGTGATCAGCATAGTTTACTGAACAAATCAGCAAATTTTTGCTGAAACCTTCAGCTCGGCAAAATTTAGCAAAATTTTGCTGAAACCCGCTCTCGATTTTCGGTGTGTATGTTAGCATATTTTTTTTTTTGCAGCTAGGTCGCCAGGTTATCTTATCAATTATCAGTCGGAAATGTCCGAAAAATGATGGACGTAATTTTAGAATGTTTTCATGAAGTGGCATCTTATCCCATGACAGACAGAGCCGTAGCATTGAGTTGTCCAAAAAAAAAGTCTCACGAAACCTACTGCAAGCCTATCCATATACGTGAGAACAAAAGATGTTTACAAAGTTCTTACAGATAGATTAACACGGGAAATCTGAACACAAACCACTACCACATAGGAATTTACATTGGTCAATGGTCCCATGTCGCCCTTGGCAAACATCCAGATGGGTGCCCCACGTTAATTGGACATTATTGATTTGCAAAAGTAATTACTTATTTAATTTTATTAAGTTTCTTTAAAAGTTGAATACATAAGGAGAGGTGAACCAGCGTCTGGCTGAAAGCCTCCTTAATGAAGAAAAAAAAAGTTGAATTCAACTTTTAACAAAAACAAAACAAAAACAGCTTTTCATAAATAACAAATTTCCCCCGATATTTTATAAGTTCGAACACATTTTGCACTTCAAGAAATCTGTAATCATTAGATGAACCATGGACATGGAGGAATACCAGGAGAAATTTCTGATAAAATTTGTATATGAGTTTTTGTTTAAATCTCTGGAAACAATCCTGTGGGAATCACAGCATGAAATTATGCAAGAACCTCTGGAGCAATCCCTGCAGGAATATCCGGAAGAATACCTGATGAAAACATTAGGAGACTTTTTAGCGACAATTGTAAATAATTTTTGCATGAATTCCTGGAGCAGTTCGTGAAGAAATTGTTGAGGATTGATTGGTAATACAAATGGTAAGCTAAATAAAATGAATTGCAAAAGATGATTTCTCTGAGTGTATTCACCACCTTGCGTACACTGAAATAATTTTTGTTGTGGAAACTACCGATTCCATAGTAAAATTACTAACCGTACCTATGATTCTCAACCGACAACAATTTCTAGTTAATTCCACTAAAACACTGTCAACTTAACTAGCAGTGCAGTTAACATTACCACAAATAATCTTAATTTAACAAATGAGCATTGTATTTTTAACCATACTGTGTTGTAAAACGCGTGTCCTGGAAAAAATAACAATGTTTTGTTGTTGAGACGACTATGCTTTTAGTCGAATTTACTACAATGCATTGTAATTTCAAGCATATTTCAGTTACCTTAACAGATTTTGTTATCGGTTGAGAATCATAGGCACGGTTAGTAATTTTACTATGGAATCGGTAGTTCCCACAACAAAATTTATTACAGTGTAAGACTGTTTGAAAACCTATCGCAGTGAGTCAATCTAGTGGGCTGGTTTTGCTATGTCGTTTGAATTGGAAAGTAAAACACTTTTTCCACGGTCGGCAACCGGAACAGACGTCTTTTCTTCAGTAACAGTGTCAAGAAACTCTACGAACACACAGAAATAAATTAAGAAATGCATGCGAGATTTTGAATTCCTGAAAAAGTTTCTTAATGAATCTCTGATGAAATTTTCTAACATAATACCTGCTGCAGAAATTTGTGAAGAAATATGAAATTTATGCTTTTCTGGAGGGATTTATGAGAAAATTCATGAAAGTTATTCTAGATAAAACGTCTCAGGATAAAACGTAGCAGAAATATATGGAGCAATCTCTAGAGAACATGGAACAATTTTGGTAGAAATTAATAAAAGCTTTTGTAAGCAATGTAAGAGATTTCTTCTTTTTAAAGAAATCTATGAAGGTTTTTTGTAGAGAACTGTGGTTCAATTTCTATAGAAGATCCCTGGAAAAATTTGTGAAGGAATTCTCAGAGGCATGCCTCAAGAAATGCGATGTCTCAAGATGTATCGATGGTTGAATGTTCACTGGTTGGGGCAAAACCTAACTAAAAGGCACTGTCAATGTCAAAATAAATGTCAAAACGAGTTTAACGTCTGACCGCCGTCGCATCACAGCTCCTGTATACAGAACGATTGCGCAAGTATGTGAGTGTTTCGTGACGTATTTTTCCTCACTTGCGTGTGTCTAGAACATTTTGATCAGTTGTTAGGTGCCCCAACGAACGAACACGATTTGCTAATCGGGGCGCAGTCGTGACCCAACCAGCGAATCCGCACTGTAATCTTTAAAGATATTTTTGTAGGAATTTATTTAGAATTAAGAATTAATTAAGAATTTCGAAAAAAAAAAATGTGAAACATAGTTGAGTATTGAGAAATAGAAGAAATTTTAAAAGAACCTGTGGATTTTTTTTTTTGAAAAAAAAAATATTCCAAATTCCCTGAAAGACTTTTTTAAAGTACATCTTCATAAATTATTGGAGAAATGTCAAAAAATCCAATCTCAGTTTTGCATACAAACTTTAGAGGCACAAATCTGACGGATGAAGCAACAATCTACGCTGCATTTGTTTATCCTCGTTTTGTTCACATGCAAAATGAAGCAGATATTTAATCCAAATCAGGCGTGTTTTTTTACGAATTTTCAAGAACGTGCTCTTGAAAACGTGTGTGGCGGTTCAAGTCATTGTTCAGCAGCCATGTTCATATTCTCTTCTGTTTCACCATAAGGAAACTATAGAAGATTATCTAAAAAAAATCTTTGGAAAAATATCTAAAGAAATTCTTTGTCTGATTTCCGAATAAATTTCTAGATAACTTCCTGAAAGCTTCCTTGAAAGAATTTCTGAAGCAATCCTTCGGGAAGTTTTGAGAGGAATCTCCAGAAGAATTTTGAAGAATGTGATGTTCCGAGAAAACGGACGAAAGTACGTAAAACACATTATCAATCTTAGATACTGTAAATAGTGACATCTTGATAACATCCAGAGAAAAAATAATAGCATTATCCTGTATTTTTCTAGCCTTAGGTCTTTTCGGCGCCCCTCTGAGTCTGGCGCCCTTGGCGGGGGCCAACCTGGCCAACCGCACGCTACGGTTCTGATGGCAGATGGCCTTTTTTCACTACTTCCTTTTTACGAATTAGTTTTTAAAATAGTTAAAAATCTATTAAAGTGCATTAGTTTAATGAATGTTTTTACTAAAGCATCAAGTAAATATTGTTTAATTGCTAATACCACTTTTCAAACCCTATTTTTTCTTATACAAATTGATTTATTTTGTCGGTGTTTGTACGATAACACAAATTTAAAAATAAAGAATCGGCATTCTTTGTGATTTTTCGTTGTCGCAATAGTTATTTATGTAACGAGTTGCAAAAAATAGATTTTTTCATCACGAGTCGTACATTCATACGAATGTAAGAAAAGTGCTGAAAAATCGAGTGCAACCAGTTCCATACAAATAGTTTATGCAATTCAGTATCATAATTTCTATTTTATATACCTGATTTTGGTATCATAATAACCATTTTTTCCGAACTGGCTCATTATGAAACTGAAATGGGTTGCATAATGAAAAATAGTTGCATAATGTTCATAATGCAACTCATTTGGGTAGCATTATGAACATTGTGCAACTCAAATGAGTTGTATAATGAAAAAAATCATAGCATATTCACCAACAAACATTATTTAATTCATTTATTTAGTATATATTGCATCAAATACAAGATAAAACTGAATTAACAATATTTCTCCATAGTATACAGTTCGTGGCCGCCGGTCTCCATATCCTCGGTCAAATGCTAGCCAAGCCATGATCCACCTGGTCAGTCCATCGTGCTCTCTGCGCTCCACGTCTTCTTGTATACCAACCGGATCAGTCGCGAACGTCAACTCTCCAGGGTTGTTGTTCGGCATTCTTGCAACATGTCCTGCCCACCGTATCCTTCCGGCTTTGGGCACCTTCTGGATGCTGGGCTCTCCGTAAAGTGCAGCAAGCTCGTGGTTCATCCTTCTTCGGCACACACCATTCCCCTGAACACTGCCGAAGATCGTCCTTAACACACGTCGCTCGAAAACTCCGAGTGCATTCAGATCCTCCTCGAGCATGGTCCATGTCTCGTATCCGTAGAGGACCACCATACTTATAATCGTCTTGTACATGGTGCACTTGATGCGTGGGTGAATCTTTTTAGATCACAGCTTCTTCTGGAGCCCGTAGTAGGCACGACTTCCACTGATGATGCGCCTTCGTATTTCACGGCTAGCATTGTTGTTAGCCTTCAGTAAAGATCCGAGGTAGACGAATTCTTCCACCACCTCGAGGGTATCCCAGTCTATCGAAACATTACTACCTAGACGGATCCGTTCATGTTCGGTTCCGCCTGCCAGCATGTATTGTCCGTGCGGTTGAAACCCGGAATTTTCGACTAGCGAAGATGGATTTTTATCCAAATCCGTGCGTCTGACCTAACTTCGGAAGTGGTGCGCTAACCAGGGTGCGATGACGTCACGTTTTCGATTCCCGCATCTTGTACCAATGTTTAGGGAACTCAAATGCATTGTCAATGGGGGAGCACAATTGATGTTGGCTGCAGGCAATCCTTTTGGGTGGGAATGGGGATATCATATACGTGGGTGCGCTGAATAGCGGACCAGGTTACAGCGCACCACTTCCAAAGTTAGGTCCGACGCACGGATTTGCGTTGCGTTGCGTTGTAACGGAGTAATTCGTAGATTGCATACTGAAAGTTGTCATGCTAAAACTTTAATACTCCTATTCTAATTGCTTATGGAATGCTATTTGGGAAAAAACAGCTATCCAATCAGAGGTTGAAGTAAAAAAGACATGAAAACTTCCACTGCCGGCCACGCCTATCTTCTCCGTTACGAGGAAAGGAAAGGATGTGATGATATGACACCTACTTTATGAAAGGCCAGCGACTCACCGGCGCCCCCATAAGTGTCAAGGAGTTGGATATTTGGAATGGGTTGATTGGGGATTCACTATAAGCGAGTGATGCGGTAAGATTCAGATTGTGTAAGTGTATTTGAGTTGATCATGTAGATGTGTTGATGTGAGTGTAAGTTATTTTTTAACACCAACGTTGGGAGTGACATAGCTAAGAAATTTGTCACTCCATGGGCCAGTTAGGTCCGACGCACGGATTTGAAGAAAAATCCAACTTCGCTAGTCGGAAACTCCGATTGGGTGTACACATCGTGTAAGAAGATGCACATGCGAGTGAGAATTTGTTTAATATCTTTTCTGCCGATAGTCGAAATAAGTTCCGGTCTTCGGCAACATTCATCATAGAGATCTGAAGAATTCAATTTGGCTTTGAAACTATGACTTTATCCATGTGTGGATGCTCTACAACGTGGAGAACTTTTTTTGAAAATTCTCCATAGTAATTCCCATACAAACCTATTTTGCTCTTGGGCCACCATTAAATCACCACCGAAATGGCTGAAAATTTGACTGGACTCTAGTTTTGCACCAAGGATTGTAATGAACATATGGGAGCTTTGAATTTCCAACATGTTTGAAATCTGAACTGCCCTAGTGTACAGTTCTGCAACCGCAGAACATTTGGAACGGTGTTTAAAATTGAAATTGGTGCGTATAATATGGCACCTTCACGATATTTAGGTTTTTGCATGTCTTAATATTGATCTTAATTAAAATAAAATGAATACACTTTCGGATGATTTTTTCGTGGTTCTTATTATCTTCGCGAAGTTTTCATTTCTGGCAAATAGAAGCAACAATAATGTGTCATGGACCCGCGTGACACCGACGCAACAAATTAGTTGTAGCACGCACAATTTTCAGTGGTCGCACAACTTCTAGCTATGAGACACGTCGAGCATCAATGAACTTTGTAAATTGTAGAGAAAGTATGTATAATACGTACGATTCAAATAACAATATGCATTGACTTTAAATGGCTTTCTTTCTCTAAGAAGCAATTCATATATCGCTTGAATATTTGTATTTTGATGCACATGAGCCATTACACAAACAATTTAACAAGCTACGTATTTATATGTACTTACTGTGACTACACCCGATTGGTTAGGAGGTAATTGTCGTCGTCGGTTATCTTTGTTAATCGCGTCTCGAAAAATTCCTGCACCGTATCGGTGTTCCATTTGGTAATTGACAGCGTTTCCTTTACATTGCCGGCCTCATCCATTAGCTTCACTATCGGATCCAAGCCGCGGACGTACTTAATGGTCAGATTGGGGAACTTCTGTGGTCGATCGCTTTTGATGAAAGCTTGGATCTGCGGATAAGCTCCAAATTTACAGGTGCAAACCTCCAAAACTGCTTTTGGGTAAACCATCAGCTTGCCGGTGCTCTCTACATCCTTTTGGCAGCACTCCTGGCAGTGATCCCTAGAATGGAATGGAATGTTAAGAAGCTGTTTCCGGTACGTTGCCAAAACATGAATACTTAAGCTCGTCTAGGCCATATTCGCCAAGTGTATCGCACGATGAGCAAAATAGTTGAGATTTAATAAACCCTAGATCGCGGCAGTCTTTTGCAGTAAATTCGGCATTCGCTTGCTGATGAATAAAATATAAAACATGTTATATGTCAATTAGAATCTCTGAAACCACCAGGACTTACCTGAAGAACAAGCATCACCAGAGATAAAAGTGCTAGGAAAAATTTACACATGTTTTTAAATGATTCAGGCTTAAAATAAATTATTCTAAACAGTTTGTTCAAGGAAAAGTTATGGAAAACGCTGTAAAATTTGTCAAAATATTGCGCAGTTCCCACCCAACTGGACCCCTTTCGCAGTTAGTATAAGTGCGGGATCGTGAATAAAACTGCGATTTTGCATCGAATCGTTTCGGTGTCTTCTGCGCACTTATTCAGCACTTTGTAATGCGTAAGTGCGCAGAAGACACCAACACGATTCGATGCAAAATCGCAGTTTTATTCACGATCCCGCACTTATACTAACTGCGAAAGGGGTCCAGTGGGGTGGGAAATGCGCAATAGGTAAATCCAACGGAAGCTAACGATCCTTCCGCATCTGGTGGCAGGAATGAGAACCCTGTGAAAAACGTGGCTCCGCTAAAATTTTCCATGGCGCAGCATAGGAAAAGTGCATTTTTTTCACTTTTTCGTATCGAATTCCGCATCGTAGAGAAACAAACGAGCACTTTTCGGAAAGAAAATTTGATTCTCTTTCAGATGCGCTTAGATCCGGTAGGTACTTACGAACAGTTTATGTGATTTATTTGAGGAGCTCTTGCTATGCCTCCAGCGGGCAATCTTCCGGATTTTTTGTTAGCTGGCCAATCCGGTGTCTGTCGCCGTGGGCATCGAGATTGATGGTATTAGAAGCCATTGCAAATGGAAAATAGCAACCACCAAAGCAAAATATGAGTTAATTTTGAAAACAAAAAATTGAATTTTTGATGTAAACAAACGATTTTCACCTTATCTCACTTAGCGCCTCTACAATTGGGGGTCATCCGAATTCACCTATAACTCCAGGAAAACGCGAAACACGATTCGAACCACGTATTTTGTTTACATGCACGCGCAATTTCCACTTGACGTTTCATGTTGCCCGCCTTTCATCGTAACGAACGTTTATAAATTACGTCCAACGTAAAATATGGCAGGTTCCTCAAAGATTTAAAAAAAATGGTCAAAATGTTTATTTTTAGGTACACGGTCAGAAAATTCACTCATTTCTAGCGTAACATTTGAAAAGGGCCTATCTGCAAAACGTAAACATTGAGAAAACCGCATGAGAAGATTACCTCCCAAATTAGGTAATCCTATTTAAAAACGAAAAACTGTTTTAGGTGTTTTATTCCATCTATTGACACGTATGGGAATCTACTTTTTGACTCTGTGCATTATTTGCATCATACTATAGCAAAAATTCCATAAATAAAGTATTTTGAACATGAACGGCAGATAGGCCCTTTTACAATTTCAAAATCAGTTAGGCCCTTTCAGTTAGGCCTTTTTATTGTCGGCAATTTCAGTTAGGCCCTTTTATTTTTTCCTTATTTTTAGCTAATTTTAATTATTTTGGATTATTATTATCAATGAATTAGAGAAGGTTAAAGAGCTTAACTCAAAATTATTGGAAAACATGAAAAATAACCCAAATTTACAAAAGGGCCTATCTGATTTTAAGAGAAAGTTTTAGTTAGGCCCTTTTATTTTTTATTAATTTTAGCTAATTTGAAATATTTTGGATTTATTTTCATCTATAATTCAAGGTAAGTTAAAGAACAACTAAAAATTATTGGAAAATATGAAAAATTATCAAAATTTACAAAAGGGCCCATCTGATTTGAAAGGTAATTTTCAGTTAGACCCTTTTGAATGCAGTTAGGCCCTAAAAGATTATTCAATTTCGGATAGGCCCTTTTAAAAATTATTCAAAATACGGTTAAAATACCTCTTTTTACATTGATTAAGGTGTTATGGGATAGCTTAGGTAGATATTGATAGGAATAGTGAAAAATCGGGTTTGTTTACATTTTGCAGATAGGCCCTTTTCAAATGTTACGCTAGATTTTGGAGCTAAAGTGGCCCTGATAAAAAAGATCATAGAGATACAACAGAATGGATTGTTACAACACGCTGAATAGGAAGCAATCAGTGAAGCACTAGATTGAAAGTAGTGAGCTGGATTTTTGTATGGTGAGATGATCAATTCTCCGTTTCTGCAATGAAATGGTGTAAACAGCGTGGGTTATATGATTTCTTGCTTAATTTGATGCTGTTTGAGTAAAACTTTGGGAAGCTGTGTTGTTGTATTATTTATGTCATGCAACTTCAACAACACAGTTACCCAAAGTTTTGCTCAAACAGCATTAAATTAGGCAAGAAATCATATAACCTACGCTGTTTACACCATTTCATTGCAGAAACGGAGAATTGATCATCTCACCATATAAAAATCCAGCTCACTACTTTCAATCTAGTACTTCACTGATTGCTTCCTATTGAATGGTACTTACCATTTATTCAATTGTTTAAAACGATAGAGTAACAACAGATCTTATGATTTTCCACCATAGCATGTATTGTAAATGTCGCTTTTACAATAGAAAATGGGGGTTGTTATGTATCTTTACCATAAAAAAATCCAAATTTTCTGGAAAAAATCAAGTCAACTACCATTATGGTGTTTTTATTATTGAAATCTCTAGTGCCATTGAATTTATTGTACACGTATAGTAGTTCCAATACACCATTTTCAGCAGGAAAATACGTACACAATATAATTTGTTATTGAATAGTCAAATTTATTATTATTCAATGGTAGCTTATGGTGATTTTATTGGAAATTTTTATCAGGGGGGACAACTCAAAAATGAGTAAATTTTATTTCCAGCGATAGCGCTGGCCCAAGTGCGAAAATCTCATCAGTTAAGGTTGTATAATATTCTTGCCGATGTGAAGAATATTATACGGCTTAAACTGTTTGGATTTTTGCACTTGGGCCAGTGCTATCGCTGGAAATAAAATTACTCATTTTTTGAGCTGTTCCAGTTTAGCTCAATTTTGTGTGAATCTTACTCATTTTAGAGTAACTTTTTCTTAGCGTGTAGTTTTTCGTTATTTATTGTGGATTTACCGGCTATTTGTATTCTACCGGTTATTTAAGTAGCCGTTACAAATTAGCCGTTTTCATATGAAAATCAACTTGATTGTCAAAAAATGAATGTCGCTGAGTAGCTAGTGGTAACGAGGAATAGGCTCCTAAAGGCCTATCTCAATTTCTGCATAATTCGATCAGGCATTGATTAAAACGACATGTTTACTCATTTTTTAAGTATTCCTATTAGGTAAAGCCCATAAAATATATTTTCAAAAATTTTAATAATTTTTGCAACACTCCTTGTTTAGCACTAAATTTTGGGTAAATTTTGTTTACCGTGTATGTCAAACAGGAACATTTATTGTCAAAAGTGAGCCAATGTGGTGTCTTTTGCAACCCGCCGTTTCACTTCCCGAATAAAACGGTATCATACATCAATTGTACAGTGTATGATTTTCCCATTATTCATGTTATCATAAACAGGATTATAAATCGATGATACCACATATCATATTGGTGATAGCAGCTATCATTTTGAGAATATCAATGATAGACCGAATGGGTTGTTAACCCGCATAGAGATTTACAGTTTGCCTTAATCTCCAAACAGTAAATCTCTTTTATCTGTTGCTGTTAATGTATAACTAATAGTTGTCTTTATGTCGAAGAATATAAAATGCAACGCATTCAACTATATACCACGGTCTATGCAATCCATACCAAGTGGTGACATCATATTATACTATGCAGATATTGTTGAATGATATAAAGATGGAAGCTTGCAATTAATGGTGGCAATATTAATTCACCTTATGACAAACTGTGTGTGCATATTCTGTGCAACACACCTACACGCATGCGTTTCACTATATGCCACTGAAGTTGAACAATGTGACAAATAGTTGTACACATCTGTATTCGTGAATTAATGAAAATCAACTGATGCTTGTGTTGACAACATCCAAAACAAAGAAAAAATTGGAAGCAGTCAACCGAAAGAGCAATTTTGTTTCAGAGCCATTTCAGAGCCCAGATTTGAACAACTGCCGTAGTAAATCGGGGCATTGTACCAGGATCAGCAGCTAACGTGCTGTTAGCGGTAAGTACTCAATACGACAGAAAAGTTGCATACATCCAACTCACAGTAAATCTTCTCTCATAATCGACAGCACACTTATCGGAGACCAACGTCCGCTTCATTTGCAAACATCAGCAAACATCCATGGCGACCCGGTATGCAAGCTGGAGCGGGAAACAAACTGCGAAGGAGTTGGTCCAAGGACACATTCAATTTAGACATAAGTGATGATGGAGTCTATCACGGTTAATAAAAGTAATTGTTCATTGATTATAGTGAAATTTATTCTCATTTTTTTTGTTTTCTTTTATTGTATTAATTTAAAAAATAAACAGTACAATGCACTGTTTATAGCTATATAAACACAATACGGTATACAGTACTCGTTTTCCTTGCAAATTTATGGTCAAATTGTTCTCTAACCATTTGCTATGCAGTGAATTGTTCGAAAATCTGGATAGTAAATTGACCATATTCTTTACTGTATTGCGAAAAATTTGTTCGGGAAAATGACCGATTTTTTATGGTAACCTATCTTAACCGCCTATTCCACATACTGTAAATTGGCGGGTTACCATTTGTCAAACTAGCAAATATGTACATGGAATGGTGAGCTTACTGTTATCTCCGATAGTCTGAGATATGGTTAAATGACAATTGCTAATGGTCATCTACAGTATGAGCACAGATAACAGATGTTTATGCTAGTACAAATTTTTCGCAGAATCCTGTGTAAATGTTCAAAACGATATACGTTGGCTCATTACCGCCATCTACTCAACTGTTTGCGACATTACATCTAACAATTTCTGCATAATTCGATCAGGCATTGATTAAAACGACATGTTTACTCATTTTTTAAGTATTCCTATTAGGTAAAGCCCATAAAATATATTTTCAAAAATTTTAATAATTTTTGCAACACTCCTTGTTTAGCACTAAATTTTGGGTAAATTTTGTTTACCGTGTATGTCAAACAGGAACATTTATTGTCAAAAGTGAGCCAATGTGGTGTCTTTTGCAACCCGCCGTTTCACTTCCCGAATAAAACGGTATCATACATCAATTGTACAGTGTATGATTTTCCCATTATTCATGTTATCATAAACAGGATTATAAATCGATGATACCACATATCATATTGGTGATAGCAGCTATCATTTTGAGAATATCAATGATAGACCGAATGGGTTGTTAACCCGCATAGAGATTTACAGTTTGCCTTAATCTCCAAACAGTAAATCTCTTTTATCTGTTGCTGTTAATGTATAACTAATAGTTGTCTTTATGTCGAAGAATATAAAATGCAACGCATTCAACTATATACCACGGTCTATGCAATCCATACCAAGTGGTGACATCATATTATACTATGCAGATATTGTTGAATGATATAAAGATGGAAGCTTGCAATTAATGGTGGCAATATTAATTCACCTTATGACAAACTGTGTGTGCATATTCTGTGCAACACACCTACACGCATGCGTTTCACTATATGCCACTGAAGTTGAACAATGTGACAAATAGTTGTACACATCTGTATTCGTGAATTAATGAAAATCAACTGATGCTTGTGTTGACAACATCCAAAACAAAGAAAAAATTGGAAGCAGTCAACCGAAAGAGCAATTTTGTTTCAGAGCCATTTCAGAGCCCAGATTTGAACAACTGCCGTAGTAAATCGGGGCATTGTACCAGGATCAGCAGCTAACGTGCTGTTAGCGGTAAGTACTCAATACGACAGAAAAGTTGCATACATCCAACTCACAGTAAATCTTCTCTCATAATCGACAGCACACTTATCGGAGACCAACGTCCGCTTCATTTGCAAACATCAGCAAACATCCATGGCGACCCGGTATGCAAGCTGGAGCGGGAAACAAACTGCGAAGGAGTTGGTCCAAGGACACATTCAATTTAGACATAAGTGATGATGGAGTCTATCACGGTTAATAAAAGTAATTGTTCATTGATTATAGTGAAATTTATTCTCATTTTTTTTGTTTTCTTTTATTGTATTAATTTAAAAAATAAACAGTACAATGCACTGTTTATAGCTATATAAACACAATACGGTATACAGTACTCGTTTTCCTTGCAAATTTATGGTCAAATTGTTCTCTAACCATTTGCTATGCAGTGAATTGTTCGAAAATCTGGATAGTAAATTGACCATATTCTTTACTGTATTGCGAAAAATTTGTTCGGGAAAATGACCGATTTTTTATGGTAACCTATCTTAACCGCCTATTCCACATACTGTAAATTGGCGGGTTACCATTTGTCAAACTAGCAAATATGTACATGGAATGGTGAGCTTACTGTTATCTCCGATAGTCTGAGATATGGTTAAATGACAATTGCTAATGGTCATCTACAGTATGAGCACAGATAACAGATGTTTATGCTAGTACAAATTTTTCGCAGAATCCTGTGTAAATGTTCAAAACGATATACGTTGGCTCATTACCGCCATCTACTCAACTGTTTGCGACATTACATCTAACTTGAATGCAAAAATAGTTCAAAGTTCCACTTTTATTCAAGATCGAATACAATCTTGAATGTAAAATTGCGTAGTGCATGCAATCTTGAAAGCGATCACTGACTATCGACCACTGCGCCATCTCTAAATGATTGCCACATGAGTTTCAGCTGCTCGTTACATACAAAATGGCTGTTGAACATTTTTACACACATTGCCAATATAAGCATAAACGTCTGTTATCTGTGGTATGAGAAACGTTGCATTTACAGTTTGTGATTATGCGGGAAGTATCGTTACCATTCAAAAACGCCAAATTTCTCGAACAAAAATTTCACGCGATCGTTCATGTTATAATCACTTTATCATCAACTTTATGATTCGGTGAATAATAAAAACAAAACGGAAATATTTCACCAAATCTGTTTTACCGATAGAAAAAAGCACACCCCTGCGGGCACTTCTCGGACACTGTCAATTATTTCTACGATTATGTGAATCGTTGTTTACATCCCCGGCGTTTTTTATTGTTTTGCCCGGGAATCGAACCGTGTAAGGCGACCTTTGCTAACTCTTTGCGCGGTATTTACGCAGTACGCCAAATTGAATCGGTGATCGCGGTAGGTTGGAACTCGGTGATGTTGTGAAAGTGAAATAGCCGAGGAAATAGCAATTAGTGAAAATCATCAGCTTCGGGGGAGTTGTGATGCAAGAATTCTGCGTGAAAAGGAACATTTAAAATAATCCACTTCAGCAAGCTATGATGCTATTGTAGTCGGTAAAGGTAAGCTATCACCTGCTTTCACAAAACTGTGTTTGCAAACAAATGTTTGCAAAGCTAGGGAACGGCAGCTGCTGGCATGAAAACAGTTTTTTAGTGTGGCAGATTTTGGTGGCAAAATTTTCCTCGCAGTCGCATGAACAAAATAGTGCATTCACTGCAGTGTTGTTTTTGATGCTCAGAAGTACCTAAAGACGAGCTTATAGGTGTGTGATTTTATCACTGATGACAAAACAGTAACGCATGCTATAGTAATTCTATGCCATTGCATTGCTTTTACTTAAACAGGTCCACGAACCTCGAAAACTTATCAGAACGATATTATTAGAAATGATTCATGTATTATTGATTGTATCGTTATCATAAATGTTATGATACCCAAATAATATTGAATAATGTCAATTTTTCAATTCCTATCATTGAATCATAAAACGATTACAAGTTTTGTAATAATCATTCCACGAATGGACGTCTTATGATATGAGTGATAGCACGAATTGTAAATTTCTATGCGGGTTTCGTTACGTCAAGGTTGACCTCGAATGTCAAACAAGACCTGCTCATCATTATTTTATTTTCAAGTTTATTAACTATTCTGTTATTGTTTAAGTTCGGAAAAATTACCATTGAGATCAGAAAAGCATGCTCTTTCGTGTTATGCAGCAAAACCGGGGAAATATTTTTCATTTTAGGACCCTATAGCGCATACAATAAAAATGTTTAAAATTATTTTTAAGTTATACTCTTTTTATAAAACGGCTACTTTGGAGTTCATACTGAAGCAACCGGTAGAATACAAATAGTCGGTAAATCCACAAAATAACTCAGAAACGAAAAGAGATATTGCAATTGGGTTGTTTAATGAATAAAATATTGCTATTTTCTATAGCCTAAGCGAAAGAGCTCATTTTTCTGAGTATTACGTCAGTTTATTGGATTCCACTACCTTTGTTTTGAAGGTCAAATTAACAAAACAGTTTTATTTTTCGTGGATAGAATGACAGTTCAATCGCTAAAATGACAGTTCGACCCGAACAAAAAAGTTTCCCCATACAATCTTTAAATGCATTTTAAAAATAGTTCCTGGACTCAAAAAATAATGAAATTTTGGATTTAGACTAATTTTGGGGCGGAGAATCCGATTATGAAATAATCCGGGTAGCCCTAAAGAACCCAATTCTGAGCACATTTCTGGCCCTTTGAGTCCTACAATCGACGATTTTAGTAGAATAGTGTATTTTTTCGCCGAAAAAAAACATGATTTATTTTTGAAATCTACAATTTTTGAGAACTTTAGGCCCCTTGGGGGACTACTTAGCCTTGAGATACGGACTTCAAATTTTGGCATGATTGTGTTTTGGCTAAAACGATCGTTTTGCAATATATATTGAACTTTTAACATTTCCAGCTTTTGCAAAAATAGGAACGGCCTTGGGGACGGCCTTTGACAGTTCTCCTATGAAAATGACAGGTCATCGTTTGCGTCTTCGATATGGACCAGTAGGTCTGTGCCAAAAAGAGAGCGTTTGCGCCTTTGTTCGGCAGTTGTAAACAGTGGCATACACGGACCTGTCAACTGAAAAGGCCGATGCTTGTATGTAAATATTCCCTTTTCAAATGTTGATCTACAATTATTCCTGCCAAGGAGTAGCGTAATACTCGAACGACCTCATCAAGGCGGGATTCAACGGAAAGGCATCGGCGGGCAAGATAAAAGTGCGAAATTTTGTAAACAAACACCTCACGCGTTTTGAAACTGGTCTTGAAAGATTACCGAAATTGTTTATTTTTGCAATATGTTAACACGATTAATCAAGTTTTCGTTTCTCAAAAGTGCAATTACTTTACCCCTACTCAACTCAACCAAAATATGTCCGCTTCAGCTAAGGTAGGTAGAGTTTTACGGTCATTATTTGAGTCCCTTCTACTTGAAATTCTTACATCACAGTGTTCGGCCGATTGTGACGAGTTTTCCTCCGCTATGCGGACCACGGACCATGAAAGAAGAACGGTATCGTGCGAGGGATAACGTACCGGAAGCGTTCCGGCTTATCTACCGGGCCCCAATGGAATACTATCTGTCCGGTAAGTGGCAACATAAACGTTGAATCGTTTTTTTCTGCAATTTGCGCCGGTTAGTCAATCAGCTGTTTTGCTGTCAACAGAAGCGCCTCGCCGTGGTCGGTTATCAAAGTTGTCTGACGTTTCTCTTACGCAAACATTACAAAACATTGATTTCTCGCGTAGCAAAACTGAAGTGCCGGAGTAATTTTTATCATTTAATTTGTAATTAGTAGTGTTAAAATGTTATCTAAGAGTAGCATTTGTGGGAAACTATTGTCAGGTAACTATCAATCGTGGAGTTTTCTTGAAATCTACTCAAAGTACTGTTGTTTTAGGACTTCTAAGACAAGCACATAACCAACAAATTGCCACCCTCAAGCACTTTGCACCACCCATTGAATACAAAAGTAAGTTTACTTATGAAATTTGGCTGCTGTTTCGGTGAGCATGAAATATAATGATTTCTCTACTGTTTTAGATGTTGTTATGCCGGATCGTCCGAAATTACGATTCATGGACAAAGTGCCCATCTTGCCGACAAACATGAAAGCGCCCAAGATGCAAAAGAAGCTAAAATTCATGCGCGGTCCGGAAATGGTGCACAATACGCTGCTGTACAAGCAATACGGAATTGTGGCCACGGGAGGTGGCCGTTTGCGATGGGGTCATTTTGAAATGATGCGTTTGGGCATTGGCCGGAAGATGGACATCAATCGGATGTTTGCCATCTGGCGGGTCGATGCTCCATGGCAGCCGATTACTAAAAAGGGCCAAGGCCAGCGGATGGGTGGAGGCAAGTCGGCCATCGATCACTACGTGACGCCCATCAAGAGTGGCCGGGTGATCGTGGAGATGGCCGGAAAGTGCGAATTTGCCGAGGTGAAACCGATCTTGGAAACGGTCTGCCACAAGTTACCCTTCAAGGCTATGGTAGTGTCGCAGGAAATGCTGGAGGAGATGCAGGCGGAGGAGGAGCGGCTAAAACGGGAGAACCTCAATCCGTACACGTTCAAGTACATTATCCAGAATAACTTGGGGGGATGTCACAAATGGTTATCGCCGGTAGATCACAAATGGTTCGGAAAATACCTTTGAATGGCTGAAATAAAATAGTTTATCACAGTTATAGCTAGAGTTTCTCTTAATAAATTTGCCTTAACATTTTAAATGTTACCAGGGATGGGCACATTTCCGTTAATCTGTAATTAACGGGGTTAATTTACAGGCAGTGAATTTAGCATCAAAGTCGTAATGCTAATCCAATCCTGGCAAAAATGGAGTAGTATCTGAAATTGATTACCATTGTAATAGTCATCGATCAAAATAATAAGTTTAATGCTCATGATTAGAACAGTTTTTAATAACCAATTCATTCAAAATTCTGCTTTGCCAACTCCGGATTGAACTGGGAATTATATTTCTGCTTGACGACTGGTCCTGTTGGCGGTGGCGGTTGTTTGGGCGCTTCAGCATCCGGTACTCCTCGCAATTTGGCAAGCAATTTTTCCGTTCGAACTTTTTCCTCCTGTTCGCGGAGCAAACGTTCCTTCCGGAGAGTTTCAAGCTTCTGCTTTCTGGCTTGTCGTGTTTCCTCATCTTCGGAATCCGAGCTGATAGACTTGTTTCGTTTCTTGTGCTTCTTTTTGTCTTTCTTTTTGTGTTTCTTGTGATGATGCTTCCGCTTTTTCTTTCGTTTTGGCTCTGCGCTTGAGCTACTTGAAGAACTGCTGGATCTTTTCCGCTTGGAACTTTTTTTAGTTTTACCTGTCAAAGATTGATAGGCGAACTTGCTTGATGATGGCTTTATTTCTGCTTCATCCTTATCCTTTTCTTCTGCCTTGGGAACCGATTTGGTACGCATTTCCGGCAAATATCGACGCATGACATTCAGTGGATCATTGTAGTCCTTTGTCTTCAAGCCGACTTCTATCCGTTTGCCGTCCTTATCCAGGTCGTCATCTCTTTTCGGAGCAACATCGTACCAGTCTCTCTTCCCCAGCGCCTCGTTCGTATCCTGTCCCAGATAGGTCAAATATCCAATCTGCTTTTCATACTTTTCCTGTTCCTGCTTCTTTTCCTTCTCGTGTTCCACGTTCTTCCTTTTGACTCCATCGTCCTTTCCGCTTTCCAGGTTTTCAAAAAAGTTAACATGCTCCTTGCGTTGCAAACGTTTATCGATTTCGCTGGCACTTGTTCCAACTTCTTTCAAACAATCCGTTGCTTGTCCTTTGGCTCGCGCTTTTTGTCGCAGGAAATCGATTTTGGCTTCCTGATCGGCCAGGGCAATCCTTCGCTGGCGTTCCTTTTCCTCTTCGGCTGCTTTGGCTTCATCGCGCCGAACCCGGGCAATGTTGTCCTTGTTGCGGACGTGCCAGCTGTAGATGGATAATTTTAAAGTGTGGTTTCATGCATGAGCTAGTGCAGATCTTACTTACCTCTTTTTAGGTAAAATATTCATTTTGGTTTCTGAATATCACTGCACTTTTTTTTCAAAAACAACACAAAATCATGATGCTGTCTTGCACTTTTGTGTTTATGTTTTCTTTTGAGGACGGCGGTTTTGTCGCATCGTAGCACGTGCGTGACAGACTGCATGACGTGCTACATTATTGTATCGTAACGTGAGATGTTGCACAGGGGTAATCAGTCTATTACACACCTTAGAGCACCTTTAATGGTGCACTCTGAAAATTCTTCACGTCGTTCGTACGTGAAAACATACGTAAATTTTTTCCATCGCACTTTCCACGTAACAGCTACGAGGATTGTGAGTGACGGAACTCAATTCCTCGTATCTCAAGGTCACTAAGATTTCACGTAGCAGCTACGTGGAAATTAAGATAAGTTTTACTGGAGGCTTTTAATGGTTATTGCCTGGCATCCTTTTAATTAACTTTTCATTTCAAAAGATGTACCGGGACATAACTATTCCAATCACTTTTCTCGGTTCCTAATTTCATTCACCCCATTTGTTTTGACGGTTTCCCCCCTTATCGAACGCGACGATTTGAATCCGTCGCGGATGAAACCGTCGCCAGAGTCGTCGCAGCCAATCAGCAGGCGGGAGTCTGACGTTTCTCCGGTCTCACTAACACAAACAGCAGCAGAGGCGGTGCTTGATTCGTTGCGATGATTCAGAAATGCCGAGTGGAAGTTGGCAGCGCGTTTTGTTATGAAAGCAACATTCAATAAATTGGATTAAGAACTGAAAAAATGTGATTGAAATTAGGTGATGCTACGGTACATAAAAGCAGAATGCTAAATTTTGTATATAATGTGTCCATATATTTCAATTATGTATACATGAAAATTTGAATTAAGTTTGTTAAATAACAAATTTTTTGGCACTTGGTAACAAAGAAAGGACGTGTGACTTTTAATAGACTTGATCTCCGCATGCTCTGGTCTCCGTGTCTCGGTGCCTAGTCAGTGCTATCCGTACCTGAAATTCCCCACATAATCTTTTCAATGAGCCCTAAAACAATTAAATCAGTAACAAATTTTGAAAACGACGTATAATCAATGCTACACCATTGATTATACGGCGTTTTCAAAATTTGTTACTGAAATATTGTCTATCCGGTTGGAATCAAGACCGACATTCAATCAAAAATTGCCATTTTCTTGGTCCACAAGTGTCGCAACTGTTTCGCATCTAGTGCGCTGTGTTGCTGACAACAACGGGAAGGATGCGCACTACCTTTGACATGATTTAAAAACGTCGCGAGTTGGGTCGCGTCGCGACTTGATTGTGCGAAGTCCGGTTTGGTGGCGACCCGACAATAGTTATATAAAAACCTGTACATACTCGAGAAGATGAAGTGATGATTGTTGCTGCTGCTTGCTAACTAAAATTTTAGGTAAGAAATTATTGTTTACACTTTTGAGTGGCAGTGGAGCACTCATTTTCACCCAACAATCACGTAGCATTGACGTGAAAAGTAGGCGGAAATACGCTACGTGAAAAATCACGTAGCTTGTACTACAAACATCAGTGCCGTTTACTAAGGCGCAACGTGAGTGCCATATGGGTCCGGTAAATCTCAGTTGAGTGACGAAAACGGCAGCTTACATAATTTTTCACGTAGCATTGACGTTTAAATTACAGTAAAACCTCCATGAGTCGATATTGAAGGGGCCATCGACTCAAGGAAACATCGAGTAGTGGAAAAAAAATCCTTTGGAAAGTTTTTTGGGGGGACCATCATAGTAACCCAGAAATTATTTTTCAGTATGGAAAAAAATACCTCCATGAGTCGATATCGAGTCAAGGAACATCGACTCATGGAGGCTCGACTGTATTTTGAGTGTGCGCTTCTATACCCCGTTTGGCAGCCCTCCATCATTGCAGCAAACTTTACTGGTCGCTGCTGGATGCGCTCGTAAAATAATAGCACTATAGAGTACTGCAAGCACCTGATCTAACCTCACTTTGTCTGACAGTTCAGCGAGCTTGTTTACAAGGTGTTAGAATTTTTAATGAGCGGCTAAAATCAAATTTACGTTTTTCATCCCCAAACCATTATGGTACGGAAATATCCATTATATTCAACTCTACTAGTACAAAACCAATCGTCTAATTACCGTTTTACTGAAATTACATCGAAAAACAGTTTTGCCGGATCTCCGCCAGAGACTAAGTCTATGTAAACAAGCTCGCTGAACTGTCAGTGCACGGCTTCGTGACGTCATCTTGCAGTATCCTATGGGTGGGTGATCAAATAGGATGGGGCGGGGCAAGACCCACTAGAGTGACTGGAAGGGAGAGTGGCGTCAATGTCAAAATTGGAACAGCGCTCATCTGTCAAATCCATACAAATTCCCGTTCCAAACGAGCAGGAAACCTGTCAAAATCGGAACATGACGCCACTCTCCCTTCCAGTCACTCTAAGGGGCTGTCCATAAACCACGTGGTCATTTTTTTGGGACTTTTCAACCCCCCCCCGCGTGGTCATTAGTCCATACAAAATTTTTTATTTGTCCATACAAAATGGTCATTGGCCGAACCCCCCCCCCCCCCCCCCAATGACCACGTGGTTTATGGACAGCCCCTAAGGGTCTGTGTCAATTGACGAATTAAAATTAATTTTTACTTAAATTTGACAGTTCAACACTTAAACTTGACAGTTCTCCTAAGGAAATAATTATCGAACTGTCAAGTTTAAGTGAAAATTAATTTTAATTCGCCAATTGACACAGACCCTAAGTGTCACTTTCGGGCGCATTACATACTCATGTTTTGATTGGTGATTTGATGTTGCATGAAGAAGAAGAAGAAGAACGATGGTGTTTTGAAAAAATCCTATCCCTACACTCAGCCAAATAACCTTAAGATTTCCATAAGGCCCAACTTATGAAACGGCCTTTAAATAATTCATAATGATTCGGATGAATTTCATAAGGTCACTCTATGACGTAGAATCGGCTCACAGCTTGGCTTTTATTCATGTTTAGCAACATATAATTCTCAAGCGTCGGTAGCCGTGTGGATAAAACACGGGCTCGGTAATCCCGACGTTCATGGATCGAATCCAGTCTGCTTCATTTTAAGATTTTTTTGTTCTTTTCATAAGTCTTTCTTATGAAATTGGTCATAGCAAGCACGATCAATTTTCATAAGGTATTTGTGAAGGAACCACTGTGCTGGCCGCACGGTTTAGCTCAAATGCCGGTCTTGTGCGATACGAGGTTGTTGAGTACTATGATGCGAGCGAATAAACTAGGTGTAGGAAAACTAAATCAAAACAAACTGAAATTGAGCTGTAGAATCAAGTGTGGTTTCGGAATGAAATTAAGGCCGGACGGGACGGTGGTTGAATCGTCCGCCATTGCTCTGTTGCTAGTAAGATGCAAATCTCAACTTCTACTTCATATTATTGACTAGAAATTTGATCGTTCATTTGCTCACTTGTGGTGCACAATCGACTAAAGTTTCAGCTACGTCAATGCAGTGGAAATTGATATTTGCTTCTTCAAAATCGCGAGGCAAATTGATAGAAAGAGAGGGAAGATAGGGAAAATTACACGTCGTCCCGTGCGGCCTTAAATTAAGAGTTTTTTGAAGAAATTATATTTGCTTGAGAATTAAATCAAAAGGTGTTATAAGCGACGGGCAGTTACAGTGTTACTCGGTAGGATTGATATACATAACTGCTGGCATAACTGAAGAAATCATATAAACAACACTAATGTTTCAATTTAGGTTATACTGAAAGGCAAATCTAGAGCTCAGCTAGAAAAATCTTTTAAACTAGGTGAATTATATAAATATTCAAAGTGAGTATCTACATTTTTGATAAATTATTCAAATTGTCTTTAGCCTAGTGTTGGATTAGTTGGTATAGAGGTGTCGTGGATCACTCGCTGTAAAAGGCACATAGGAGAAACTATCTCTGTAAGTGAGACCATAATTTTTTAAATGAGGAGAAACTAATCAAATTAAAATTTTCAGTTTGAGCTGCTAGTAAGCTGCTACGAAACGGTGGTGTATTTCCGACTATTCCGAACAGTATTTTTATGCCTTCCATAAGAATTAGTTATAGCAAATTTTCATAAGGTATTTCGATGAATTTCGCTAGTTTTTTCGCTGAGTGTATAACACAGGGGAAGATTTTGAAATGCCTCTATCAAATCTAAAACAAAATCTAATTAAAAACGGTTTGAAGTACGGTGTTAGACTTTGGAAGGACCACATATTGAACGTATAAATTTAAATTTAACATTTTTTTCTTGATAAGGTACTTAATTTGTAGTCCGTTCAAAGTCTAACACCGTACATAAAACCGTTTTTAATTAGATTTTGTTTTAGATTTTATAGAGGCATTTTAAAAACTTCCCCTGTGAGATAGGGATAGCATTTTTTTAACCATCTACTTCCCATGGTTGCTCTAGAGCACCATCGATTTTCGACGAACTCGAGACAAACGGAATCAGATGAATACGATGCAATAGCTTTCAGAATATGATTGTAATCTCATTAGGTAAACCCAACACTCAACTACTTGTTTCAATAGTGAAACTATTGATAAACAATCAAAATGCTATTGATTTACAACTAATTTTTTTTTTCGTTGATTTCGAAAAATTTGACCAATTAGCAATAACTTTTGTTCAAGCACTTTTTTAAAAACGCTTTCTTGGTATAGAAATAGTCGTTCAAAGTCGTGGGAAGGAAACGGTTAAACACCATCGTTCTTTTTCTTTTTCATGCAACATCAAATCATCAATTAGGGTATGTGTGCCATCAGTAATCTCATGCTCCCATTTTCATCCTATTCGAAAACAAGTGATTACGGCACCGATTGACTCCGTTCTGTTTGTTTTCATGGGTGCTCACTTATAACAAAAAATACAAAAATGAGAAACAAAACAAACAGCGCTTCAATCCTTTGTTTTTCGTGAGATGAAAATGGGAGCCACATGCCTAATAAGGGAACCAATACCCTATGTTAATAATTTTGTTAGGTGACCAGACCAGCATGAATATACAAAAGTTTAGGGTATTGATTGAAAAATTATTCACTCTCATTGGAAATAAAAAATAAAATGATTTTAGCTGTTTTTCTTATGCGATACATTTCATATAATCTCCATATAAACGACCGCGGGGCAAGATGGGTCACCTTCGATCTTGAGCGTATTTTTGGAGCATTTAAAAGTTATTTATTTTTTATTACAAGACTATCTCATAACTCACTTCAATCAAGCGGAATGAACGCCTGAAATTATAACATAAAATTATGATAATTCTTTAGTGAAAACATCGATTTTCAAGTCGTCTTAGTACCACTAAAATCATGAAGTTTTATATTTTCTAAATAAATTTATAAAATGTTTACTAGTAGCTCTTGATCACTCAGTATAGATATGGAGCATATATGAATACGAAACAATTCTTATATTTTGTCGTTTTTCGTTGAGAAAATGTGAATTACTTAAAAGGTGATCCATCTTGCCCCGCACTTTTCTCACGGCGCTTAATCGGTCACTTTTTAAAACTTTTTAACATCATATTTTGTACTTAATAAACTTTTTATCGCCTTTTAGCATAGCTAATTAGTGTATCAAAGAGTAGAGGACGAATATAAACCAATACGATTTGTATTTACAAAGTTATGATGAACTATCCTTAGGTGACCCATCTTGCCCCGGTCCACTCTATATGGTTATTTGCACTATAGAATCTTCCTCAGTGTATGAGCCATTTTACGAGACGTTTCGGATCAGGTGATCGCTCATTTCATGAATGAAAATTTGACAAGAGGTCGCGTCCAAGCCCGTTAGTGTGAATATCAATTGTTCTGTTCAACGACGTAGGCACGAGGTTGAACTTGCTCGAAGTTGCTGCATCCTACTCTTACCCGTTTGTTGACTCTAACGAAGTGACAACAATAGTCCTGTTCAATGACGCAGATTGAACTGCAGGTTGCTGCATTTTTCACGCAAAAACGGCTACGCTCAAAAATGTGTTCGGCCTGCACATTTTTAGTAAACATCCATGCCGCACATGACTGTGTTGGAAACACACATTTTTTTTAAATGCTCGTACGCTCACATGAACATGTATTTTGCAATAATTTCGACATGGCAACCTCACTGGGTTTATAAACCACCTTCAAATACCGAAAAATATTGATATTTTGCAAAAATGTGAGCGTACGAGCAATTTTAAAAAATGTGTGTTTCCAACACAGTCCTTGTGCGGCATGGGCGCTACTCAAAAATGAGAGTTTTTATTTTAGAGAGTAGTCCTGTTCAACGACGTAGGCACGAGGTTGAACTTGCTCGAAGTTGCTATTAGAATTATTTCTATTAAGTTGCCTGGCTTAGACGGTGCAAGTGACTTGATTCCAGTCAGTTGAAAACACCCAATTGAATGCGAATTGAACGTGTAAACACCACCGTTCATTTCACTTGAGCAACTGACTTGACTTGAACGAAAGTTGAACATGTTGAACTTTTCCGTTCAAGTCAAACGTAATCATCTCACTTGCCCCGTCTGAACCTGCGATTCATGTGAGTTGAATCCAAGTTATCTGTCAGATGAGCTGAATTCAATTCAGTTTGCTTACACACCGCGTGAATTGATCAATGTAAACACTTGCTTCAACTGAAATGCATTCAAGAGTATGCAAGTGGCCGTTCGAGTCGTTTGCTAAATCTAAACACAGCATTCGTTTCGAATGAATATATTTGAGAAGTTGGCAAGTGAAATGCTCGTTTCAGTTGACCAATGTAAACCAGGCATTACCCGTTTGTTGACTCTAACGAAGTGACAACAATAGTCCTGTTCAACGACGCAGGTTGAACTTGCTCGAAGTTGCTGCATTTTTCTCTTACCTATTTATCAACAAATGGGTAAGAGCAAGATGCAGCAACTTCGAGCAAGTTCAACCTACATCGTTGAACAGGACTAATGTTGATGATTATATTGATTCTCACGGGACGCTACCTCCTGTCAAAATTTCATTCATAAAATCGGCTCGTAAAATATACTATTAAATATTAATTATTAAATTTTAAATTATTTGAATTTATTTGAAATTATTTAAATTGAATTGAAATTATTTAAATCGACACTGATTTTTCATTTGGGCCCAACTGACATTTTCGAGTTCTCTTCATCGATCCTCTCTTTGTGTTATCACAGAACGTGAAATGCGAAAAAGACGACTACATTTTCCTACAGAAACAAAGAGAATAATGATTTTGGTTGTTTTGATCAAGTTATTAGCGAAAGAGAGAGTCGATGAAGAAAAATCGATCAAGTCAGTTAGGCCCTTATGAAAAATCATTGTCGAAATTATTTGAAGTTGATGTATTGCAGACTACATCCCATATTGGACTATCATACTTTTTTTTTGGTGATGATGATCTATTGTAGTAAGGGGGCTGCCTATAGCACTAGAATCATCTAAAAAACGATTTGATCAAGATTGTGCTGTTGTTAGCAGTGCTGAAAATTTCATTTCGTCATATCTAAATTCAACCACCTACAGCTCATTTTAGAAGCTAAACTTGAGAATATGGTATATGAAAAACTTTTGCAACTAGACCAGTTCTGCAAGAAAGTCACGGAAAAAACGCTATTTTTCGATTATTTAATGTAAATGTCACGAACTACCTTTGAAAAATGCCAAATTATATTGACCGTGAATATCATTGCCATTTTTCGAAGGTAGTCCGTGACATTTACCTTAAATATTCGAAAAATAACGGCTTTTCCGTGACTTTCTTGCAGAACTGGTCTAGTTGCACAAGTTTTTCATATAGGTACCATATTCTCAGGTTCAGCTTCTAAAATGAGCTGTAGGTGATTGAATTTAGATATGGCGAAATGAATTTTTCAGCACTGCTGACCACTAACAAGTTGTTAGTGGTCAGTCATTCTCCTGTATGGAGGGCGGTTTTGCGGACCCGTAAGCAGAGACACTTGCACGAAGCCCGCATCAGGGGAAAAAAAATCTCCTTCCAGAAGAAAGTTCTCACAGGTTCCATACATTGATTTTTGCTCGGATTTTTGATACAATGCATCGTATCATCATTGCGATGTTTCTGAAGCGAGTTAACATCAAGTGAATGTAACTGATTGCAAATGAATGATCAACTATAAAACAAATTGTTAAGATAATATACATACATTGATAAAAT
Organism: Aedes albopictus; assembly: GCF_035046485.1. Lineage (NCBI taxonomy): Eukaryota > Metazoa > Arthropoda > Insecta > Diptera > Culicidae > Aedes > Aedes albopictus. The sequence continues at coordinate 304,141,838 of NC_085137.1, read as the reverse complement.
AATAAAAAATTGCCTAATACCACTACGAATTGTTTTTCTTTCAGCCTGCAATTTGGTAACTTCATTCAGTTTCGCGGCCGTTAGTGGCATTACCGTCTATGGATATCTGCACGATTTCCATACCATGTCCGTTCCGTTCGAGTTCGATTACGGGTCATTAACTGCAAATGAAAGTGATTTGCTGATATTTTTGGGATTCTTCTTCTTGGCAAACGTTGCTATTCGTATGGTGGTCAACCGTTACGTATTGCGCATTTATCGGGATGATGAAGAGTAAGTAGTTTTTAGGTTTTTGGTTTCTACCCGGGTAGAAGAAAAGAGCTCAATAATAGCATATTTTGATATTGAGATCAAAATGTGATATTAGGAGATTTTGGCTTTCTCAGTCTAGGGAATCCAAACGATTAAATTGGCATTGCCCGACGTTTCGGCCTAATTTATTTGGCCTTTTTCAAGGGTAAAGCTGTCTATCGTTTTTTGTTATAATTTATAACTAGTGCCACAGTTTCTTTTGGAGCTTCTTGTAGCATTTCTACACATATAGATTTTAGGCGAATTTTACAATAATTTTGGGAAGGGACGTAGACACTGCTTTCGCACATTCATCAACTCACTTGGCACTAGTTATAAATTATAACAAAAAACGAAATGTCAAATTTTGATATTGTTCAGATGTTCCACGAACATTTTCCAGATATTATTTTCAGATCTTTTAACTCTTATGTCAATCAAACCAATATCACGTTTTGATCGTCAGTACTTCACCTCTACCCGGGTAGGATAGACTTACATTGACAATACGATATGATATTTGACTTTTATGTATTGCAGCTATCTTGCCGTTTTCGAAGGATACTTACCTTTTACTCGCAGGCATTTACGGTTCAAGAAGGGAAATGTAGAACCAGTTCCAGAAGGCGGTATTATTCCGTGGCAAGATGCTCGATACAAAATAAATGACAACAATGTTCTTTTGCTGGAAAGTTATTTCAGAACGCCGGCAGAATTATACAATATGCTGAAGCAATATAAACAGTAATTATGTATTTGTTCATAGAACGATTTAATCAACGTTCTTTTTTAAATGCTGAAGTAATATCACCAAACCCATCTCATCAGAATTTACCTCCTTTGTGCAATATGTATTCTCAAAATATAACAAAAAAAAGTTATTTCAATGAGATTTCCTGTAGAACGAAAATACGTTAACATATTCGTAAATTTACCGTCCATGCACAGTTATGGATTACTGTGATGTTTAAAGTCGAATATCTTGATCAAAACATATACATATTTCGGCACGAAATTAATTTTATACCGTGGGGTCCCCTAATTTCGTGCGGGCCCAAACTTCGTCAACTTCTGTCATTTGAGTGCATTATTATCTAATTAACAGCGGAATCATCCAAAATTTGCTATAACCTCAAAACTGCATTTAATATCAATACTATTCACAAAAAAAAGTTATGAAAAATTTGATTTATGTCAAATGTTAAATTGCAAATGTTTTCTAACAGCACATACCATATTAAGAGATACGAGAAAATCAACGCTAATGGAAGTGAACAAGTATTTCGATCTCCAGCAAGAGTAAATATTCCAATTTATGTGTGATTATTTCAATTTAATATGTTTTATTATAATACGTAACAAAATTACTTATAAATGTTGTTTTCTTATTTTGTTTCAACATTTATGTTGTTGGCGAAATTAGGAACCCACTATTTGTATGGGTCCCTAATTTTGTGCATTCTTTTTTAAAACTTTGTTTTAGAGGTTCATGTGTACTTGTGGCCATGACATGATTCGGTTATTAATAATAATTCTAATAACTCTTTTAATTGGTTTAAAAATAGCTAGGGCCTGCTCATAAACTATGTTGAAAACGAAAAAAAAACATATAAATTTGGGAATACTAAGTAAGCTCGGGATGTTTTTATTTACGCAAACATTGAGAGTAGTTGCTGAGAGAGCGGCTAGTTTCATTCAAGCAAATTATTGCCATAAGCCTTATTACCAGAACACAAATTTGGAAGACGACACTTTACTAGAACTTACCCCCTAGGAATGTTCCTATTAATGGCACATAAAAGAAAGGTAAATGGCCACAATTCAAATATGAATGGATTCACAGTACTGATCATCAGTAAATTAGTGAAAATTTGATTCAAATAGTAAACAATATATTGTTCAATAAAGATGTCAATCAAGGAGCGAAACAAACGTCAAAAATAATAACCCTTAAAACTACAGAATAATTTTTGGAAATCTTAATGTAAACAACAGGGACGAATATGGGAAACAGCAAATATTCACTCATATTTCGTCACAGACATCGATTTAATCTACACTTTATGGTTTCATGGGTAATAATACATATGCTACGTTTTGAAAATTAACACATTTAGGCGAATTTTACGTCTTTCAGAAGGAGCGAAATTAGGACCCATTTTGAACGAAATTTGGAACCCGTGCACGAAATTTGGCACTTTCAAACAAATCAACACTAATGCTAAAAATATCTTGTATAATGGAAAGTTGCCCAATTCATATTTTTCTTAGGAGCCAAAGTACCGGACATTTTGTGTTAAACAATTTGTTTGAAGCTTAAAAATAACTAAACATGTGGCTAGATTGCATTTATACTTCTTATGGTTCACTTGGCATCATACAACATGGTAATATATCTGCAAAAATGTTGTACTAATTCACACAAAACAGTAAATTTTGAACGCTATTTAAAAAAAAATCATCGATTATCAAGCCTGCTCTCAGCTAGACAACACGTATTCATTTCTTTTGTGCTTCAATTCGTTTCTGCAACCATGCCGGTGACGAGGAAGAATTGTATTGTGTTGGACACATCAGTCCTCCCAAAACGTCCCAGCATTGCTGACATTAAGCAATTTCTGGATTGTGCATTGGAGTTAGATATGGCGTTAGTGAAAAGTGTTCAAACCAGCATCGTGAGAAACGCCGTTCTCTTGGTGATGCATAGTGAGGAAGCAGCCATCAGGATCGCTTCAAACCACCACATGAAGCATTACATGAATTGCGAGGGGAAGCGGCACGCAATTCTATTGCCAATATATATCGACAGTAGCGCTGTCGATGTTCGTCTTCACGATCTTCCGGAGGAGATCGATGATGCAACAATCACTAGCCATATGTCTCAGTATGGCGAAGTGATTTCAATTCGAAACGACGTTTGGAAAAGTTATTTTCCAGGCCTTAGCAACGGCATCCGCATACTACGTATGAAGCTGTCCAAATCCATACCGTCGTACATCACCATTGCCGAAGAAATGACATACGTTTCTTATTTTGCACAAATTAAGACATGTCAAACCTGTGGAAGCAAACAACATCCCAAGGTGCGCTGCTCCGAGGCCGCATCATCCACAGCAAATACACAGCGACGACAACCAAGCACATCAAACAATGGTAAAAACTCATCCACGCTCACCGAACAACAATGGCCCTCTTTGTCCAATGCGGCGGCCGTTGTTACGAACAAGTCAAAAAATCAAGCCACCACTAAACAGGAATCAAAGCGTCAACGATCAATTGACTCCACCGACTCGGACACAACAAGCGCTAATAATGCACCCAAACGAATCGTACCGCCTATCACCGTGTCTAGCGAAAGCGATAACAACGAAGTAGTTTCTGATGTTCCCCCCGCTCGTTCTCCACATGGATATCGTCGTTGTTCATTCTCCCATGTCGAGGACCCTGCACTTCGTCAGCAATATCTTGATGAGGAGACTCAAAGGATAGAAGAATTATACAGGCAGGGTTATAAAATTTAATTGATTTGTAATTAAACGATTATGAATGTTCGGCTCTGTTATGCCTAGTGCGAATGAGCCTATCAAATAAAGAAATAAAGAAAAAAAAAAATAAAAAAAATCATCAAATATCATGTCGGTGAAAAAAAATATTTGAAAGCTTATGTATTTCTTAGATTATCGCCGATGAAAAAACTTGCCCGAACTTGCCCGACTGCAAGAACGTCATATATACATTTTGCGTGGTTTTCAAGAACTTTCTATAAAAAAATCAATGCATATTTTGTTTTTTTTCAATCAATTTCTTTAATATATATTTTATTTTAGTATTTTTCATTATTATAACTCGAAAACGGACATCAAATTTGTTTACAAACGTAATTTAATGGAAAAAAAACTCGATTTTAGGTATGTATGTATTTTATAAAACGGCTCATATCTCAAGAATAGTAGGCTTTGGAAATTTGACGGCTTCGGCAAACTTTTTTAGCATAAAAGCCGAACAACTTTGCCGAAGACACCATATCGCTAAAATGAAGGATGGCCAAAATGACTTATAGGACTTTTATGCGAATAACGTAAGAGAAATATGCCACCGTTCAAAATATCGACCTTGTTCATATACATATTTTCTCTGAAGACACCAAGTGTGGATCTCGACATCTCGACGAGCTAGAGGTTTTTTCCGTGTATTTTCAGTCCTGCCCCAGTGTGCGCCCCTAAAACTCTTAGGAACGCCTTGAAAATGTTCCTGAAACACTCTGAAACTCTTAAATTACTCTGAAATGACAATGAAACGCTCCTTAAACCCCTTGCAACGCTCTTTAAAGGCTCCTGAGAGCCCTTGAATTGCCCTTAAAGCCCCTTGAAACGTCCCTGAAACCAAATATACTATATTAACAATATAGGTCACTTCGTGTTTTCACATACAACGACATGGAGACGCTGTTTACGAATGATTACAGCACCACCTGTTGTCAGAAAAAGTCAATAATTGAATTTTGATCAATTTTTGTTTACCGTGCAAGGTGACATTTCTCGAAAAAAGATGTTAGGGGTGTCGAAGTTTTTTGTTCCCAAATAATCGATTAATAAATAATCGATTTACAATATAGGTACACAAACAAAATAATATTTCATTAGATGACATCTACGAATATAAATAGTGGTCAGACGTCAAACTCGTTTTGACATCTACTTTGACATTGACAGTGCTTTTAAGTTGGGTTTTGCCCAACCAGTGAACATTCAACCATCGAGACAGCCCATCTAACGAGCTCCAACCGATCTATCACATCACTACCGTCCCGGGATTCGCGTAACCAAGAAGAAATTGATTACCTCTCAGAGTGCGTTTTTACATTTGTTTATTTGCCAACGGGATAGTACGGACTAATGATAAAAACAAAACAATCAACACAACTATTCAGCAATATGCTTCGTCGATACTCGTACACATACACATTCAGACAGATCTCATCAGTCATCATCATTCATCGTTATTATAATTCTAGTACAAGGGGGCTGTTACTACTTTACTCCAACAAAATTAACCTCTATTTTGCCCTGGTGGTTGCTATTTTCCTTTGACAATGGTTTTTAATGTCATCTTTCTTAATGTCCACGCTGACATACATAAATCGGATTGGATAGCTTACAAAAAATCCGGAAGATCACCAACCAAGTCTCGCGTTTAGTATCATACAAGTGTATCTACAATGATCGATTTCTCTTCATCGATTTTCCCTTCGGATTATTCCGGGAAATACGACTAATATTCGGATGATCTCTGGGCGTGTTCCAGTAAAGGACTACTAGAACTAGCATCTAAAACAACAAAAACAGCCGAAAATGATTTGCTGGTCAATTTATTAACCAAAGAGAAGGTCGATGAAAAGAAATCGATCATTGTAGATACGCCCGTATGATACTAAGCGCGAGAAGTGCACGTCAAATTTCTTGTGGCAGAGTGCAAGACATTGCATCCATTCCGTGCTTACAAAAAATAAGCTCCGGGACTGGACCTGAGAATGAAAATATTTAATTTCGATTAATTTCGTTGTTCTTCCGAAGTGAACTGTGAGTTTATTCGAATACTGATAGTTTTATTCCGGACTAATCGGTTTCCTTGCGCCTGCGGCTCAGTTAGCAGCGGTTAGCGACGGTTAGGAACGGATAAATGCAGATTTTCCAATTAGAAAAAGGATATGTCATTCCCCTTGGTTTCCTCCTAGAGTTTTTTTTTTCAGAGATTCATTCAGGAGTTCTTTTTGAAATTCATCCAAGAGTGCCTTCAGAGATTGATTTAAAGTTTTTTTTTTTAAATTTCTCCAGAGGTTCTTCGAGGGACCCCCAGGAGTTCCTACTGAAATTACTCCAGCAATTTCTTCTGACGTTCCTTCAAGAATTAATTCTAGGAATCCTCAAGAATTCTCTTCTTGGATTCGTTAAGAAGTTCCTTATAGGATTTCCTTATAGGAGTTTCTTTGAGTCTTTCTTTGATTCCTGCAGAAGCTCCTTCAACGATTCCCTCAGTAGTTTTTTTACGAATACCTCCCGGAGTTCCTTCTTGAATTCCTCCAAAGTTGTTTCAGTGATTTATCCAAGAGTTCCTTCAAAAATTCCTCCTTCTGGGAATTTCAACCGAGATTTATACCAGTATTCCTCCAAAAGTTCCTTCTGGAATTCACTCCGTCCTTTGAGGATTTCCACAAGGTCTTCTGGGATGAAGTGACTCTGTAAATCTCCAACGCGATTTTATATGAACAATTTAATTAATATTTTTCGAGGGATCTTTCCAGGATTCCTTCAGAAGTGTTCTCTTCGAAGTATCAGAAATCCTTCAAGAATTATTTTTGTGATCCCTTCCGAGATTTCTATAAATTTGGAATGTCTTCAGAAGTACTTTTTCAGGGATTCCCAGAAGGAATAAGTGAATAATAGATTTGTAGTAATGAGTTGGTTTTTTGTATGGTGAGATGCTAAACTCTCCGTTACTGCATTGAAACGGTGATGCTGCATCAGAAAAACTTTGGGGAACTATGTTGTAGAAGTTGCAATAAATGAGAATACAACAACACAGTTACCCAAAGTTTTGCTCAAACAACATCAAATCAGTCTACACACTTCGAAAAAATCAAAATTACTCGTGACGTAAATTTATTGCACGGAACGTAAACAATTTAATGACGTAAGTTTATAGGTCTTCTGACTTAATAATACGTCATTCTTGTAAAATTGAGTTCAATGTGACGTAAACAATTTGTGAATCGTGCATCATTACGTTTCATATGACTAAATATTCAGTTAAATGTGACCGAAAATTACGTCACTTGGGCGTTAAAATTTACGTCATATGAGTTGCTTGAATATGTGCATCCAGAGTGATGGAAATTTACATGATTTTTTCTAAGTGTGTAGCAGTCATAAAACCCTTGATTTTTATTACCATTATTGCAGTTACCATTTTATTGCAGTAACGGAGAATTTAATTTCTCATTATACAACAATTCAGCTTATTACTACAAATCTAGTACTTCACTGATTGCGTTTTATTCATGGAGATATGTAATCCCAGAAGGAACTTTTGGAAAAAAAAAAAAAACAAAACGAATATCTGGAGGATTTTTTTTCAAAACTGCTGCAGAAATTTGATAAAAAAAATGTTGGAGGATGGAGGAGGAACGCTGGAACGCTCTCCCTAAGCAATCCCGAAAGGAGTTCCTAAAATCATTCCTGAATTATTTCTAGGAGGAATCCCCCAAGAGCTTCTGTAGGAATCTTGGAGAAAAACATTCCCAGGGTACAATTCTTAAAGGGATCCCACAAGAAAATTCTTGTGTAATTTCCGAAGCAAATACCGTTCATAATTCGCTAACGGAAAGCTCGTTTAGGGTCTTCTGTGTTTTAGTCTGTTATGTACGTTTATCAGTTTAAAGTTATTTCGCATGTCGCGAGTCGCGACTTAGATTTGGTGCTGCAACGATAATATACGCCAAAAATTGTTTAAGAAGAGAGAATTAAATTTGTTCTAATTTGAGTATAGTTGAAAAAAAAAATCGATTAATGTTAATCGATTATTTCAGAAGAAATGGGCATCCCCATCATGCAATGACAGTTCGACAGAATAAACGTCATTCGGATAGCGCATGCATTTAGTGTGTAGTAGTACCTCTTCTGACGCTTGGTGGCGCCACATTCACTAAAAAGGTGTCGCCAAAAAATCGTAAGAGTGACCTATATTGTTAATATAGTATATTTGCTGAAACCCTGAATTCCCCGTAATCCTATTAAAACGTCAAAAAAAAATCTTGACAGAACGCCCTTAAAAGGCTCCTCAAATCCCCTGAAACAACCCCTTAAGACGCCCCTGAAGCCTCTTGGAACCCCTTTTTTAGTTTTCTGGGAACTTTCTGGAAACCCTCCTAGTCCACCTCAAATGTCCCGGAGCATGACCTGTTCTAGCAAACTAAATTTCCTCATTGAAGCCCAAACTTAATTTACAGGGGATGGCCAAAATGTTTGGGATAGGTAACTTTTTTTCTCTCACAAAAAAGTTCAACATGCTCTAACTTTTCATAGATTGCATAAAAAATTCTCAAATCTTGACTGTTTGTCAACCTATTATATGTGCATCATTGGTACAAATTTGAGCTCGATTGGTTAATCTTTCGCGAAGCTAGAACCGTTCTCGTAAAGCATTATTTTTTAGACAACTAATTTTTGAGCTGTCATATCTCGGAGACCAGTGAACCAAATTGAATGGCATTTTGAGCAATTATCAACAATATACAAACAATATATTAATGCTTGAAAATTACTCAAAACATTGGTACTTCTTAAACGTTGGAAAAAGTTATGATGATTTGACATTTTCACCTATATAGAGGAAAATGAGTCAAATTTACAATACCGCACAAAAAATACTAAATGTGTTCTTCATTTAATCTAAATGGGCTCTAATATATCTTATTATAGATATCTTAAGAACAGAAGTAGAAAATCTTTGGATATTAAAAATAAAGTTTAATGACATAGGGGAACTTACGTATTCTCGGCAGTTTTGTTCTCTTCTTCATGGGTTTTTTTAAACCTGTGGGTCTCAGAGTTGGCCTCAAATCCTTCCCAACCAAGCTGAGTTATATGCCCAAATTTCAGGCAATTCGACCCACAAAAAAAACCCCATGACGAAGTGAACAAACCTGCCGATAATACCCTTCGTCACCCTAGATGTGAAAGAATTACATTTTTCTTGATAAAGATCTTAAAAGTGTCAGCCCTTCATAACTTTTTTCAACGTTCGAAAAGTACCTATGTTTTAAAGAATTTTCAAGCATTAGGCAGCAAGAAACGGTGTTTCTCGGTCACAAATTGTCTGCTGAAGGCATCGCTCCTGCCGACGAAAAAGTGAAATCGATACTTCAATTCAGAGCCCCAGAAACAAAAGAAGAATCGCGAAGCTTTTTGGGTTTGGTGATGTACGTTTCCAAATTCATACTTCGATTGGAAACCTGAACATCAAAAATCCTTTGATTATTTATTATTTATTATCCTTATTTCGATCCTAACGATCGAACAATTGTTGTCACCGACGCTTCTGGCGTTGGGTTAGGAGCAGTGCTGATCCAGTTCAAAGGAAACCAACCACGTGTGATATGCTACGTCTCCAAGAGCTTATCTGAGACAGAGAAGAAATATACCATCATTGAAAAAGAAGCTTTGGGGATAGTTTAGGCAATAGAGAGATTCAGAACATATCTGATGGGCATAACATTTGAACTGGAAACGGACCATCGCCCTCTGGTGGAGACACTCTTCTCACCAACATCGCGACCAACAGCCACGATCGAGCGCTGGATACTACGCGTACAAGCTTTCAAGTTCAAGATACATGTCTTAGAATAGGAATCCGCTTTAGGTGTTTCAAATAAAATTTGAAATAATTATAGATTGTATACAGAAAAGGGTCAACGAATATTGCCTACGTTCTTTCGCGTTTGAGTTCCCATGTTGACGATCGCCAATGGGTTGATGAATCAGAGGTATTCATACGACGTATTACGCTTCAAGCAATTGCATCACTTAGTGAAAGTGATGACAACGAAATATTTGACGCAAACACAGAATGTGTGATTCGATTGGTTCAGGAATGCGCGGCATTAGACATTGCAGAAGTTGTGTTCGAAACTTGCCAAGATCTCGAAATGCAGAAACTCAAAGATTGTATTCTAAGTGATTCCTGGAATGATGATAGGGTATCGCGCCACTTGGGCGGTGGCTTCTATATTCGTCTGTTTTCCACTATAACTCAGTCAATTTTGAACCAATTGACTTGACATGTTGTACACGGGTAGATACTATACCTATCTCACTGCATTCCAAAAATTGTGTCAATTGGTTCAAATTTGACTGAGTTATAGTGGAAAACAGACGAAAATAGAAGCCACCGCCCAAGTGGCGCGATTCCCTACTTTAAAACATTACTCTGCATTTCGCCTCGAGCATTCGTATGTGAACAATCTGATTATGCGAGGAACGAAGCTAGTCATTCCAAAGTCTTTACAGCAAAGAATGTGTCAGTTGGCTCACGAGGACCACCCTGGTCAATCCATGATGAAACGAAGGTTACGTGATCGTTGCTGGTGGCCTGGTATTGATTAGGATGCCGTTAAAGTTTGTGAGAATTGCGAGGGTTGCAGGCTTGTTCAAATTCCCGACCCTCCAGAACCAATGTCGCGTCGCCCATTGCCGGATAAACCTTGGGTGGATATTGCAATCGACTTCTTGGGTCCCATGCCAACCGGCGAATACGTGCTGGTGGTAATAGATTATTATAGCCGCTTCATGGAATTGGAAATTATGACCAAGATCACTCACTGCCTTTGAAACCATCAAACGGCTCAACCGAATTTTCCGAACCTGGGGACCTCCGAGGACGATTACATTAGATAATGCAAAACAGTTTGCTTCGACCGAGTTTGAAGAATTCTGCAATAATAATGAAGTCCATTTGAATCATACTTCACCGTACTGGCCACAAGCCAACGGTGAAGTAGAGCGGCAAAATAGATTGTTAAAACGAATGAGAATTTCTCACGCGTTGTATGATGATTGGAAAGCAGAACTTCATCAATATCTGCAACTCTACAATTATACTCCACACTCGGTTCCAGGAGTATCACCGAACGAACTATTGCAGAACCGGAAAGTTCGGACTAAGCTGCCACTCGTTGACGACCTGGAACGATACCACCTAGCACTGACTTTAGAGACAGGGACTTAGAGCGCAAGACGCTCGGAAAAGATCGGGAAGATGCCAAACGTAGAGCGAGGACCAGTGAAATAGTCGTTGGTGAAACCGTGTTAATAAGGAACCTCCTTTCAGCAAACAAGCTTTCCACGAATTTCTTAAAAAGAGAAATTTACAGTGATTGATAAGTGAGGTCCTAATGTGACAGTTCGATCAGATGTTTCTGGAAAAAACGTTTGATCGAAATATCTCGCACTTTAAACTGATCCCGGCCCGGCTACAGAAGACGGAGGAGGTAAGCTGGACTTTTTAGAAGATCACCCTGAGTCAAGTAAAACATCAAATGCAGGTAAAGTTTGATTGGAAAGAACGTTGGCTTTCTGGAGTCGTTTAGTTTGCATCTTTCAGGAAGTCGAGTAAAATAAATCATGGATAAAAATGATGATTCGAAGAAAGTTTCATCAATTCTACCTGGACCGGATGTACGCAGATCGACGCGGGTTTTGGAACCTCCGAAAATATTCACTCCTTCAAGATAAGTATAAGCTCTCTGATAACCGTAAATTCTAAGACTTATTAATTCATTTAATAAATATTATTTGACTTTCTCCAGAAAAAAGAGGATGTATTTATATGTATTCGTTCTGGCTACTTTGGGTTACTATACAGCGCACCACTTCCAAAGTTAGGTCCGACACACGGATTTGGAGAAAAACCCAACTTCGCTAGTCGAAAAGTCCGATTTTCAACTAAATTGAGAATAGCATGCTTCGGGCTGAATCGATTCAGTCTCTCTCAGGCGTTTGAATGGTGCGGTTCAGAGCATTGCCAGTCTTCGCAGCGCGGGTTTCTCGGTACCACAAACTGCTTATTGGTTACCTGGGTATGCTTATTTTAATATTATAAGGACTGTTCAATTTATAAAACGGACAACCATTCCTCCTGTGGCCCACCTTGGCAAACTCAAGAGCTCCGCAGAATGAAGACTACAAAACGTGCAGCCCTTAGACTGTATTCCAAACGCCGAACGCTCCTTCTACGTGACCATTACTTGAGGGTGAACAACGAATATAAGAACACTAGCAGGCGCTGTTTCAGAAGATATCAGCTACACATCCAACGAAAACTGAAGTCGAAACCCAAAGTGTTCTGGCGATATGTGAATCAACAACGAAAGGAGTCTGGGTTGCCTTCCACAATGACGCTTGAAGGTCGAGTGGCCTCTGATAGGAACGATGTGTGTCGTCTTTTCGCCAGTAAATTTGCTAGCGTGTTCAGTGAGGAGGTTCTATCCGAAGAGCATATAATGCTTGCCGCTAGTAATGTTCCACTGAACGGTGATGTACTAACCACGATTGGTGTTGATGATACAACGATTGTGAGAGCAGCCAGGCAATTGAAATCATCGATCAATCCCGGGCCCGACGGTATTCCATCATCTTTCCTAAAAACGCATATTGACGAATTAGTCGACCCTATCCGGTTGGTGTTTTCTTTGTCCCTAACTAGCGGAATTTTTCCGTCAGTCTGGAAGAAAGCTATCGTGTTTCCCGTTCACAAAAAAGGCGATCGAAAGGATGTCAGTAATTACCGAGGAATATCATCTCTCTGTGCCATCTCGAAACTATTCGAGCTTATTGTTATGGAACCACTGATGTCTCATTGCAAGCCGTACATCAGTGAAAATCAACATGGTTACATCTCGGGTAGATCCACTACCACCAATCTCTTGAACCTTACATCTCACATTACGGACAGCATGGCTGAACAAGCCCAAACTGATGTGGTCTACACGGATTTGAGCGCTGCATTTGACAAGATTAATCATGCTGTGACGATCGCTAAACTTGAGAGACTTGGGATCGGCGGCCAGACACTACGCTGGCTCTACTCCTACCTCACAGAACGCTTTCTGACGGTTGGAGTTGATGGGCATTTCTCGGAAACTTTCAAGGCTACTTCTGGAATACCTCAAGGGAGTCATCTGGGTCCCCTAATTTTCCTGCTGTATTTCAACGATGTCAACTACGTTATCAAAGGCCCACGATTAAGCTTCGCAGACGATTTGAAAATGTTCCTGCGCATCCGTTCTATATGTGATGCTACGATGCTTCAAGCTGATTTGAATGCCTTCGCAAACTGGTGCAGTTTGAATCGTATGGTAGTTAACCCCGAAAAATGCACCGTTATTTCGTTCTCTCGGAGAAAACAGCCAATCCTGTTTAACTATCAGTTACACGGAACAGAACTTCAACGAGCTGATCATGTGAAAGACTTAGGTGTAATTCTGGACGTTCAGCTGACTTTCAAACACCATTTGTCGTATGTTATTGCGAAGGCTTCTAGGACTCTAGGATTCATCTTCCGTATTGCCAAGGACTTTACCGACGTCTACTGCCTTAAGTCACTCTATTGCTCGCTTGTTCGTTCGACTCTAGAATATTGTTCCGCTGTCTGGCTCCCATACTATCAGAACGGCATAGAAAGGATTGAATCGGTTCAGCGTCGCTTCATCCGTTTTGCACTTCGCAGGCTTCCCTGGCGTGACCCTCACCGATTGCCGAGCTATCTTAGTAGATGTCGATTGATACACCTCGAAACGCTACAAACACGCAGAGATGTTAATAGAGCGATGATAATCGCGGATTTGCTGCAAGGAAGAATAGATTGTCCTGCTATTCTTGCACTGATCGACATTAGTGCTCGCAGCAGAAGACTACGGGCTAATGCCATGTTACGATTGCCGCTCCGACGAACTCTTTTTGGACAAAACAGTGCAATGATCGGCCTGCAACGTTGTTTTAACAGAGTAGCGTCAGGTTTTGACTTCCATCTTCCCAGGCAAACCATCCGCCGTAATTTTATTGAAGAACTCACCTCCAGAATAGTATAATGAATTGTATTGTAGTTGTTTTGTTCTGTTGTATGTATTATTTTTTACTGTTACTTGACCGAGCTTTGTTGTTATTTTTAAGTACTAACCATCATTAGGACAATAAGTCTGTTGATGTATTAATAATAAATAAATAAATAAATAAACTTGCTTGTGCGATATCTTTTTTATTTTTCAATAAAATCATTATCGGTTTTTTGCATTACTTTCTATAGTTATTCTCAAATGTAGGAAAAATATAAAATTACGCAAAATGTTCTTTACTGTATTACTGAAGCAGTTTTCGTAAAACATCAATAAAAACCCATTTCTTGAAATTCGACATAACTCTTCACATACTTAACATGCACATTTTCATGAAGTTCTTAATGTATCGGAATCTAATACTATTCTACTAAAGGTAAAGCTCAATAGTTGGTTAGTAATAATGCACCAAGCAGGCTGCAGCTTGATATTGTAAGTTGCCTTGTTTTCATAGAAATTATTAAAAAAATATTTATTTAAGTCCTGTGCTGCAATAGCTAAACGGATTCGGCTAAAAATTTGTCCATGGTAGTAGAATACTGCCTTCTTGATGATACAGAAGAACAATTTATTTTTAATTGCATTCTTCATCAAAAATTTAATCTTTAAATATGGTCATAGTAAAAAATTGCATACTTTTTGCTCCTTTGATGAAGATTTTCAACCCTTGCGAATCTTAGGATTATTTATTTTCAACAAAGCTGGTCCTATGTTATTGTACACCTCATTAAATAATAATCGGATGTAAAGTTTTTTATTTCCAACTTCATTGTTATGCAAAATTTGCAAAAGGATGTATTGTCTTTTGGAATAACCTTCAAAGAACGAAACTGTTTTGATTACTGTGCCTGTAATGGCGCACAGTAACCAAACCAGCAATGCTTTTAAGAAGCAGTTTTCTGCATTTAAAACAACATTATTACTACTTTCGACTGGATGCATAAAAAAATGTTTATTTTATATTTTCATAACTTTTTTGCTTAATAATTGAATTTTATTCAAGAAATCGAAACTCACTTGAGACTTTAATATCTCAACAACTACCCAAGTAACCACGAAGCCGTATAGTAGCCGTATAGTGCCACATATTGCAGCACGCTGACAGCCATTGCTAAAGTAATATAAATGCATGTGCTGTACATTTGCATTTCACATGCTTGATACGTGCAACACGGAAAACCAAATCAAAAATCTATTTTTAGCACCGTTTCGTTATCGAGGGTGCTGATGCCCCCACACATGAATGTTTTACCCATTGTTTTTTTTGTCGCCGGGTCGGGAGTCGAACCAGAAGTGTTGAAGACCGCTAGATAAGTTTCATACGCGCTGGCACCTTGGACCGTTTCTGCTGCAGTGATAACAACAGATATTTCATTAACTAAAAGGAAACTGTTCTTCTGTCTCAATCATTGCAGTAGAGGGCAAAACGACTATGTCATATGTAATAGAATACTGTATTTACTGTAGTTTACTGTAAACTATCACTTTCCGATAAATTACTGATAAATACATAATGCATTTAGAAGATACTTAATCAACATAAGAAAATTAAAACCTCGATTAAAACACCCTTCGCATACTGCTCATATGCTAATTCAGTAACAAATTTTGAAAACGACGTATAATCAATGGTGTAGCATTGATTATACGTCGTTTTCAAAATTTGTTACTGAATTGTGATTTCCATCGTTATTGGCATGTGATAGCAGCCTACATCTCTAAATAGGTTTTGCTATCGTCGATCGGTGGCTCAAACGGGGAATCAGTTGGTCGGGAGTCGAAACAGAAATGTTGAAGACCGCTAGAGTTGACCGTAAAGTTGTTCAATCTTCTTGATTTCATTTGTTTACCAATAGAGTCAAGCTTTTATGATTGTATTGTTAGAGCAAACTTTGCTAGTTTGTACATTGCATTTATTCAGTTTTTTCAGTGTTGAATTATTGAATTATCTTATATCACCTTTTAATAAACCCGAATGTAAAGAAAAATGCAGTGCATCATCACATTGATAATGCAAATCTAAAGGATTATTGCATGACAAGTGTGAAATTACTGCATTTCGCATTGCAAAGGTTGATATTCAGTCTAATTCGTGCAATGTTATAATGCTTGTGGTTACTTGGGTAATCTTCCAATTAAGTTTAAATTTTGCCAGAATGTTTATTACTCATGCTGCTGCAGCATGGCACATACTTTTCTGATATCAAAAACGATATACTATATGTGAACAGTAATTTTATATATATTTTCAATTTTCAGCAATCGAAAAATTGACTTCGTTTAACACCCGGCCGATTTTCTATAAAATAAAACTATTTTTATTCGATTCAAAAATGGGTACCATACTGAGAGATGATGTACTGAACAACGAAGCAAGGGTGGTTAAATTTGAGCTACGCGTCTATTTTTTATAGCCTTGTAAAGTTGTCCGTTTTATAAATTGAACAGTCCTTACAAGTTAGCGTCAATTCTCAAGTTTAGTGATGAATAGATAAGATTGTCTAACTATGCTTTCTATTGGTGCAGAACTCTAACTTGTAGCATCTATGTTGCATTGATTTCTACTTGTCGCATATATACATAATGATAGAACATGCTTGTTATCCTTACAGATGCAAGCAGCATGATTTTTGTTTATCCTTTGCATCCTTTGGATGTTTTGAGATGGCAATAAACAAACATCCGACACCAAGGACGTATTTTTTCGCACGCATAATTTCGTTTTCTATCGATCCTACATAAACGCGTAGTTGCAGCAGACGGGAGTGCTTGTGTGTTTTTTTCCAACGTTTTTATCTAGTTAAATGCAGTACAGATCGAGTGTGTCCAGTAGATGTTCCCTGTTCCCACAGAAGAGTCCTACCACCGCGGGTGGAGGGCGCCAGCGGGCGAAACCTGCTGTTCCTCGGTTGGGCAAGTCTACTGAAGGGTTCAATGTGGACTCTGGCTTCGAGACGTCCGAGTTCGATTTCATTGATTTTGCCGAGGATGTGTTCAACTGTCCGGACCCGCATCCTCCCCAGTTGATTGCAGAGGCGGCAGCTCTGTTTGGGCTAGTGGCTGGGACGGCCAATCGCAGACATTCCAGTGCTGCCCACAATCGGTACAAGTTGGTGGATATTCCCCATATACCCAGGCGAAACGTGAACCCATTCCACACGGGTAGATATCAAAGGCGACGAAATCGCAGTCGAGTGTGAGTATTTGTTGTATCGTGAGTACCCGCGATTTGGTGCGAAAAATCGATGTAAATTGCACAGTGCTGATAAAAAATTCGCAGCCTTGACACATAAACCAGCAGTGATAGGACGAAGTCTGCTATGCTTACATGCCATCAAGTGAATACAATCGGTTCATCAAAGCAGAAGGGATGCAATTTTATAACGATGTTGGTGCACCACATACTTGCGTTCAGTGTCAATCATGCATTTTGCATTACGATAGATGCATATGATATTGATATGACGCGGATTCTAATTGCTATTAATTAGCGGAGAAGACTTAGCAAAAATTGTTTTCCAAATTCAAAGTGAAGATTTTTTTCAAAAATTTGGGTTTCGGTTGACTAGATTATTTAGTGCTAGAGAACTGAACAGTCAAAGAACTAATCACTTTGTAATGTAGCAAGTGTTTTATTACTACGCATCAAGCGCCACGTGATTGGAAACGCGTGGAGGGTTTTAATCACGGATGTCTTGATCGGCGTCACACGTAAACATTAGTATGGGACAAACATCAAATTCTCGCTCCAGTCGACTTTTTTTTTATTCCATTTAGGTCCCATAGAAACTGTGCTAAATTTCAGCGCAATCGGTGAAACTATAATTTAGTGCAAGCGGTTCAAAGTTTTCATAGGATTTACTATGGGAAAACTTACACTTCCAGATATAAAATCTCGAAGGTCGCCCCTTGTTTCCTTAATTCATATCAATCAACGCTTCTAGTAGAAACATCATTTATGAATCTTTCCTTCGAAAACCGCAAAACAATTGGATGCTTGTGGAAAAAGTTATAAATTTATTACCGATTAGTGATTCAATAGGTTATCGTTATGAATAAATAAAATAATTACAATCAATTACGAACGGCTTTCTGGTTTGTTTTATTAGGAGCACTGTAGCTGCTGCCATGGCTGCTGCTGTTTCTGGGGGTGGTGATGGTGGTGATGCCTCCCGCCACCCCATGCAACAACGGCAGCAGCAGTGCTGCTAATAAAGCAAAACAAAAGCCGTTCGTTGGATCACTACATCCAGAAAAAATAGCACATTGAATTTAAAAGTTCTGCACTTGGATTGTGACCAGTAGCTTTAACACTTGAAAAATATGTGCGCCGCTATCGAAACTTTGTCGATTCGGTCATGATAGATTCTATGTGCAGCGCTTTTGCTTTGCAATAACCAATCTGCTAATTTCCAAACGTTTTGCTAAGGGTATTTCTCGTGGTTGAAATCAAAAGAAATAATGAAATTAATTACAGACGGGATTGGTTTCAAAATAGAAATTACTGAGGAATTTATTATCCTACAATATACAGTGTTTACATCGCAAGACTGCTGCTGCAGCACCGGAAACTTGTGTGGCTGATTTTGTGTTCATTGCTCGGCCCGCTCGATGCTTCCCACAGCTGACTTGTGGTGACGATGATCCAGAATGAACCCCCCGCTGCTGCTGTTGTTGTTGAGTTGTTGATGAGAAGCGGTTATATCATCCGGTAGAGCTGGCACCGTAGATCCGTTCGGTTCCTTTTCTGCTGTTGCGGGGCTGATATCCGGTCTATCCGGTCACACAACTCGTCTCGGTTGAAATTGCATGCTGGATCCGGATGCCTACAAATGATCAACGCGATCGCCGCTCGCCATAAATAACCGATGCTATCTCTGCCAAACTAACTCTGCAAAAGAAATCAACTGCGTGAGAGTTAGTTCGGTAGCTTATAATGAAACGAGATTTACTTACTTTGCAATTTCCATTAACTCTCCGCCTAATTCAACAAATTTTCTACTGAAAATGCTCATCTTCTGCGCACACCATTTTGTTTTTTACGTTCAAGTTTGTTTTGAAATTGCGTCTGTGCTAAGATATTACTTTTTATGCTGCTACACTTTGGATGTATTCTATTCATAATGTATGTTAAAAGTGTTATTAATAATTTCTATTACTCGCACATAAACTGACTCCGCCAGCAATCTATGTGGTTTTTGCACATGGATTTTATCAGTCAATTAATTTGAGTGTAATCGGTAATAAATTAATAACTTTTTTCACAAGCATCCAATCGTTTTGCGTTCTTCGAAAAAAAAGTTTCATTCCCTATTTTTAATAAGAAGCGGGTTCGATTTGAATTAAGGAGACAAAGGGCGACCTCTGGAATTTTTCGTTTGAAATTTCAACTTTTCCCATAGTAAATCATATGCAAACTTTGAACCGCTTGCGGTAAATTATAGCCGATTGCGCTGAAATTTTGTACAGTTCATATGGGACCTAAATGGGATCTAAAAAGTCGACTGGAGCGAGGATTTATTTTTTCCATACAAGCGTGTCCCATACTAGTAAACATGTTGACTCTTCCTCGTGTTTAGAATGAGTGTGAAACAAATAAAAAGCTGCCACTGCACAGTGTACACTGCCATTTCGACAATGATTTTTTTTCTATTCTAATGAATGCTATCAGTTTTGCACCTTTTAATTCCGCCCTCTAATGCTTATCCCTCGAAAGATTGTAATCTTCCTCAGTGTCAGTTATCCACTGAGGACACTGATGTTTTCGGTTTTACAGCGTTGCTACACCGTTTCGTGCTACCGTAAACGTACCATACTTTGCGCACCTAGGGCCTTATTATGCGCACTTAAAAAAAAGTTAAACAATATTGCTAATGCATAATGCACATTTTTTTACGGAATATTAACTAGTGATTGAGGACATGTGGTTTTCACACATGCTGTCTTATTATGGAAGAAGACAGTGTCTACCAAGTGAGTAAGACTTATACAGCCTTAGCTCACGAGAATATACACCAGCAGCTGATCGACCTTCGAGAAGGGAGCCATCAGTGTAACATACGGTGCCGTCTGAAATACTTCTTTCCAGATATCCAGATGTCCACTCTTCCCGGGAAGAAAATTTCGTGGAAAATGTCCTACATGGGAAATTACAAGCAATTGTAAGATCACTTGGAGCAAGGACGATTTTGTCCCAATTCACCAAAAGTGGAAACAACGAGGTGTGTGTTGATGTGCGGTTCACAGGAGTTTCCTCTAGTAGACCGGGTACTCGTAGACGGTAAGTGCAAGAAAGTGCTTCTTGTTTGAGATGAATGTGTAGTGAAGCAACGTCAAAGAGAGCTTCGAGCATTGCCGTGGGAGTTGAAGAGAACGATCCAGACATCGCCATTAGGTACATCGTTTGGAGATGGCCTAACTTTGATTGGACCATTCTCATTTCGTCCTTTTGCCACCACACAAGACATCCATAGGCCAATATTGGCCGAACCACAGTTGTGTAAATCCATTTGATCTACTTGGGTTTTAGACCCCAAGTTGTACCAAAGGTTCGCCGGCATTGCCCGAAGGCCATACAAACTTTCTTGATTCTGAACACAATGTGAGGTGTCCAGGAAAGCTTGGAATCAAGAATAACTCCAACGTACTTTGCCTGTAAAGTCACATCGATATCAGAATCAAAGAGACGCAAAGGTCGAACGCCATTACGATTTCGCCTTTCCGTAAAAAGAACAATAGATGTGTTGATGATTAACCTGGGCTTGTTAGGGGAATATTTGTAAATAAAAAGAAAATCGGGTTAAGTACGGTTCCTTTGAATTCCACTAAGAATTTGCATCCTTTGACAGATACGTATTTCGACCTCAACTGTAAGGTCGTCTTCAGTGTCTTGTACAGTCAAGTACAAGACACTGAAGACGACCTTACAGTTGAGGTCGAAATACGTATCTGTCAAAGGATGCAAATTCTTAGTGGAATTCAAAGGAACCGTACTTAACCCGATTTTATTTTTATTTTTTTATTTAACAATAGATGTTTTGCTCGGGCCCATATAGCCGAGGCGGTAAACGCACGGGTATTCAACATGACCATGCTGAGGGTGACGGGTTCGATTCCCGGTCGGTCCAGGATCTTTTCGTAAAGGAAACTTCCTTGACTTCCTTGGGCATAGAGTATCTTCGTGCCTGCCACACGATATACACATGCAAAATGGTCATTGGCAGAGGAAGCTCTCAGTTAATAACTGTGGAAGTGCTCATAGAACACTAAGCTGAGAAGCAGGCTTTGTCCCAGTGAGGACGTTACGCCAAGAAGAGGAGAGGATGTTTTGCTCGGATTAACCGAAAGGCCATATTGGCGACACCAACCCTCAACTACCTGAAGAGCACTTTGCATCAGGTCGAAAAGAGTACTGATGCACATACCGACTAACAATTTTAGATAGTCGTCGGCAAAACTATAAGTAGGAAAACCGCTATTATTGAGTGGCCTCAATAGCGTATCTCTGTAACACTCAATTTCCTAATCGCCGCTTGACGCAATGTCGATTTTTGGGCATTTGGTGAATCTAATTGGAAATCATTGGGGATATACCATGACTCCGTGCGACTTCCAATATGGCATCGAAAGGCACGTTGTCAAAGGCACCCTCGATATCTAAGAAAACACCCAATCAGGACTGCTTTTGAGCGAATGCTTTCTCGATATGGTAAACAATCTTGTGTAAAAGAGTCACAGTGGACTTACCAGATTGGTAGGCATGTTGGTTCACTTGAAGAGGCACGTTGGCCAGATGAACATCACAGATGTGGTGATCCACAATGCGTTCTAAGCATTTAAGAAAAAAGAGGTCAAACTGATAAGTCTGAAACTCTTTGCTTTGAACTTCACATTAATATCACGCCAAGATTTGGAAATATACCCTGTAGCAAAACTGCAAATAAGTATTTTTTCAAAACATGTTTGAAATAATCAAATCCCTTCTGAAGCAAAATAGGATAAATCCCATCTGCTGCAGGAGATTTGAATGGAGCAAAGCTATTTAGTGCCCATTCAATCAATCCTAAAGTTATGATACTCCGAGCCGAAGCTAAAGAATCATAACTACAAGAAAAGACATCAGGGTCATCCGAAGATGTAATATCCACACATCCAGGGAAGTGTGTGCTGAATAAGCATTCCAGAAATTCCTCATCAGAGGAAGTCAGATCGCCATTTGGCAAACGAAGTTCGTTCACTCGGAAATCCTTAGATTTCGCAAGGATTTTGTTTAACCGACTGACTTCACTCAAACTGGAGACATTTGTACAAAGGTTTTTCCAGCCGGATCGTTCAGCAGACCTGAGAGCTTTCCTGTAGGCCTTGCGAGCCGACCTGAAAGCCTCCGAACCAGCCGAACGTCGTCTGTTTCAATTCTTTCTATATTATTTCCTGAGTTTCGCCAGATCAGAGTTCCACCAAGGGGTTCCTCTTGTGATCTTCACAGACCGTAGAGGGCAGGCTTCTTCAAAAGCTTCCATGATGAAGGCCGTTGTAGTAGCAACGGCATCATCTAAATCACTTGGAGTGTCAATGGATGGTGAGTATCCATGAAATTTGGCCTCAACCAAATCAGTAAAAAGATCCCAGTTTGTTGACCGGGGATTCCTGAAACGCCAATGTTTGCGAAGTAACACTTAAATGTTCAAAAAAGATGTAGCGATGGTCAGATAAAGATTCTTCATTGACACATGCCAATTGGTCAGCTCGTGACTACTAGAGCAAAGCGTTATGTCTAACACTTCCTCTCTAGCAGATACTATGAAGGTTGGGCGGTTGCCTATGTAAAGTAATCCAAGATCTGTACTACTTAAGTACTCCATCATACTGGAAGTATACGGGCGTGCCGCGGAGCAAGGTCAGGTAGTGCAGAATGAGGTTTTTCTACGGTGTTGCTAACCAACAAATTTCCTCATTCTAAAAAAAAAACTTGAGCCTCTCAAGTTAATGTCTGAGCTGCCCCAGATGATATGGAGAGCATTAGCATCACTGCCAACAATTAGCGGAAGGCCTTTTGAAGTACAGTATGCGATCCGCATCCGTAGGGGATGATTCGTCATGCGTACAGTCTGTTTATAACACAGTCCCGCAAAGAGTGAAACCAAATCTACCTATCGAACTGTCAAATCGGCTACCTATCGAGCACGCCAGCAAAATTGTGAAAACAAAGTCGGGCGAAGAAGAAGAACAACACTCAAAAGAAGTTGTCTTTGCGTGTCTCTATATATACAGTCTCTAGTCATGCGGTAAATAAACCGATCAATAGACGTATTTCCTGTTGAGGTTTCAAACAGATACATCAATTGGGTTTTTAAATTTTGAAAAATGTATTGATTTTATGATTCTATTAGAAAGAGCACCTTTTTCTGAGCCACTATGATTTTTTTCAGATTTTTAGAACTTTATTTTGGTACCTAAAATCAATTTTTAAGAGATTTCTCGAAATCACCTTTTGACAGCTGGGCAACTGCTTGACAGCTCCACCCAGTACAAAATACGACAAGGGGTGATTCGACAAATCGCTCCCATACAAACTTCAAATTTATTTTTAAATAGGTTCCCGGGCTCCAAAAACCATGAAAATTTGGATTTCGGCTCAGTCTGGCATGCAGATTCAGAATATGGAGTTATCTCAACAACCCTAAAGAAGCCAATTGTGATAGCACATACATCTCTGGTGGTTAGTTCAGAAATGAGTTTAGCAACTATTGCGTTGTTGACAAGCACACAGGCACGAGGCATGACACGCGAGTTTGCCATTTCATGTTTATTGAAAGTAGCAAACACCGGGTTCACAAGGTTTCCTAGATAGAAATTCCTTTTACGGAAGTAAGGTTCTTGGATCAAGGCCACTTGGGATGTACCATTTTGCATAATTCTGCAAAGATTGTTTGTTGCTGTTCGTTTATGCTGACGATTGATCTGAGCTATCCTAACCGTAGCCACTACCCAAACTAGGCAAGATTAAACTTTTCGCAACAACAGCACAACAAAGAACAGCCGGTATCGAAACCCAGATCGGTATCGATTGGAAAACGCCAACGGCGAGGATACACAGAATACACTGTGTAAATCGCATAATGCGAAACTATGTAGGTGAAAATTTAAACTAATTAACAACATCTTCATAATCCCGCCCTTATTGAGCCTTAGGTGAGACTAAAGAAGGGCAGCTGATTGTCTCGGAGAAACACAAGGTCCACTGCACCATTGCTCCGGTTAGTGCAGTAAGGGCAACATACTGCGGAGGGCGCCCTGGTACTCCACAGGCCCCGTTTGCGGTTAGGGTTTTATTATACCCCCTAGCCATTCATTCCTAGACACGATAAGCATAAAGCGCATCAAACCATGAATTAGGGGTCACCTGTTAGTGGACTCTTACCACCGGAGCAGGCGGTCCGTAGTGTTATTCTTAGCCAATTGAGACAATCGCTACCGACACTACACAGCTATCTAGGCTGATCGAGAAAAGAAGTTAATATTGAAGATCAACTTCAAACGGGCTCGAACAGCCCCCAAATACCAAAATTACTTCTTGTCATCATTAACATTTGCAGCATATCAGGTATGATGTGATACAAATATAAAAACCGCCAGGCCCACTGTGCATACTAATGGGTTCAAAGATTATTCAAAAATTTGTGGCAACTAGATTATCCACGTATGAATAACATGGTTGACACCACACGCTATGTCTGAACTAGCAGATTATAAAAATTGAATGTACATCGGGTTTCTTTCCACAGAATGTCAGATTTCATGCTATATTATCATATGCAGAAAGTTTTAAAATATTTCATCGGGGAAATTTTGATTTTTTCATCTTTTTGGCTGTTTTTCATACAAATTTGCATGAAATTCTCATTTCGGCCTATTTATCTCCCATACAAAATGTATGAAAAAATTTTCACCGATAGAATATTTTAAAACCTTCTGCAAATGAAAATATAGCTCGAATAGTGATGTTTGGTGAAGAGAAACCCGATGTACATTCAATTTCAATATAATCTGCTGGTTCAGACATAGCGTGCACCAGTTCTCGAATTGGAGGATTGATGAAAAGGGGACAACCGTATAAACCGTTTCGTTATCAGGGGAATGAGGATTGGATACAAGATCGTTGGGAGTGGTGAAGCTAAGAAGGTTAATATGCACTCCATTCGTATGCCTACTCCTGGGATGGAACACAGGTATATGATCTGTGTACGGACTCGAAAGCCTAGGCTTAAGCGCCAACAAATGCCAACATAACGAAATTTCATCAAACTCGCAAGAAATCAACAATTTCTCAGTAATTACAAAATTAGTTATGATAGTAAAATTAGACATTCAGCAGTACCTAATTCTACCAATTTTTAATTCATTTGTTAAATGAAAAGCAGGGGGCCCATATAGCCGAGGCGGTAAACGCATGGGTATTCAGCATGACCATGCTGAGGGTGACGGGTTCGATTCCCGCTCGGTCCAGGATCTTTTCGTAAAGGAAATTTTCTTGACTTCCTTGGGCATAGAGTATCTTCGTGCCTGCCACACGATATACGCATGCAAAATGGTCATTGGCAGAGGAAGCTCTCAGTTAATAACTGTGGAAGTGCTCATAGAACACTAAGCTGAGAAGCAGGCTTTGTCCCAATGAGGACGTTACGCCAAGAAGAGAGAAAGAGAGAGAAATGACAAGCAAATGATAGGGTGGGGCGGGGCAAGATGGGTCACCTAAGGATGGATCACCATTACTTCGTAAATACAAATCGTATTGATTTGTATTCGTCCGCTACTTTTTAATACACTAGTTAACTATGCTAAAAGTCGATAAAAAGTTCATTAAATACAAAATATGATGTTAAACAAGCAGTTTTAAAAAGTGATCGATTTTGCGTCGTGAAAAAAGTGCGGGGCAAGATGGGTCACCTTTTAAATAATTCACAATTTCTCAACGAAAAACGTCAAAATATATAATTTGTTCCGCATTCATATATGCTCCATATCCATACTGAGTAAACAAGAGCTACTAGTGAACATTTTAAAGAATTATTTGGAATATAAAAAACTTTACGATTTGAGTGGTCCTGAGGTGGTCCATAATTTTATGTTATAATTTTGAGCGTTCATTCCGCTTGATTGAAGTCATTTATGAGGTAGCCTTGTAATAAAAAATAAATAACTTTTGAATGCTCCAAAAATACGTTCAAAATTGAAGGTGACCCATCTTGCCCCGCGACCGTTTATATGGAGATTATATGGAATGTATCGCATAAGAAAAATGGCTAAAAATCATTTTATTTTTTATTTCCAATGAGAGTGAATAATTTTTCAATCAATGCCCAAAACTTTTGAATATTCATGCTGGCCATCTAACAAAATTATTAACATCATCAAAACATGAGTAATGCGCCCGAAAATGGCACTGACCCATCTTGCCCTGCGACCCATCTTGCCCCGCCCCACCCTATATTTTGATATGATATCAAATTATGCTATTGACATGTTGTTTTGATGTCTTCATGAAGAACTCGTGAATGGCAAAATTAGTTATAACAATAAAATGTGTTATTATTTTGTTATTGGTTTGCCATTCACCTCTACCCGGGTTGTGTTGCGAATGTCGGAGACAAAGGCAGCCAAATATCGACGAAAAGGTGTCAAAGACTGTGATCTCGTAACAAGACCCACCTCGAAAGTGTCCCCGTCTATCATAACACTGTTGCTTAAGCTTGCCCTGTCGTTTGTGTTACCGCCTGCCAGCATGTACTTCGTTTTCAACGCGTTCACCGTGAGTCCGACCTTTGCTGCTTAACGTTTCCAGTGGATGTACAGTTCTGCCAACGTTCCAAATGTTCTAGCAATAATATCCATGTTATCCGCAAAACATACAAATTGGCCGGATTTCGTGAAAATCGTTCCTCGGCTGTTTAGCCCGGCTCGTCACATAACACCTACCAGGGCGATGTTGAAGAGCAGGCATGATATCCATCACCTTGTATCACCTGGTATTCGCGGCATTTATGGAGGATTCGCCGCACGGTGAATATTTGGCCCGTTGTCGAGCGGCCGTCAACGATAACTTCCCACAAACTCATTAACTTTGGATGAAAGTCGGCGAAAGATGACACTCAGAACAACACAGTCTTCAGCAAAGTTGCTCAGAAGATTAAGAACGCGCAAAGAAAACACTTTAGTTCGAGAATCACATACTACGTAGCGCTAGTATCCTAAAGAGCCTCCAGTTTAGTCTTAACGTCGTATATTCCACGCTCTGGATCACTTAGAAAATACTGTCTTTGGCAGAGTTGATTAGAAAAAATAAAGTTTTAACATGTAAAACAATTTTGTTCTAAATTTACTCACATCGCGTCACTACTGCTCCTATGAGCTACAAGTTTGATCTAACCGTCGAAGATCTGATGTTCTGAACTATTTGAAAGGATTCTGTTTACGGCAATGTTTCTCTGTAGAACAAAGCTTTCGCAAAGAATTCGGTTTTGATTCGAAATTTGTACAGCATTTGTTCCTCCGAAAATTGAGCTATTTTTGTCAAATAATCGAGCCTGGATAATCGGATATTTGGTTTATTGAATCCCTGTATGATTGAGCTCGACTCAAGTGCAACCCGTTTTTGAAGGATACTGTCTTCGGCTAAGAGGTTCACAATACATAGATTTAAAAACTGGTCGCAGTGACTTATATACCCAGCAAGGAATAAAAAGTGGTTCAGAACTTTTTTTTTCAGCAATTCCTTTGGTTACAATTTTCAAGATTTTTTAGGAAGTCCGTTGGAAATTTATTTGAAAATTTCTGTGAGAAATTCCTTTACAAATTTCAATTACTGTAGCAAATGCTTTTCGGCAATGGCTTTGTGCTTAAAAATATCTTCTTCGGCAGGTTCATCTGCAGGTTTTTTTTTGTTTTTTTTTTTGACAATTCGTTTGGAAAATCCTTTGTTAATTAGGGTTTGTGTGCCATTAGTAATCTCACGCTCCCAATTTCATCCTATTCGAAAACAAGCGATTACGGCACCAATTGATTTCGTTCTTTTTGATTTCATGCGTGCTCACTTCTAACAAAAAATACAAAAATAAGAATCAAAACAAAAAGTGCTTCAAACCTTTGTTCTTCATAGGATGAAAATGGGAGCCACATGCTTAATGAAGGAACCAATACCCTACTTTGGGAATTTCTTCCACATTTTTCCGGAAACTTCTTAGCCAATTCCTGCTAAAATTAAATGGGTATTTCTTTGGGCATATCTTTTGGAAATTTATTCGGTGAATTTCCTTTGAGTCATCCTTTGAAAGTGTTTAGAATTACATACCTTTGGCGGAGTTTCTTCGGTAAATCCTTTCAGCAATTTTTATTGGATTTGATTCAAACATTTCTATTAGGTTATATTTGGGTTTTCGGTGGCATTTTTTAAGCTATTTCGGCAATTCCTTTGGAATTTTGCTCGATAACTCTTTTGGAAATGTCTCAGCAATAATATGGAAAATTGATCTAGGTTAGGGGCCGTCCATATACCACGTGGACAACTTAGAGGGGGGAGGGGGTTTGAGAAAAGTCCACGCTTGTCCACGGAGAGGGGGGTGGGGGTTTGTCAAATGTCCACGTGGACAATATTGATTTAAGAAAAAAAAAGAGATTCATCAGTGTAACAAATTATGTTGTATTATTGATGTGATTCTACTACATGACAGTTATCTATTATATTATTTTTTTTAATAACTTGTTTTTATTTTGCGACGGCTACTCAAAGGATAAAATCATAACTTTTGAAACCAATTTTGAAATTATAATGGCAGCATTCTTGAAAAATTATCAGGATTTCAAACTGTCTAGTGTCTAAAATTTTCATTAAAATTCTATATAAAATATTTTATAGAACATTAAGTACAAAATCATATCACTATGAGTGAGTTTTGAAACTATATTGTGCAATTTCAAAGTGTTGCTGTAATAAATGTTTTTCGGCAATGATCTAAAAAATAAAATCTTTGATAGACAGTATATAAAAGCATAAAAGTAATCTAAAAATATGAGAAAATCATGGGTTGAACATTCAGAGAGCCATGGTAGCCTATATAGTTAATTTGTAATACGAAAATATTTGTAATATATATTAAATAAATAAATTAAGAAAAATATTTTATCCATTATTGCATCATTTTCAAAAAAAAAATTAAAATTAAAAATTACTTTTTTTTTCAAGTAAAAAAAAATCGAAATATTTTTTCTGAAGTCCACGTCGACATTAGGGGAGGGGGGTAGGGGTCAGTGAAAAGTCCACGCTTGTCCACGGGGAGGGGGGAGGGGGTCAAAAATCACGATTTTTCTGTCCACGTGGTATATGGACGGCCCCTTATTATTTTTGAAAATACCATCATGAAGTGTTTTTCATAGGTAGGGTTCATATATACAGGGGATTGCCAAAATGTTTGGGTTAGGCAACTTTTTTTCTTTCACAAAAAAAGTTCAACATGCTGTAACTTTTCATAGAGTGCATCAAATATTCTCAAATTTTGACCGTTTGTCAACCTATTATACGTGCATCAGTGGTACAAATTTGAGCTGGTTAATCTTTCGCAAAGCTATAACCGTTCTGGTAAAACACTATTTTTAAGACAATCAATTTTTGAACTCTCATATCTCGGAGACCAGTGAACCGAATTGAATGAAATTTTGAGCGATTATCAACAATATAATAATGCTTGAACATCCATCAAAACATAGGTACTTTTTAAACGTCGTAAAAAATTATAATGGATTGACAATTTTGAATCTTTTTCGAAAAAAATGTATTTTTTTACATCAATGTCATTAAGTTTTATTTTTGATATCCAAAGATTCTCTACTTCTGTTCATAAGATAGCTATAGTAAGATATATTAGAGCGTATTTGAATTAAAGGGAGAACATGTTAAGTAATTTTTGTGCAGTATTGTAAATTTGACTCATTTTCCTCTATATTGGCGAAAATGTCAAACCATCATAACTTTTTTCAAGCTTAAAAAGTACCTATGTTTTAATGGATTTTCAAGCATTATTATATTGTTGATAATCGCTCAAAATTTAATTCAATTCGGTTGCTTGGTCTCCGAGATATGACAGTTCAAAAATTGATAGTCTTAAAAATAGTGTTTTACCAGAACGGTTTTAACTTCGCGAAAAAATAACCAATCGAGCTCAAATTTTTACCACTGATGCACATATAATAGGTTAACAAACGGTCAAAGTTTGAGAATATTTGATGCACTCTATGAAAAGTTACACCATGTTGAACTTTTTTGTGAGAGAAAAAAAGTTGCCTATCCCAAACATTTGGGCCACCCCCTGGATATACGAACAAAAACTAAATTGAAAAAAAATCAAGGTCGCCTAATTTTCCGGAAAACTCCAGTGGGAAACAAACATCTTCCACATATACCACCTACATTGAAAAATCATAACTGAAGAACAAAGCATCGTAGATACATTTTTTTTGTGAAATCATAAGTAAATTTTCTCAGCAATTAAAAAAAAATACAAAATAAAAATTGTTTTCCACAAATTTTCCACTGTTGAGGAAAGTCGGTTGGAAAAGTCGGAAAAACTATTTTCGAAGTCCGGAAAAAATCCCAAAAAAATATTTTTAAAGGAAATTTTATAAGCTATATTCTGTAAAATTTCCACGATGTGGTTTTTCTCCGTTCCTAAGTTATGACCAATTTTGTGGAAATTGTCCAGATGTGCTGTATGAGCCATTTGTTCAAAAAACCATAACTTAAGAACGCAGCATCGTAAACACAATGTTTTTTTGTGAAATTTGAAGCAAATTTTCTCAGCAATTAAAAGAAAATACAAAATGAAAATTGTTTTCCACAAAATTTTCCATTGTTGAGGAAAATCGGTTAGAAAAGTCGGAATATCTATTTTCGAAATCCGGTAAAATCCCAAAAAAAAATATTTTTTTTGAAGGAAATTTTATAAGCTATATTCTGTGAAATTTTCAAGATGTGATTTTTCTTCTTGTGCAAATAATAATAGAGACGATCGAAAATCAACCAACATCTGGACAATTTCCACAAAATTGGTCATAACTCAGGAACGGAGAAAAACCACATCGTGAAAATTTTACAGAACATAGGTAGCTTATAAAATTTGCTTTCAAAAAATGTCTTATGGGAATTTCGCAATTCATAAGTGGATAACCTGATTGCCTTAAGTGTTTGAATAATCTTTCAACATATTAGTCTGTACAGTAAGCCTGGCCATTTTAATATTTGTGTCACATCATTTCTGATATGCTGACAAGAAAATATCAGAAGAAATTTTGATATTTCCAGGATGCTTTTCAATACTGGCTGTGCAAGCACTAGAATAGAATAGAATATTTATATGAACCCTACCTATAAAAAAAATAATTCTGCCCAGGTAACCAATAAGCAGTAAAAATTGCATTTATTTAGCACTATATGCGCCTTTACTGCAGGTCATTAAATGCCAATATGCCGTATATGCGCCATAAGTTCTAGTTAAAAGCAGGTTTTGGCCCAATATACGGCTGATTAAATGCTTATCTTTCCTATCTCCAAAAAATCGAACATAAACAAAAATATTTTCCCCTGCGCATTTCAGTTGCTTCATATTCTTCCCTTTCTATTTTTACTCACACTCTCCTGTGCAATTTTTGAGGCTGTTGTTTATTTTTGCAGTTGTTTTTTTTTGCTGATCCCGCTGAATTTGAGATTCGATCCCACATTCCTCTGGTTGATGATGATGCTGAACCCCGCTACAGGATGAGCTGTTAATGATCAAATAATACGCGTTGATGTTTTGATCTATTAAAGGCTTGAGTACCGTAAACCGGGGTCAAATTGATCAGCGGGGTGAAATTGATCATTCGGGTACTACATTGTAATTCCATACTAGGAACTCTTAAGCGTCGTAATGATCCTAAACTTTTTACGTCATCTGGTTTGTAGCTGTCTAGAGATGAGTGTAGACTCTTATTATTTTAGAAAAAAGTTAGTTTTGCCTTATTTTTTAAGGAATTTTCAATGTATGTCTCACTTAGCTGAAATCATTGCTACTAAACAATCGATTGGTAGTAGGACTTCCCGTAAATTCTCTGTTTTAACATTTTTGTGGAGCCTTGGTTGGGAAGTTATGTAGCTAATCAGAGCATGAAATAGTTATAAAAAAATCATTTTTTGATGAAATAGTAATTTATTGTGATAGAAATCACTTAATTCAAATGAAATTGCCTAGTTTCAGGCGTTAAAGGGGAAATTTCAAAATTTAATTTTGCATTTAGAGTATTAAATTCACTAGTTGTAAGATTTTAAACGCGATATTCGGTTTTAGAAGAGCAAAATTAAGTAGAGAAGGACATTTTGCTTTCCAACCGATGCTTAATTGTATACTGATCAATTTCGCCCCAAAGTGGCATTTCCAATTTTTTGATACTGGGAGTTGTTTAACTTAAAGTTTAAATTTGTTGAACAAAATTCTGTCGCATGGTTTAATGTAGATCCACAGCGTACTCGTTTTACAGAAATTCTTTTGGCAATATTTGAATTGGTACTGATGTTATCCGCAAAAGTTGTTTTAAAGTGATCAATTTGACCCCGGATTACGGTACCACACCGGCAGTTATTTTGCTGTGCCCGGACAGCGGCTTGGACAAGTGCTGATAGTTAAACCATCCACATAATGCACGATGGCATAATTGGTGTCTTATTCCATGGGATTCAATTGGAAAAGAATTGTTCTCTCATTAATTTGCTTCGTTGCTATCAATAAATGATAGGACATCTGAATGGTAATGGCTTCTATAGTCGTGGAAAATGAATTGAAAAGTTGAATGGTGTAGCAATTTTAGCATCGCTCATCTCTCTTAGCAGTTTGATGGAAATAAAGTAGCAGTTAGGAAGCTTATGAACCAAAAAATATCGTGCATTTGAAATGCTACATAACAGCTGTCAGATTTTAAGCAGCATTTAAATTGCTAATACAGGGCAATTTAGCAGTCGAACTGCTATGATACAGCAGCAAGCAGATATAATGCAGTTTTATAGCTGAAATACTGCTTATTTAAATGCTTATTGGTTACCTGGGTGGGAACCTTCGTACCAATTTGTACGATAGTAAAAAACATCTCCTATTCTTTCAAGTGATCCAAAACGCGACATAAAGACGCTTAGATCGAACTAAACATCCTTTTTTGGAACTTTACTGAAGACAGTATCCTTCTAAGCGGCCCAGATCGTGAGTGAATTAATTTTGAACTAAATTGCTTTATACACTGAGCAACTTTGCCGTAGTCAGGCTTCTTCGGTTGGGCCCAGAATGCGCGATGTACAACGGTTAGACTAAAATGGTAGCTTCTAAGATCATTACGTGGCAGTGAGTGATGCTCGAACTTAATTGTTTTCTAAACTAGATGAATCCTATCATTTTTCTAGCAATTTTGCCGAAGACAAAATCATTCAAAGCGATCCAGAACACGAGATAGGTATTTGACGTTTAGTCTTAAAAATTTGCAACACTAGTAGTACCACCAGCAAACTAAATTGTTTTCTATGTGAATGGTTTTTTTTAGCAACTTTGCCAAAAACAGTGTTTTCTTAAGTGATCCAGAACGCGAGATATACGACGTTTGGAATAAACAGGAAGCTCATAAGAACACTAGCGCCACGTAGTGATTGAATCTCGAACTATTTTTGTTTCCATGTCAAAATTTTCTGTCTTATGAACATCTTTGCTGAATACAGTATCCTTCTCAGTGATCCAGAACGCGAGATATACGACGTTTATACTAAACTGGAACCTCCTAAGAACACTAGCACCATGCATGGAGTGATTCTTGAACTATTTAAATTGTTTTATTTTTTTTTATGTAAAAGCTCTTAGTCTTCTAATATTGCCGAAGGCAATATCTTTCCAAGTGGTCCATAACGTGAGAAATACGGCGTTTAGACTAAATTGAAAGCTTCTAAGAACACTAACGCTACCTAGTGAATGATTCTCCAACTAAATTGCTTTCTATGTGAAAGTTCTTAGTCTTCTGAGCAACTTTGCCAAAGAATTTTTTTTTTCTTAGCGGTCCTCTGCTCTCGGACGCATAAATGTCACGTGTTACATGTTTAAAAATAAACTTTAGCTAGGTATTGTCGTATACGATTGAATTCAACTATCGAAATATATTTGAAAATTCATATGTTGACAAAATATTTCAAAAAAATGTATCAAAATACGACGTTTGACATGATAACCTCAAACATGTCGAAATCTAACATGTGACATCCATGCGTCCGACGGCAGTCCTGAACGTGAGAAATGCGACGTTTAGACTAAACTGGAAGCTTATAAGAACACTAGCGCCACGTAATAAGTGATTCTTGAACTAAATTATTGCTATGTGAAAGCTTTCTGCCTTATTAGCGACTTTGCTGCAGGCAGTATCCTTCTGAGTGTTCCAGAACGTGAGATATTCCACAACTACTGGCAAAAAGTAATGCTATCTCACATGTTCGACATGCTGCCTTGTGTAGCAGATTCGCGGTGGAAAAAGTTCCGGAGCCACTGTTACCATATCAACACATTCTTGATGAGTTTATCTTCCAAATAAGACATTGGTCATTTGAATTGGTAAAAAATATTATTATTCTATAAGAGTTTGAAATTCTGGGACCCCAATGCATTATTTAACTTTTTCTTAACCCGTATCGGCCTGAGTCAGTGCATATGAACTAAAAATGTCGCCGTTCAGCGAATACACAACGGATTTGAATAATTTTCTGACAGTGTACTCGTACATATGTCTAGTTTGTAAAAGTGGATAGAGAACGTCGGAATGGTCCCTATGGCCGGAGTTATTCCAGTGGGTCACTGGGTCAGATTCGTATAAAAAGAGCTGTTTTTCGGTATACAGAGTGTTTTCCATTATGATTCGCTATTAAACTCACTCTATTTTCACTAAAACTTATACCTCTGCAACTAAACATTGTTTCCACACAGTTTTTGACCGTTTAGGAACTACCGGATGTGGCCACCGGACATAATTTCCGGAGGAATCTGCCACATACTGTATACTGGGGTACACAACCATAAGCCATTTTTTGCAGCTCTATGTATTGACTTTAGCGGTATAGTGTCTTAGAAGATTTTGTTCTGTATACTGAACTCTTTATTTTGGGATTTTCACTTTTGTGATTAATCCACCTAAAAGTGCGACAGAAATTCACTTTTTTTTTAAAATGAAGATAGAGTGTTGGTGTCTTCTGCAAAGTTGTAGAAAAATGTATTGTTGGAACGTTTGCCGAACAAACTATTACCTTATTTGCTTAATTATAAGAGATATGTGTCGTTTTTTGTGAACGACCCCTCAAAATAGTTTTTTCGTTATAGCTTTTTCTGGGGATTTTTGGTAATTTTCGTGTGTTCTACAAAGTTTTTCTTTGTTATGAAATACACCTCCTTCTGCTTTTTTTATCATTGGAATATCGCTCCAGATGGAACAGAGCCTGCATCTGAAGAAATTCTTACTGGTATTACTTCAGGAATATTGCAGGGATTTATTTATAAATTTCTGGTAGAAACCATCAGGAACTTTTGCTGGGATTA
This sequence comes from Aedes albopictus, assembly GCF_035046485.1. NCBI lineage: Eukaryota > Metazoa > Arthropoda > Insecta > Diptera > Culicidae > Aedes > Aedes albopictus. The sequence continues at coordinate 304,106,249 of NC_085137.1, read as the reverse complement.
CGCAGGTATCTCTCGCTGCAGATCATCCTGGAGTTCTTTCAGCTGAAAATGCTTGAGAAACCCCAGCAGTAATTTCTGGAGAAGTCCTAGTTGTAATATCTGTTGCTATTCTAAGACATAGTCCTGAAGGAATTTTTGAAGAAATCTCTGGAGACATAGCAAGAGGATTTTATATAGGACCCCTTAGATAAATCTCTGGAGGATTCCTTGTAAGGATATGCAAAGGAACTATTGCAGACACCTTTGAAGCAATCCCAACAAGAATATTTAAAATAATCCCAACAGGCATTTGTTGAAGAATTCGAAGGTAATGTTTCCATAAATTTCTCTTGGATTGTCTCCGAAATGCCTGTTGGGTTCCTATAGGAATTGCTGCTGGGATTGCCATCCAGGATTCTTGCAAGGAGTCCACTTGAAGTTCCTCCAGGAATTCTTTCTGTGATTTGTCAAGTGATTTCTCCATGTTTTTTTTTCATGAACTCCTCCACGGATTTTTCAAATAAATCTTGCAATAGTTCTTCCAGTGATTCTCTATAGATACTTTCAGAAATTGCTCTCGGAATTTCTTCATAAATTTCGCTTGTAGTTCCAATGATTCCTTTATCATTTATTCTTCAGATTGCTCCTGCAATTTTTGCAAGGATACTTCCAAAAACTCTTCTGGCATTTTCACTAAAAATTTCTGCTGGGATTCCTCCAGCGATACCAGTATGAATTTCTTTAGAAACTAAGTAGTCCTACTAGGAATCCTCTTCAGATTATTTTTGGAACTACTGCTGGGATTGCTACTGGACTGCTGCTGGGATTCTTCTATAAATTTCAGACTGGAATCCTCCAGTATTTTTTCTGAGCTTCCCACTTGCAGGGAATCATCCAGGAATTGGAAGATTCTCAACAGTAATAACTGGAGAGGCTGAAAATGCATGAAATTTCTCAAGAATTCGAAAAAAATCATTAGGAGTTCCTGAAGGAATCTCAGCAGTAATGACTGGAATACAATAAGAAATTCCTAGAGTTATCTTTCACAAATTCTCTGAAGGATTCCTAGCAGAAATTTCTCTAAGAATTACAAGAGATTTCCTTGAGGAATCCCAGGAAGAGTTTTCAGAGACACCCCAGCAGGCTTCCCAAATCTTTTGAGAAATCCTCTTGGAATTCCTCTAGAAATGTATGATGGGTTCTCCTGGAAATTTCTGGAATTTTTCCATGGATTTCTTCTAGGATTCCTCCGCAAATTGCTTCGGTCATCCTTTCAGGGATTTTCCCAAGGATTCCTCCAATAATTTCTCTCGAAATAACCTTAGAAATTCCTGCACGGATTCATTCATGAACTTCTACCAGGATTTCTCCATGTATTCTGGCTGAGAATTCTCAAGCACTTCTAGATGGTATTTCTGCAGTTTTTGCTCTTGGGAATCCTCCTGAAGTATTTCTAGCAGGAATTGCTAGAAGAATTCCAGCAACACTTCTTGTAGGATTCCCACCACGAAAGCCCGGAAAAACCACAGTACCATTTCAGGACCAACAGGAATACTCAAAGAAATTTGAAGAGGATTTCCAGAATACGAAGAGGAATTCAGAGAAAAATCACTAGAGGAATACGGCAAAAAAAAAAACCCTGGGTGAGTTTGCGAAGAAATTATTTGATAATTTTGAAAGAAATTCCTGTAGGAACCATATGAAGTAATCTTGGCGGAAACTCAGCACCCATTCTTGAGTAATCTTCATGGTGAATTTTTGGAGGTACCTTTTAAACATCTCTGTAGCAATCACAGAAGGAACTTCTGCAGGAATTACTCACTCACTCATGTATCCTGAGCACCTCTGGGGGTACATAGGTCCAACGTAAAAGATCTCCATCCTTGACTGCTGCTGGCTTCAGCCTTGACCTCGACCCAGATCAGGTTCGCCTTCTTTGATTTCCTTGTTGAGGCTTCATCGCCACGGGCCCCTGGGTCTGTCTCTGCTGCGATGTCCTGCCGGATTCCAATCCAGCGCTTGCTTGCAGATTTCGTCTCCGTTCTTTCGTGGTGTGTGGTTGACTTCCTCCATTTACGTTCTCGAATTTCTGTTGATATCGGTTTCAAATGACATCGTCGATGGAGCTCAGTACTCGGAATCCAGTTGTGAGGCCACCAGGCCCGAATTATAAACCGCAAACATCGGCTGATGAAAATCTGTAGCTTTTGTATGGACTCTGCTGACACGCACCACGTTTCGCTGGCGTACAACAACATAGATTTCACGTTGGAGATGAAAAATCGGGTTTTGATGCGTTGACTGATCTGATTGGATCTCCATATATTTCGTAGATTCGGAAAAGCAGTCCTAGCCGTCTTGATCCGTGTTGATTGACAACGATTTGGTCTTGCTGACGTTGATGGTGGACCCGCCGTAGAGGAGCGTTCGGTCTGGTCGTCGAGCTTATTCTGCATGTTAGAGCATCGTTGGTCTAGTATGCTCCATTGCAATGGACTGCCAAACTAGCCTACGATTTGGTTCACGGTCAATCACCCGCACCATGATCTTGTCGATTACGATGAGAAACAGTAGCAGTGATAGTACCAAACTACCCGGATGGGATCCAACAAAGCTCCGGTATGCAGAACTCTGCATGTAAAAGCCTCGTACTGTGCTTCCATGAGGTTGACGATTTTATTCGAAACTCCATTGCGTCTCAGGGCGCCCCACAGATTTTCGTGGCTCAGACGACCGAAAGCTTTTTTGTACTCAATGGACAACAAAAAGAGGGACTCTTGGAATTCGTTCACCTGCTCCAGTATAATACGGAGCGAGACAATATAGTCAACACAAGATCTTCCGGCACGGAACCCTCTTGCTGCCGCCGGAGAGCCGCGTCTGTTTTCTCTTGTATCCGATTCAAGAACTTTGAGAACAACACACAATGGATCAATGCAGAAATCACGGTAGGTATCCTAGAAGATTTTCTAGAGGAATTCCTGAAGAAACTCTTGGAGAAATCCGCCGAAAATGTCAAGAGGAACTCTTGGGAATATGAAGAATTCTTTGGATAACGTCTCAAGGAATTCCTGCTGAAATGCTGAAATTCTTGCTGAGATTGCTCCAGAAGTATGTCCACGTTATCATATTCAAATCCATTCTGTGATTTCTCCAAGGATTTCTATAGATATTTCCAATGATTTTTCCAGATTTCTCTCTTTAGGAATTTTGCTTGAAATACTACTGGAAATCCCTGAAGGAATCACAGCAAACAAATTTTAAAGAAATATCTGGAGGATTCACAGCAGCACCTTTGTAGGAATCTCAGTTGTAAATACACAAGACAAGGGACTTGCCCTCTCCTTCATCCCGCATTTCATAGTATTTATCAAAAAGAATTAATGAAAAAAAGAAAAGGCTGCCTACGCTAGTGGTTGTTATTGCAAGTGGAATTCCTTCAATAAATTCTTGAAGAGACCTATTATCATTCCAGGTATTTCTATAATATTCGTTCCATGATTCCATTATGTTTTTCTTGAGATGCAGGCTCTGTTCCACCTGGAGCGTTATTCCAATGATAAAAAAGCAGAAGGAGGTGCATTTCATAACAAAGAACAACTTTGTAGAACACACGAAAATCACCAAAAATCCCCAGAAAAAGATATAACGAAAAAACTATTTTGAGGGGTCGTTTACAAAAAACGACACATATCTCTTATAATTAAGCAAATAAGGTAATAGTTTGTTCGGCAAACGTTCCAACAATACATTTTTCTACAACTTTGCAAAAGACACCAACACTCTATCTTCATTTTTGAAAAAAAAAGAATTTCTGTCGCACTTTTAGGTGGATTAATCACAAAAGTAAAAATCCCAAAATAAAGAGTTCAGTATACAGAACAAATTCTTCTAAGACACTATACCGCTAAAGTCAATACATAGAGCTGCAAAAAATGGGTTATGGTTGTGTACCCCAGTATACAGTATGAGGCAGGTTCCTCCGGAGATTATGTCCGGTGGCCACATCCGGTAGTTCCTAAACGGTCAAAAACTGTGTGGAAATAATGTTTGGTTGCAGAGGTATAAGTTTTAGTGAAAATAGAGTGAGTTTAATAGCGAATCATAATGGAAAACACTCTGTGTACCGAAAAACAGCCCTTTTTATACGAATCTGACCCAGTGACCCACTGGAATAACTCCGGCCATAGGGACCATTCCGACGTTCTCTGTCCACTTTTACAAACTAGACATATGTACGAGTACACTGTCAGAAAATTATTCAAATCCGTTGTGTATTCGCTGAACGGTGACATTTTTAGTTCATATGCGCTGACTCAGGCCGATACGGGTTAATTCCCGAAGAACTTAACTTAGGTCGATTGAGTACAACAAGTGAGTAAGCATATGATTCAAGTTCTAGTTTATATAATACGTAGTAGAATCTGAGATTTATGCTCTCTGTGATGTTTTGTTGGGTGAACGATTTATGTGCTTCTTTCTAAGATCCTACAATATAATGGTAAGATGCTTAAAGTAACCTTGAAAGTATGCAAAACGCGCTGCATCCTTACCACAATCCTCTATGTATTTTTTTTTGGCAACGGTTCAATTCATCGATCTAATGTATTCCGCCTATTGCAACATTGCATTCGTGAATTCCAGGTTAAATTAAAATTCTGGCTCATCAAAATTCTACACGTATCTCAACGTGTTCTAAATGGGTCCTCCAACTGACGATATGCTTCGTCGTGCTCTGCCAGTTTCAAGTTTATCAACAAGATTCGGACGTCTGCTCTAGATATGTATGCATATAAAGGAAAGCCCATTTGAAATGCTGTTCTATGCCAAAAACTTTACCAATTGCACATGTACTTTATGCAGTTGGGTTTGTTCTCTAGTTTTTGCTCTAGCTCACTCTCTTCCTCTCTCTGCGAATGAGGAGTGACGACGACGACGTTCCGGTTAGTCTTTTGGCATGCACGCAGATTTCATCCCGCCACCACATTGCTGGTGATATGTGTCTCTGTTAAATTTCGTTTTATAATGGCAAATCAATACAGACCGGAAATTGTTTCAGCTCGTTCGACTTTGACCCATCGTCCCACGACCCAGTTGATGATTTGCAGCCTCCGAATCAGTCGAGTGAGGACCATCGCCGACAGCAGTCGCAACATCTGCCTTCATCGCCCGCAAAACAACCGCAGCCTCAGCCGTTGAGCACGTTTACCTCGGCCAAACCGAGTCCGACGCCGTCTGCAGTTGCTTCGCCAACAACCGCCCGTCAACCGATGAACTGGAACCGAAGTGATGCAACCAAGGCCCTGCTAGTCGAGGCAAAGGCCATTGAACTACTCAAGTCTCCGAATGTACTAGTGCTGCGCTTTCCTGATCCGGAACTAAACAAGGATATAGTTCAAGGCTATTCGACCTCCATCGAGAACGTGGTCTTCCATCGGCCGTCCACACCGCGGTAGGTAAATTAGGATGTTTTGGTGCTACAGTGCGTTCCACATTGATGTGACCATGCTACTTTCTAATATATCGTGAATGTGAATATGATGACATACGCAGTGGTTATAGTAGTGTAAAGATGTTAAACTTTGTTGAAGATGATTATCCCAAGCGCAAGTGAAAACTGAAACTAAGACTAAAACTATTTATTTGAAAGTGTTGGTACAAAACGAACTGCAAAGAAAAGGTAAACAATTAGGTATAGCATGTCCACATGAGATCTCCTAGGTGGTTGTGCATTAATTACGTAAGTGTTCATAGGTGGTTGGAGGGGGGGGGGGTGTTGGGGGTTTGAGAAACCGCCATACAAACATATTTGGGTCCTCATGCAAAAAATCTTACAATGGGGGATGATGTGTCAAAAAATCGTGAAAATTCCCTTACGTATTTTTTTGTAGGTACCATGGACCATGGACAGCCCCTATTGGTCTATTAATTGAAAGGCGTGAATAACGGAATGTTACTATTGTGGAAAATAATGTTTTCTGAAAATTAGTATGTCTGATTATGGCTTTTATTATCTTCAACTAAGTGTTAATAGTTTTATTGTTTCCGTTTCAAAATAGTGAAGTACCTACAGCAATATAATAATTTCTAGATACTTCTTCGTTCCAACAGGTATCAAGTTATAGACCGAATTTCTCGACCGTATATACCAAAACCTCAATATACACCAAGGCAAAGGAAGCTTTAATTGAGTTTGGGCGTAATTTAAGAGAACACTATTTGGGAAATAGTGCGTAAATGGAATTCAGATTGTGAGAGTGGACACATCAAAAATTTCGAAACTGTGATAAGTTTTAAGTTAGGTACCGTAAACTGGGGTGTAGTTGATCAGTGGGGTGAACATGATCACTCAATTACCCACGGATATTGACTTTCAAGGAAGTTACCACTCCATTTTAATGTTACGTCGTTGGATTGCGAATGCTTAAAATAGAATGGTTGCTTCCTTGAAAGTCGATATCCGCGGATAATTGAGTGATCAGGTTCACCCCACTGATCAACTACTCCCCAGTTTACGGTACTAAGTTATAAGCCTCAATAATCAACTTTACATTATAACAGTGTTGCAAAATTCAGTGGTTATCAATCTGGGGTCACGCGTCACGTGAGTTTTATTGAGAACCTTGAGTGCCAGGTGGAACTGCATTTTTTCCGGATATGTCAACTCAATGTAGGTATGCTCATGGGCCACGCGATTTTCTCGTGAATCTTGCAAATAGCTGCGAGCAGTATGGTTGTGAAACGAAGCAACAGGAATATGCAACGAATGTAGTAGTTGTATCACAAATGATGGACAGATTTGCCTCAACGCCGAAAATTCCTGGAGGTTCTGTTTTTGATCTTTAGACTAAGACTAAAGATCAAAATTTTTGACCTGAATTAACAAGAGTATAACTTTTTTCACAGGCTCAGCTCAGTCTCGCTCAGTCCCACGTACCAGCATGTACTTTGTTTTAGCCGCATTCACTACCAGTCCGACCTTTGCTGCTTCACGTTTCAGACGGGTGTACAGCTTTGTCACCGTTCCAAATGTTTTAGCAATAATATCTATGTCATCCGCAAAACAAACAAATTGGCCTAATTTCGTGAAGATCGTACCCCGATAAGCCCGGATCGCTGCATAACACCTTCCAGGGCGATGTTTAATAGTAGGCAGGAAAGTCCATCACCTTATCGCAGTCCCCGTCGAGATTCGAATGAACTGGATAGTTTACCCGAAATCCTTACGTAGTTCTGCACACCGTCCTTCGTTGCAATTATCCGTCTGCCGGGAAAGCTGTTTTTGTCCATGATTTTCCATAGCTCTGTGCGGTCGATACTGTCATATGCCGCCTTGAAGTCGATGAACAAGTGCGGTGCGTTGGGACCTGGGATTCCACATGTTACGGGCAGCTGATCAACAACGTCTGAGTGCCAGTGAAGGACTGTATGCTCAACTATGTATCATGGTCAACCGAAAAGTACGGGATTGGTACCCGGCCATGTGAGTCAGCCAGTAAAACAATTGTAACAGAAAGTTAGTAAGAGAGTAAAATTATTCGAGACGAATGGCAACGGTCCCCCGGAAAAGGACTTGTAATTAGAAGCTCGGTACGTCGAACTGACAATCTCTAAACTTTATAGAGAGCACCGGCATATTCGCCGATACGCTGAAAGAACGCGGTATCGCATCGTTGCACAAGGTGTGTTGGATATAATCCATGGTGCGAACCACAGACAACAGATGTTTGTTCTAGAACAAAATTTAACTCAAAACCTGTGTAAAAACCGCAAAGACCAAATACGTTGCTCACTGCTTTCATATATACAACGAATTGCTGCAGTAGTTTCCATTTGACAGGGATTACTTGCGTTTTTCATTTGTAAACAAGCCCCTTAATGCGATCTATAAATGGTTGCCAGTTAGGTTTTCTTAATGAAATGATGGTTGTTAGTATTTACACACTTTTCGTGTGTTAGCATAAACGTCTGTTATCCGTGGTGCGAACGTTTAGAGGTAAACATACAAGCTACCAGAGTAGCTGTTACACGCGCGAACTGGAAACAACTTTCATCGTTATGAGGAAAGCAGTGCGAACGGTAAATGCTGCAGCATGGAACCAAAGTGAACCCGGCGGAATGTGAAGCGATAGATTGTGTGATATTTGCCAGAAAACCATTCGCCAGAATGCCATTGACCAGAAAGACATATGCCAGAAAATACCATTTCCCAGAAAACCGTTTGCCAGAAAGAACCATTTCCCAGAAAACCATTTGCCAGAATGTACTACTCCCCAGAAAGAACCATTTCCCAGAAATTTTTCAAAGTTTATAATCCAGAAGTGTTCCCATTCTAATAATGATTTGAAACGTTTTTAATAAAAAAATCGTGTTTTTATTTGTTTGGGGTCGATTACCCATTTTCTCGAATCGATTGTAAAAATGTTGGATATTTTTTTTGTTCAGATTTGGATCCAATTGGTCAAATATTATTTTGCCCGAATATGATCACTACTCATCAAAGATTTTTCCTTCTTCAAAACATAGGCTGTTCTTTCCAGCTTTTGTTGATATGGAATGTTTGGCGTTACTTATATTTTCCAAAGATTTCTTTCTTTCAATTGAAAGAAATTCTTTTAAGCTTACTCTTATTATGGAACAAGTGATCATGTTACTTTAAACCATAATTTGTGAGCCAAACAGCAAAATTTATTGTTGATGACACACTTAAGTCAATCGAAAACCGTAAACAATCGAGTAAGTAAGTTTGTCGTGACGTGATTTTTAGATCATTTTTTTTATGAATTATGAATATGCTTTTGGATCATCGCTTAAAATACATAGAAATAATAAGTTAAGTGAGGTTTTACCTATACCATTAGCCTGACTGTCATTGCTCGAAAGTCAGTACTCTGAACTTGAATGTACCATTAGGCCGAATATCACTTGACCGAATGCTATGAAAATTAAGTCTAATAATTCCAGCAAAGTTTTTCCTTCTTTTAATCATCCGCTCTTTTTCTTGATGAACTTCCTAGCTTTTTTGCGCCATTTCTAACCAATATATGTATTCCTTTATTACGGTGATTGTAACATGTGAGCTTAGCAAATTTGGCTGCCGTTTGGCTGAAAATGAATAATGTACTCGAGTGACCATGCCACTCCCCCCCTGTCTCATTATCATTTGAAAGAATAGTCTATGATTTAAAGAAGGAAAAATCTTTGATAAAATATTGGCAGTTTCAACGCCAATTAAGCCCTGAGTTCTAGAAGCCTCTCTCTCTCTCTCTCTTCTTGGCGTAACGTCCTCATTGGGACAAAGCCTGCTTCTCAGCTTAGTGTTCTATGAGCACTTCCACAGTTATTAACTGAGAGCTTCCTCTGCCAATGACCATTTTGCATGCGTATATCGTGTGGCAGGCGATAACTTGAAAATGAACTGAATTATCATTTCCTAGCTACATTTTACACCAGGGGTTTTCAAATCGTGCACCGCGGTGCACTTGGTGCACCGCATAGCCATGACAAGTGCACCGCGACACGCCGGGCTGCATCCATCAAACACCTTGGCAGATATTCGCGAAGAATCATTGAACAAGTCTACAAAAACTCTCCTCATAAGTATCACACGAATTCGTTAAAAAACTCAGAAGGAATCTTACTAGGGTAAAAGCTCCCTTAGTGGAGGTAGTACCAATAGTGGTGGTAGTGGCAATTTAGCACTATTTCGACCAAAAAGCTTGCAAATGGCATTTTTAATGGATGAATCATACCTAACTAATAACATTAATTTAGTTTTGTGTTCAGGATTTGGCGGAAAACCTATTTTAAAAAAATATTTTCCTTAATTTTTTTGCTCCTTTGCACCTATAGTGGTGGTAGTGTTCCTATAGTGGTGGGTCCCATAAGAATTCAATGGGATGCGCCACTATAGGAATCAATGTTAAATTTTACCTCCATAATAGGAACCGTGTACCTATAGTTGGTGCAAGTGATTTATTAGCAAAAACTTAAATAAACAATGGTTTTTACATTTTTCCTAACAAATTTAAGTGAAAAACTGTCGATTAACGTTTTCAGACTTTTTATTTTGTGGAATTATCAATTTTATTCAATTATTTTACTACAAGGAGCTACTAATAGCACCACTATTGGTACATTTACCCTAATATATCTGAGTCCTTGATTAATACCAGAGAAGAAATCTTTCAGTGCTCAAAAATCGGTTGACTTGGAAATCTATTGACAACGTTTTTATGATTATCAAAGGAGCTTCGCCTGAATTGACAATAGCGCTTGGAGTGAATTTATCAAAAATCTTGGCAATAGTATGCCAAAGTTTTGAAAATGAAACTTCTAAGTGTCTTGCAAGGATTTTTTCAGATATCCAGTCAAAGTCTTGGGAAAACGTGCATTAAAAATTATACAGGGGTAATCAAAATCCGAATTTCTCATTTTGATTCCTTGAGAACAATATGCCACTAACTTGGAAGGAATTTTACTGGGAAACTTTTCTGGATTTCACTCAGCGTTTATAAAGATCTTGTTTGATTTTTTAGAAATATTCTCAGCAAGAAATTTTCCAAAACGATTAGCTGTGCCACCATAGACTAATTTCAAGACCTCGATGTACCAAAGAAAACGATCAAATTTTGTGTGTCCAGTCCGGTACCCAATAATATTCATAACCGTGTATTTTTTTCCGTGTAAATTGCCTTTCGTGTAAATTATATTTAGCGTGTTGCACTGATCTGACAGCTCTGACAGTAAGGGACTAAACATAAAATACGTAAAGTGGGTACCCAAGGATTGTTCACAATCTGCGAACTTGACTGCGGAAAAAATCGCAACCATGACGCCGTTGGTGCCACTTCACTATGCATCGATAAGCAACGGAAAAGTCAGTGTGGAAAAAAATGTTAACGAAATGCACCTGAAGTCGCTACGAAAAATACGAGTTTTTTTTACAAGTTGCCTGTTTTAACAATAATAAACATATGCACTGCGGAGCGATTTATTTTCAAAAAGTTCACCGCGATTTAAAAGATCTGAAAACCCCTGTTTTACACTAATCAAACTTTTTTTGCTTAACTGTTGTGCAACAGACGACCCTGCCGTGAACTGCCAAGCGAACTTGTGTACGTTAGCCGCTGCGAAGTCGTGTGCGAAATTCGTCTGTGATAATAATTAATTTCGGCTGAGTCTTAATGGGTGCAAATCTCTCAATAATTCCGTGTATACTTTTATCACAGACAAACAGACGTCTCACTCTACCCACCTCCCATCGTTTCCCTTTTTAACGGACTATTCAAATATTACGTAGTTCGCAAATCTCTCGCTCATAGCGCTCGCATAATTTTTGTGCCTCTTTGACGTTTGACTACTGCCATGTACTCAGCGGGTTCGCAAAATACAGTGTAATTAGCATTGGGCGATTATACTTTTGTAACGATGATTTTATTCGCACTATGTTACAAATGACACGCCAGTTTGTCTGTGCTTTAATTTTTGGTTGTATGTACTATTCAACATCACCCTGAAAGGTGTAATGCGACGAGCCAGGTTCAACAGTAATAATAACAGTAAAAATAATGTGTATTAATCTTAATTTCCAGATGGTCACATATTTGGGATACGCACTGTATAGGGACGCACCATGTGAGCGCGTTGGGCGGGATTATTCAAATTACTACATGTTCTGCTTGCTGTTTCGCTAATTCCAGGTACTGCTTGGTGCACTTAAAGCCAGATGCCGACGTGGACCGAGTTATACAGCAGCTTTCCAAGATTTCGTTCGGAGCCGGGAAAATCTCCGTCGAACGGAAGACGAAAAATGTTGAATCGAAGCCAAAGGTGAGCCTGATGTTATTTATTATTTATTTATGCTCTCCTTTGGGGCGATGATCCATGCGATAGTGTCATCTGTGCTGTACGTATGTTTGTGGTGAATGTGTGTGTGGTTGTTCAAACCTGGCGCTTTCCGCGTTTGAATGTTGCTTAGCTTCCTGTGTGACCGGATGTAAATAACCTAATTTATGAATTATCATAGCGCTACCGCAATGTGTTGTGTATCTGGGCCCGAGATGCACAGATATGTGTACACCTATCTGCAGATGTGCAATGGAGTGTATGTAGATAACAGATGCGAGGGACAGGCGGAAAATATGCTACATTTTTCTACAGTTTTTTTGGGACCGATGCCAAAACTACAACTTGAGGTTTAATGTTCAGCTATGTATTATTACTTTTGTGGTGCATATGCATATGGGGCACTCTCTAGAACAGTGGTTCTCGTCTATGTAGCAAGTTGAGATGCTTATTATTCATAGTTGTCACTCGTCAGTTGACATTAGTTTTATTTATTTTTGTTCTTATAATTTAATATTTAATAATCGACTTTGAGTGCTGAGAATGAGAGGCAAATTCTTCAACCACTAATTAGCATCTATTCGTTAATGAATGATGAGCTCAATGACTTTAAAGATGATTGCTATTAAAGCCTTGATAGAGTGCCCAAAACAAACTGCCGAATTATTCATCCATGATGCAAATCATAATGGTCATAAGCCATTCACGGCTATGAGGAGGATCACATGTAAGAGCATCCGAAAACACCTGCCGATACCCAAGTATTTCTAGATAGACCACGTGCTGTTTGACGGATGACATACAGGGGATACTCAAAATAACTGGGACAGGTAAAATTTTCACCTTTTTAAAAATGTTCAACTCGCTGTAACTTTTTGAAAAGGGCATCAAATATTCTCAAATTTTTACTGTCAGTTCATCAACTAGTTGTGTATCAGTGGACAAAATTTGGAAAAGATCAAGCCATTCTATACGAAGTTATAAAGGTGCTAGAAAAAGATTTAATTATCCGATAGCCAAATTTGAGCTGTTATATCTCCGGATTCAATGAACCGAATGCAATGAAATTTTGATCATTTATGACTTACATAATGAGCTATTAAAAACTTTCGACAAAACTTAAAATTCTTTACACGAAAGAAAATTATTACGATTAGATTATTTTTCTAATACAACACCAATTATTTCAAAACTTCATCATCGTTTCAAAATTCGAGATAGTAATTATAGCTCATCATAATTCCTTCTAATTGACTTGAATACATTTATGTTTTAAAGGAAAGTAACCAAATAGCCGGAATTAAATTGAAAAAAGAATGGGATGCATATGAAAAATATATAAATTTACTAAAAAAATATAGAATAAATTAAATCGCCATAACTTTTTTTCTTATTAATAATTTCTAATTAGGTAAACTGTTTTTCCAAGTTCATTATATAAGTCATGAATGATCAACATTTCATTGCATTCGGTTCATTGAATCCGGAGATACAACAGCTCAAAGTTGGCTATCGGATAATTACACCTTTTTCTAGAATCTTCATAACTTCGTGTAGAATGGCCCGATCTTTATCAAATTTTGTCCACTGATACACAACTAGTTGATGAACTAACAGTGAAAATTTGAGAATATTTGATGCCCTTTTCGAAAAGTTACAGCGAGTTGAACATATTTTGAAAAGTGAAAATTTTACCTGTCCCAGTTATTTTGAGTATCCCCTGTATTTCGGTTATCATAGTTGTGAGGTCAGAACTGTGCATTTCAATACTCAATACTTGCCAAGATTGGTGTACAGTTCCAAGGTTCCAACACTGCTTATATGTACCAACAGGGTTTTTTTGTAACGTAAAGTACCAACAGGTAAAAAAAAAACGTGGAACTAATTTTTTGCACATCCATATCTAAGCAGTTAGTCAACCAAATTTCAATCTTTTTGCATTAACGGAATCCTACACTATCCTAGAGAGGTGTAGTGGAATCCGATTGGAATTTCATGCAGCTTCCGGTGAGAACAAGGCGAAAACATTAGTTCCACATTTTTAACTTCTTCCGGTTCCGTTTTGTTCCCGGATTGGTTGTGAGTACCATGTCTTTGTAGCGAGTTCTTTCGGAACATCGACAAGATAGCGATGATGATTAACCTGGGCTTGTTAGGGGAATATCTGTAAATAAAAAGAAAATCGGGTTAAATACGGTTCCTTTGAATTCCACTAAGAATTTGCATCCTTTGACAGATATGATTTCGACCTCAACTGTAAGGTCGTCTTCAGTGTCTTGTACTTGACTCGACAAGATAGCACCATTTTGTCTTCGGCACAGTTGTTCAGAACAACAACCACTTCCTGGTGATAGATTTCATAGTTCCGAATTTCCCCACCACGTGGCGCTAGTGTACATTAGGGCAGTTCAGACTTTCATTCATTTATTTAGTTAACATCAAATTCATGATAAAACTGAATCAACAATTTGCCGCCATAATATTCGATTTGCAGCTGCAGCTCTCCAACGTCGGTCACGCCCAACATTCGCCAGATCACGCTCTACCTGGTCCGCCCATCGTGCTCTCTGCGCTCCACGCCTTCTTGTACCAACCGGATGGTTAGCAAACACCAACTTTGCAGGGTTGTTGTCCGGCATTCTTGCAACATGCCCTGCCCACCGTATCCTTCCGGCTTTGGCTACCTTCTGGATGCTGGGTTCGCCATAAAGTGCAGCGAGCTCGTGGTTCATCCTTCTCCGCCACACACCGTTCTCCTGCACGCCGCCGAAGATCGTCCTTAGCACCCGTCGCTCGAAAACTCCGAGTGCTTGCATGTCCTCCTCGAGCATCGTCCACGTCTCGTGCCCGTAGAGAACCACCGGTCTTATTAACGTCTTGTACATGGTACATTTGGTGCGGGGGTGAATCTTTTTTGACCGCAGTTTCTTCTGGAGCCCATAATAGGCACGACTTCCACTGATGATGCGCCTTCGTATTTCACGACTCACGTTATTGTCAGCCGTTAGCAAGGAACCGAGGTAGACGAATTCTTCTACCACCTCGAAAGTATCCCCGTCAATCGTAACATTGCTGCCAAGGCTTGTCCTGTCTCGCTCAGTCCCACCTACCAGCATGTACTTTGTCTTAGCCGCATTCACCACCAGTCCGACCTTTGCTGCTTCACGTTTCAGGCGGGTGTACTGTTCAGCCACCGTTCCAAATGTCCTAGCAATAATATCCATGTCATCCGCAAAACATACAAATTGGCTGGATTTCGTGAAGATCGTACCCCGGCTGTTGAGCCCGGCTCGTCGCATAACACCTTCCAGGGCGATGTTGAATAGTAGGCAGGAAAGTCCATCACCTTGTCGTAGTCCCCGTCGAGATTCAAATGAACTGGATAGTTCACCCGAAATCCTTACGCTGTTCTGCACACCGTCCATCGTTGCTCTTATCAGTCTAGTCAGCTTCCCGGGAAAGCTGTTCTCGTCCATAATTTTCCATAGCTCTGTGCGGTCGATACTGTCGTATGCCGCTTTGAAGTCGATGAACAGGTGATGCGTTGGGACCTGGTATTCACGGCATTTCTGGAGGATTTGCCGTACGGTGAAGATCTGGTCCGTTGTCGACCGGCCGTCGATGAAACCGGCTTGGTAACTTCCCACGAACTCATTTACTTTAGGTGAAAGACGACGGAAGATGATCTGGGATAGCACTTTGTAGGCGGCATTCAAAATGGTGATCGCTCGAAAGTTCTCACACATTAACTTGTCGCCTTTCTTGTGGATGGGACAGATTATCCCTTCCTTCCACTCCTCCGGTAGCTGTTCGGTTTCCCAGATCTTGACAACTAACTGGTGCAGACAGGTGGCCAAATTTTCCGGGCCCATCTTGATGAGTTCCGCTGCGATACCGTCCTTACCAGCCGCTTTGTTGTTTTTGAGCTGGTGGATGGCATCCTTAACTTCCCTCAGCGTGGGAGTTGGTTCGTTCCCGTCCTCTGCTGCACCAACATAGTCATTTCCTCCGCTGCCTTGGTCCTCCGTGCCTACATTCTCTTCGCCATTCAGGTGCTCGTCGAAGTGCTGCTTCCACCTTTCGATCACCTCACGTTTGTCCGTCAGGAGGCTCCCGTCCTTATCCCTGCAGATTTCGGCTTGCGGCACGTAGCCTTTGCGGGATGCGTTGAGCTTCTGGTAGAACTTGCGCGTTTCCTGCGAACGGCACAGCAGTTCCATTTCCTCGCACTCCGCTTCTTCCAGGCGGCGCTTTTTCTCCCGGAAGAGACGGGTCTGCTGCTTCCGCTTCTGTCTGTATCGCTCCACATTCTGTCGGGTTCCATGCTGCAGCATTACCGCCCGCGCTGCATCCTTCTCCTCCAGAACCGCTCTGCACTCCTCGTCGAACCAATCGTTTCGTCGACTCCGTTCTACGTACCCGATAGTGCTCTCAGCTGCGTTGTTGATGGCTGCTTTGATTGTACTCCAGCAGTCCTCTAGAGGGGCCACATCGAGCACACCCTCGTCCGGCAACGCTGCCTCGAGATTCTGCGCGTATGCGGTGGCGACATTCGGTTGCTTCAGTCGCTCTAGATCGTACCGGGGCGGCCGCCGGTAATGTACGTTGTTAATAACGGAGAGTTTTGGGCGCAGTTTAACCATCACCAGGTAGTGATCGGAGTCGATATTAGCGCCACGATAGGTCCTGACGTCGATAATGTCGGAGAAGTGCCGTCCATCAATCAGAACGTGGTCGATTTGCGATTCCGTTTGTTGTGGTGATCTCCAGGTGTAACGATAAGGGAGGCTGTGCTGGAAGAAGGTGCTACGAATGGCCATGTTCTTGGAGGCGGCGAAATCGATGAGGCGTAGGCCATTTTCGTTCGTCAGCTGGTGGGCGCTGAACTTTCCAATCGTCGGTCTGAATTCCTCCTCCTGGCCTACCTGAGCGTTTAGATCCCCTATGATGATCTTGACGTCGTGGTTTGGGCAGCGGTCGTACTCGCGTTCGAGCTGCGCGTAAAATGCGTCTTTGTCATCATCAGTGCTTCCGGAGTGAGGGCTGTGCACGTTTATTATGCTAATGTTGAAGAATCGGCCCTTGATTCTCAACCTGCACATTCTTTCATCGATCGGCCACCAACCGATCACGCGCCTCTGCATGTCGCCCATCACTATAAAAGCTGTTCCCAGCTCACGTGTGTTGCCGCAACTCTGGTAGATGGTATGATTACCTCTAAACGTTCGCACCATAGATCCTGTCCAACACACCTCCTGCAGCGCTACGATTCCGAACCCGCGGTCCTTCAGTATATCGGCGAGTATGCGGGTGCTCCCGATGAAGTTGAGAGATCTGCAGTTCCACGTACCGAGCTTCCAATCGCAAGTCCCTTTTCGTCGCTGTGGTCGTCGCCATTGGTATCGGTTCGCATTCTTCTCTTGTTGATTTTCCGGTGCTAGTCTTTTTTACGGCTGGCTCGCAGGGCCTGACACCAACCCACTAACCCAGGGAGCTGGGCTTACCTTCCCGGAAGCTACGGGTTCTGCATTGGCATTTCCTCCAACTACAGTGCTAAATAGCTAGGCTCGAGCGCCAGTCTTCGCCGGGGGTGGTGTTTTTAATGGGCGCCCAGGAGATAATATTTTACCTGAGCTTCCACCCCCCGGAGTTCCGGTCTTCGGCAACATTCATCATTGAGGTCTGAAGAATTCAAATTGACTTTGACCCTATGACTTCATCCATGTGTGAATTATCTACAACGCGGAGAACCTTTTTCGAAAATTCTCCATAGTAATTCCCATATAAACCTATTTTGCTTTTGGGCCACCATTAAATCACCACCGAAATGGCTGAAATTTTGACTGGACTCTAGTTTTGCACCAAGGATTGCAATGAACATATGGGAGCTTTGAATTTTTGACATGTTTAAAGTCTGAACTGCCCTAGTGTACATAGTGACTTCCGGTACGACTTTGGTGGGATATAGCACGAGATTGAAGCCAGATAGGAAGATGCGATCTTCGGCAAAGTTGTTCAGTACTACGAGTACTTCCAGGTGATGAAGAGCATAGGTTAAAATTTCACCACCACGTGGCGCTAGTGTACACAATGACTTTCGGTACGACTTTGGTGGGATATAGCACGAGATTGAAGCCAGATAGGAAGATGCGACCTTCGGCAAAGTTGTTCAGTACTACGAGTACCTCCAGGTCATGAAGAGCATAGTTTAAAATTTCATCACCCGTGGCGCTAGTGTACACCAGAGATGCCAGATTTTTTCTACTATTCTCTATTTTTGATGCGATCTTCGGCAAAGTTGTTCAGTAATACGAGTACTTCCAAGTCATGAAGAGCATAATTCGGAATTTTATCACCACGTGGCGCTGCGCTAGTGTACATAGCTACTTCCGGTAAGTCTTTGGAGGGATGTAGCACGAGATTGAAGCCAGATAGGAAGATGCGATCTTCGGCAAAGTTGTTCAGCAGTTTAAAATTTCACCACCACGTGGCGCTAGTATACATAGTGACTTCCGGTATTACTTTGGAGGGATATAGCACGAGATTGAAGCCAGATAGGAAGATGCGATCTTTGGCAAAGTTGTTCATGACTACGAGTACTTCCAGGTCATGAAGAACATATTTCCGAATTCCACCACCACGTGATGCTTGTGTACATAGTGACTTCCGATACGTCTTTAGTGAGAAGTATCACAAGATTGAAGCCAGATAGAAAGGTACGAGTCTAGCTCCCACGTCCAAAGATCAAGGATCAAGGATGATTTCAGGACCACTAGGAGAGTATTCCCTAATAATATCTACAGAAATACTTTCCGCGAATGCAAAAGGCGTTTCTCTAAGAGATTCAGTTCTAGTAGAATTATGGTTTTAGTATAATTATTGCATGAGCTTTGATCTCATGGCAGATTTTTGTTTCTGTGAAAAATGTAAACTTCAGAAAGATATTCTCATAATGATGATTCACACAAGTTTTAGCAAAGATATTCAAATAAATTTCTGGCTCCAACTTCATATTTATTATCCAGTAGAAATCTATTCAAACTCATGACCATCCGCAAATAAAGGGGGACATGCGATCAACTGCGCCACGGACTCGGGCACTCTGGAGAGGAATTTTCGAATAAATCACTGCATAAATTTCTGAAGGAATCTTTCGAGGACTTCGCGAACGAGCTCTAGGAAAAAAATACGTAGTAATCCCTGCAAAACATATTCCGAAAGTATCACTAAAAAACTTTCCTATATTCGTGAGTATTAAAATGAATCTCTGAAAGAATCACTAAAATTTATCGTAAATGAATCGCCGAAAGAAGCTCCGGAGTGATTTGAAATGAAATCGCTGAAGTTTTCAAGCTCCGGAGGAATTTCTGAAGAAATCCGTGAGGAAAGAAAGCGTTTGAAGATGGGTTCATGGAGGAAAATACAAACGGGCATCTAGAGGAACTCCAAAATCCCTGTTAAAATTCCCTGTACAAAATATAAAGGTATGCTTGGGTGAATTTTTGAAGATATCACTGGAAAATCTCCTGAATCCCTGGAAAGATTTGTAAAACAATACTCAAAGATCCCAAATGGATCACCCTGATAGTTTCCCGAAAGAAATCTTGGAAATCTAGAAAGGACCGCTAAAGGAATTTCCAAAGAATCACTAGAGGAATCCCAATAGAATCCCTGGAAGAACTTGGCAAAGAAATCGCAGGAGAATAGATATTCGAAGGAATCTTGGGAGGCATTTCCGAAGCAATCTCTAAAAAATCTCAATGAATTCTTGGAGAAATTTTGAAGAATTTTTCGAATACCTGAAGAAATCTTTAAATGAATTATTTAACTATTTTTTGAAGAATTCCTGAAAGAATATTTCAAAAAAAATCCAGAAGCAATTCCTTTTTCTGGAAGAAATCCAGCTGGGATCTCTGGAGGGATACCTGAAGGGTGTCCGTGAGGAATTTTAGTAAAAACGACTGCATAAATTCCATTGGGAATTCCTCGAATGAATATTCACAGGAATCCTTGGAGGACGAATTTCTTGAACAATATTTTGAGGTATTCCTGGAGGAATGCTTTGAGAAATATCCGTAGGAATTCCTGAATAGGTGAGTTTATTCCAGAAAAATCACTGGAGAAATGCTTGAATAAAATTCTAAAGAAATTCCAGTAGAAATCTGTGGAACAAAAGCCCCCAATAAAATTCTCGAATACATCATTAGAAAAAAAATCCCAGGACCAACCCTGAGGAAATTCCTTGTCGGAATTTCCTTGAGGAATTCCCATACAAATAGCTAGATACTTTGTCAGAACAATCCTTCGAGTGAGTCAGAAAAGTCCCAATCTGGCCTAAATTTCTTGCATAGCTCTTAAAAATCGTTTTTTGTATATGTACTATCAAAACGTGGTGGTGAAATTCCAAACCCGGTAGTGCTCGTAGTCCTGAACAATTTTGTCTTCCTATTAGGCTTGAAGATCGTGCAATACCTCATCAAATTCGTACCGGAGATTAGTATGTACACTAGCGCCACGTGGTGGTGACGTTCGGAACTGGAAATACTTGTTGTCCTGAACATGATTGCCGAAGATCGTACTTTCCTGTCGGGCTTCAATCTCGTGGTATATCCCACCAATGTCGTACCGGAAGTAACTATGTACACTAGCGTCCGTGGTGGTGGAATTTGGAACTATGCTCTTCATAACCTGGAAGTACTCGTAGTCCTGAACAACTTTGCCGAAGATCGCATCTTCCTATATGGCTTCAATCTTGTGCAATATCCCACCAAGATCGTACCGGAAGTAGCTATGTACACTAGCGCCACGTGGTGGTGAAATTTTGGAATATGCTTTTCATGTCCTGGAAGTACTCATAGTCCTGAAAAACTTTGCCGAAGATCGCATTTTACTATCTGGCTTCAATCTCGTGCTATATCCCACCAAAGTCGTACCGGAAGTCACTGTGTACACTAGCGCCACGTGGTGGTGACATTTTGAACTATGCTCTTCATGACCTGGAAGTACTCGTAGTACTGAACAACTTTGTCGAAGATCGCATCTTCCTATCTGGCTTCAACCTCGTGCTATATCTCATCAAAGTCGTACCGGAAGTCACTATGTACACTAGCGTCACGTGGTGGTGACATTCCGAACTATATTCTTCATGACCTGGAAGTACTCGTCCTGAACAACTTTGCCGAAGATCGCATCTGCCTATCTGGCTTCAATCTCGTGCTATATCCCATCAAAGTCGTACCGGAAGTCACTATGTACACTAGCGCCACGTGGTGATGACATTTCGGAATATGCTCTCCATGACCTAGAAGTACTCGTAGTACTGAACAACTTTGCCGAAGATCGCATCTTCCTATCTGGCTTCAATCTCGTGCTATATCCCACCAAAGTCGTACCGGAAGTCACTATGTACACTAGCGCCACGTGGTGGGGAAATTCGGAACTATGAAATCCATAACCAGGAAGTGGTTGTTGTTCTGAACAACTTTGCCGAAGACAGAATGGTGCTATCTTGTCGAGGTTCCGAAAGAACTCGCTACAAAGACATGGTACACATGGTCACAACCAATCCGGGAACAAAACGGAACCGGAAGAAGTTAAAAATGTGGAACTAATGTTTTCGCCTGGTTCTCACCGGAAGCTGCATGAAATTCCAATCGGCTTTCACTACATCTCTCTAGGATAGTGTAGGATTCCGTTAACGCAAAAGGATTGAAATTTGGTTCACTTACTGCTGAGATATGGATGTGCAAAAAAACAGTTCCACGTTTTTTTGCCTGTCGATACCTACTTAGCGTGTTAAAAGGTAGACGAGAAGATATGGGAGACCAACGGATCTGGAGATGTCATCAGCTTATGAGAGTTTACCCTTGGCATAGTATGGTAACAATCGTGCAGGAGGTTATATGTAGCGTTTAGCGATGCTAACGTAATGGTTGTTTCGACGAAGTACCGATACTTTACAGAATAGAAAACAATGCAGGAAAGCAAGGAGCAGAACTGAAACGAATCCATTGCAACAAGGAATGGAAGCATGAATCAAGTAGGGCTGCTGAAACGCATGAAAACCTGGATCAGACTGATCCTCCTCTTCTCTTCTTGGCGTAACGTCCTCACTGGGACAAAGCCTGCTTCTCAGTTTAGTGTTCTATGAGCACTTCCACAGTTATTAACTGAGAGCTTCCTCTGCCAATGACCATTTTGCATGTGTATATCGTGTGGCAGGCACGAAGATACTCTATGCCCAAGGAAGTCAAGGAAATTTCCTTTACGAAAAGATCCTGGACCGACCGGGAATCGAACCCGTCACCCTCAGCATGGTCATGCTGAATACCCGTGCGTTTACCGCCTCGGCTATATGGGCTATATGAGACTGATATGTGGAGGTTTTATGCAACTATCTATGCTGCGTAGCATAGGACTCGCCTCTCATCTCCAAATTACCGAAAAAGGGTATAGACTGGAGTGTGCTGATTACAGAGGAATTAACGTTCCATTCGGCGTACAATATACAGTGACCCCACAATTTATGAATCGGCAAAAATGACCACAGTTTATGGATCACTCCATTTGATCAACATGGTGATTCATAAATAGTGTACACTAATTAAGGTGATTCATCGGTGTGGGGTCACTGTACTACCGTCTGTTTTGCCACTGTGAATACTTGAGGGAGTCCTTCATCGTCGGCGAATATCAGGCTGGGTACCTTGCGGATGATCCTAGGGAGCATCCACTACGTTCGTCACGTCCAACTTGAGATTTTCAATACCTTTCCATCCCTTCGTGGGTCGCACAACCTCATTTCACTGTAACGTGCTTTATAGATGATTCCATAGATAATTGTTCGAAGAGCAACTTATAGATTCATCATCTGTTCAGTGCTTTTGAAGCAACAGACGATTCAGTGAAAAGAAATGAGCTTTATCAGATACTGTTTGGACATGGTTTTCCGGCGAAACTAATTAAGCTGATACGTGAAACGCTGCTGGGATGGAACAAAATCAAGTGTTCGACGAAAGAGACTTCGAAGGAGTGATTAGATGGTCTGTTGTGCAGAGAAATCCCGAGGAGAGTCTAACAGCAAATCGAAAACAAATTTTGATGTTATGATCTTGCATATTATGATTACTCAGGTTGTTGTTGGTTTGGTCGTTTTAATGGGTTAAACATCAAAAATGAGCAGAAAATTGTTCCTGTGAGAGCAAATCGAAAACAGTTTCCGCTATCGATGATAGCACATTAATAACAAAATTTGAAATCTGAAACAAGATTAAATGATATCAAAATTTGATATCAATTTGCTGCTGAATACAAATGATGTTTTCGATAGTCTATCATTTTGTTGTTGGATGCTACTAACTTTACATGGTCGTATATACTACTCGGCCTTGCGACTTTGTGGAACAAATTGACCTAATAGGCATTGTTTTTCAGCCAGTAGAGGAAGCTTTTGCTCCTCTGGACAAAGTGAGAGAGAAAAAAAGAATATGCATGACAATAAACACGATCACACCATAGTACATGATTGTAGGTGAAAACAGAGGCAAAGCTTGTGCTGTTAGTGTCGAGGTATTGATTGATGGGGACTTGTTTGAAGTTGTTGAAGAATTAGAGTAAATATCTTGGAACACTTCTGACTTGTGACAATGACGTCTATGGTAAAACAGTTGAAAATCAGTTTTGTTTGAACTCAGATATTAATTTCTATAAGAATTCTGGTACACGAATTCTTAGTACAATTTGAGTGTTCACTGTAATACCACTTCCATCTTTCAAACGTATCATGGTTATGGTCATCGGACGTCTTACGTTCATTTTTGAGGTTTACGTGCTCATCAAAATTGTACCCCCTCCCTCTACTAAATCACAAAACTGGTAAAACATTTCTTATTTTATACTAGGGTATTGGATCCCTTATTAAGCATGTGGCTCCCATTTTCATCCTACGAAAAACAAAGGATTGAAGCGCTGTTTGTTTTGTTTCTTTTTTTAAATTTTTTTGTTAGAAGTGAGCACCCATGAAAACAAAAAGAACGGT
Source organism: Aedes albopictus (assembly GCF_035046485.1). Classification (NCBI taxonomy): domain Eukaryota; kingdom Metazoa; phylum Arthropoda; class Insecta; order Diptera; family Culicidae; genus Aedes; species Aedes albopictus. The sequence goes on along the minus strand of NC_085137.1, from coordinate 304,082,386 downwards.
GTCGTAATCGCTTGTTTTCGAATATGATGAATATGGGTGCGTGAGATTACTGATGGCACACATACCCTATACAGTATGATTTACTTTGAATTGCATTACAAATCAAAATCGAGTTGAAGTTATTTTTTATTTTTGAACCTATTTGTACACACCTGCTTCTTGAATGCTTGGTGATGTAGAGGTGAAAATGTTTCATTCAAATTCACATATATTCGGATAAAATATAAGTAGTTTGTAACATCAGAACATCATTCCGTCCCTGAGTTTCGACAAGAAATCGTAAAAAATGAATTTATCTACGGAGGCGACATCACTATCTTACCGCACTTCTTGTTTCACATGGGAAAGGAATGTGGAAACTGCTGCCAAAACAGATAGAGTGTTTGAAACTTTATTGCATTGCTGTCTCCCCTTCCAGCTGAAACCGGAGGAAATCGACCCGCTAACGCTTTTTATTGGGAACCTTCCGAATGCTGTCACCGTATACACCGTGAAGCAAATGTTTCCCACGGCCAGACGTATCGACATAGGGCACGCTCAACGGATGAAGCACACTCGGTACGCCTTCATCCGGTTCCACAACGTCGGTGACGCCATCGCAGCATTCAAAGCGAACTTCAATAAAGTCATCGACGGAAAAAATATTATCGTCCGCTTTCGGCGCCACAATGCTCCCATCGCCATGCCCGAGGATACGAACACTCCCAAAACGCCAAAGAGACAGAAGGGGTTGGGACAATTGTTTGTGTCAGTAGAGCAGAAACCGATGCGTAACGTACGCAGCACAGACAAAGCGCACAATTTGGAGATTCACCATTCAGGTAGTGGATGGCAAAGTTTGCAGATATATCATCAACTGTAGTTATCATTATTGCCATTTGTAGATACGTTGAACACCATTCGAACGGATATTTTGGACGAAGATATTGTTAAAGAAGAAATGGCTTATCGACCTAGAGTTAAAATCGAACCACCGGAAATTCCAGAAAATGACATTGAAGAAGAAGAGTCCGATGATATCGAAGATTGTAAGTTTAAATTCTTTATTCCATTGTTCGGCAAATAATTGACAAATTTTTCTTTATATCACAGTTTTGGAAGACGATGAAGCAGAAGATTTGAATTTGGATGAAATAAACGCTGACGACAACTATTGCGAAGATGACGACACGGATGTGGATGCAATCGATAAGAATTACTGGACCTTGGAGCAGCTGCGTAGCAAGGCCAGTAATGATGGAACGGCTTCGGTGTCCGAATCGATCAAAAGTGATATCTTTATGGAACCGGAATCGGCTACCAAAACTAGTTGTTCTACTACGTTTACGGTAAGTAGACTGACAGTTGATTATATGCGACCATATAAAATATGTTATCGAAACAAGTGATTTATCCCAGAAGTTTGAAAGAACATGTTGGCCAGCTGATAGCATAAACCCCAGGACAGCAATAGCCTTATAGGTCGTTACATTTTTATTTGTACCGTGACATCACCTAATTCCAATCACGTTTTTTCGCTTCATAACTCCGTTCATCCCATTTGCTTTGCATGGTGTGAACGGAATAAGGAACCGAAAAAAAAAAATGATTGGAGTTAGGTGATGTCACAGTAGTTCATAGTAGTTCATAATGGTTCGCAGGGCATGACACGAACGAAGGGTCCGCAAATCGTCCTTCACTTTATCAACTCATCACGTCTTCTTGTACCGGTTAGATGGCTCTCGAGAATAATTTTAACCGGGTTGCCATCCGACATCCTGATGACATGACCCGCCCACCGTAGCCTTTCGATTTTGTCGGTGTGGACGATGGTTGGTTCTCTTAGCAGCTCGTGGTTCATTCGCCTTCTCCAAGTCCCATTTTCCGCTGTAGATGGCACGCAATACTTTCCGTTCGAAAACACCTTTGCACGTATAGTGCACGTTTTGTGCCCATAGATGACTACCGGTTTATTCAAAGTTTTGCAGATTGTTAACTTCGAATTACAGAGGAATAACACTTCTCAATTCAGCGTACAAATTTTTGTCCGGAATTCTGTTTAACAGGCTGAGGCCAATTGATGAGTCGGCGAATATCAGGCGGTTTTTCATGAGGGCCGATCAACGACGGATCAGATGTTCACCCTGTGGTAGATTCTCGATAAATTTCGGGAGCACAACTTGCAGACCCATCATCTGTTTATTGCTTTCAAGGCGGCGTACGATTCAGTGAAGAGAAACGAGTTATGGCAGATTATCATCGAACATGGTTTTCCGGTGAAGCTGATTAGATTGATTCGTGCGACGCTTGACGGTTCGAAATCAAGTGTACGGGTTGCGGATGAAATTTCGTCATCGTTCGTAATCTTAGACGGGCTGAATCAGGCGATGCTCTTTAGAACATACTGTTCAACATCGCGCTGGAATAAGTGAAAATGAGAGCTGGTGTGCAAAGGAGCGGAACCATTGTCACGAGGTTGCATATGCTCCTGGGCTTCGCGGATGATATCGACATCATTGGGATCGACCGTCGGGCCATGGAAGAGGCGTTCATACCTTTTAAAAGGGAGACTGTGAGGATTGGACTGACGATTAACACCACAAAGACCAAGTACATGATTGCTGGTGGTCAATGTCGGTCCGGTCGTGCTAGTAGTGGTGATGAAGTAGTGCTAGCTGGTGAAAAGTTTGACGTTGTGGACGAATTTGTTTATCTTGGTACTCTAGTAACGTGCGATAATGATGTTACCCGCGAGGTGAAGAGTTGGATTGCAGCTGCGCCCTCTTCAATCTCTTGGAAGTCAGGGGAAGGAAGTCTTTCATCCTCCGCACGTTTTTGTGATATGTAACCGCGTCACCTTTGGTGCCTGCAACGTCGCCAGTAAGATGCTCATCGTAATGTTATCTTCACCACATCACACTCGCTCGTGAGAAGATTATCGTGATTGTCTCGGTACATGTCAGCACAAACCCTCTCCGCGAACGTTTCAGCTTCTCGTAGAACTTCCGTGTGACTTAGCATGGTACAGCTATTCGCTTCGTGATTTCGTTTTTCTGGCGTGTATTGACGGTTTCCCCCCTTATCGAACGCGACGATTTGAATCTGTCGCGGATGAAACCGTCGCCACAGTCGTCGCAGCCAATCAGCAGGCGGGAGTCTGACGTTTCTCCGATCTCACTAACACAAACAGCAGCAGAGGTGGTTCTTGATTCGTTGCGATGATTCAGAAATGCCGACTGGAAGTTGGCAGCGTGTTTTGTTATGAAAGCAACATACAATATTTCTACGGAATACTGAATTCTACCTGTTTCGCGCCTGTTTATAACGCGTCTCATACGGTGTTGCAACATTCTTGCCCATTGCCCATGCTGAATTCTTCTCGTTTTTTTAAGGCTCAAGCATCCGTCATCATTTTTCGGAAAATAAAAAGCAGTTTTATCGCTGCAAATCTAAACAAGGATCATGAAAATATATTCACTGCATTATATTCCTCATGTGGAGTACAGTGAATATATTTTCATAGCAAAAACTTTTGTTTTGAGCGAAAAAACTGCTTTCAAATGTTTGATGATGACGATGATTTCAATGACGAAAAGTTCAACGTTAAATGTTCACATCGCTGCCGTTCCAGTCGTTTCGGTGATTCGGAGCCTCTAGTCTACATCGTGGTGATGGCAGCGCACGGATGGTTAAAGTACAGAAAGGGTAAAATAAGAAAATCTGTTGAAACCATATTTCACGTGCTCTAAAATTGATGGCATTCGTGTGATCAGTACTGATACGATGTACAGAGATACGTGCTAGTACAGTCCGAAGTTCTGTGAGATATTATTATGCAACCATCTTTTGTCGTAATAGTACCTATGTAATATACCCATCTTTATTGAATCAAAACCACATACTCACAAAACCAACTCCATTGAATACTAGATAGTAAAGAGAAGAAAATTATATCTTATATGAACATGCTTGAATTGTTCTTCACATTGGTCTCTTCTACTTTTTTATGGTCGCAAAATTTAAACATAATAAAAGAAGCATGATGATTTATCTAATCCTAATGTACCGAACATCCCACAGACGAAGCCAAAGGAGCACAAACCAGTGTCAACATTCATAGTCAGTAAGAGACGAGACGATCAGCTGCAAGACTTGTTCAGCTGTTTGGAGCCTGACGATGATTTATCGCTTTAAATAAATTTCCTTGTTTGTTATGCATTTACCACGCACATGTAGCTGTAGCCCAGTGTTATTGTTCTTCTAGCAAGCAGCTTTCTGCTGCATCACTTAGAATAGGTTCGTATAACTGTGCACTTCACTTGCAATCATTGATTACCTAGAGAGACTGCTTTGCTATCAATAAGTATTATGTATATCTGCTGTAACGCTATCGGGTTAGAATCAAGCCAAATATGCTACGAGTCTCGAAATCAATATTTTAAAAGTAAATATTTTGCCAATTAGTGATAGTTTATTTAAGAATTCCAATCGAATATTCCAATTTGCGTGATAAAGATATTATTCAGAACCGAGATAGTTTCTTCCTTGTTTATCGTCGATAGAAGATGAAAGAATTCCTCCTTAAGATCTTGCGATAACCGTATTGGTGAAACGTATCTGAACCGGGGTTGTGGCCATGTTCTTGTACGGCTTGACAAATTCCTTCAAACTTGCCACACTTGAAGGTGCCACTCGATCGAACGGGAAGCCCATGTTGCGTGCGTCGGGATACAGTCGGTCACGCAAACCGCAGAATGAATGGGAATCGTCGCATGGCAAGGTCCTAGAAATTGAACAAATATCAGACACTTCTCGAAATTCTCAACAATTCAATTGAAACGTGGAAGCAGCACTTTGACAAACACTTGAATGGGTTCAAGTGAAATGTGTCTAAATCGCGATTAGCTCCATCAATGGTGCACTTACTCGTTATACTCCTGGTTCACAGTATCGTTGTTGAAATTCGACACCATCACAAAGAAATCATACTGTTGTCCCTGTGGAGTACCCTTCGGTATCAACATGTGCGATGGCCAACCACAGTTGCAGAACCGGAATTGATCGCTGTTCGGTTCATTGGACATTGCGATATTACGGAACGTTCGCTCGTACGGAATGGTAACACTGGACTGTTCCGATCGACGCACAACATTATTCTCGCCCGGGTTAACTGCAATTTTTACGCTTTAGTCAATTCAAATCATGGTGTTTAGGTTAGTATACTAACTGTTGACAGTAAACTTATCCAACTCGATCATCCAGCGTCTCTGATCGCCAAACGGAATAGTGTTGCCTTTCTCGTCAGTTCGGGGCCCCAGGAACAGTCGAACGGTACCACGTTTGGGAGTTCTGCTATCGTTCTTTATTTCGATCCTGTAAGTGAATGGAGCATGCTGGATATGGGTAAACGTAGCAAACACATTGCCTTCCGGTCCAAAATCGAGACCAGCTCCCAAATCAACCTGGGATCGTTGCCAGAACGTTAGCAGTATGTTGTTTTTGGCGCCGGCACGATTCAACTGAACGTTGAAAGAATCAACTTCAACATCCGAGAAGGAGAGCTGAAATGATCAGTCAGATTGAAAATTTCACGATCACCTCGCAACAAACAAATTCTACGAACATCTTCCTTGGTATATGGCTTGAATCGGCGCTTATGGCGTTGGAAAATATCGTCGATGTGCTGGTGCCAACGGTAGAAAGCAGGATCGCGCATTGCCGTTGTATTGTCGCCGACTACTCCAAAACCTTCCAGAAACGAATTGTCCGGATCGTGCACGTAGGCCAGCATGTTGTGCCCTTCGTTGTGCAGTCTGCCGTAATAGTTGACGTTCGGTGAAAGGGATGAGTTTTCCACCATGTTACCTAGTACGTCGATGCCTGATCTGTTGTCCAGAGGAATTTGACGACCATCAGACTGAAAGAAGCACATGTATTTTATTGCATAATAAATAATTTGTTTAACTAGTAGCACGGATTGAAAAATATGTAATACAATTTCAGCAACAAATAAAGGTAAAAGTAATGTTACTTGAGGATTCCACTTCCACGTGTCTTCTAGAAAATATTGTGGAATCATTAGCGTACCGTCATCAGGGGGAAAGTTGATCACCCTATAGGATCCTCGAACGCCGAGGATGCTATAATTCTGTATCAACGAGATTTGTTTTGATGTAAATCAATGACGTGAATATTGTTGAAGATTTTCTAATGATTTTCATGCCAATGAGTCAAAACTTTAGATGAAAATATCGATTTTTCTGAATGTGTAATAAATCTCGATGAAAGACTATTTTTCAAAACATCGCCTCCCAACAACGCCTGTTATACCAGATAACTCAAATAGCCCTTTTTGCCATTAAATGACAAAAGTTTATGCTTAGCTTATTGAACTCACCTTTAAGTTGAAGTCGATGTTAACATATACAGGTTATTTGTAAAAGCATGGCGAAAATTTTAAAATTTCCTACCTTTAGGCATTTAACGCCGATCATTCACATGAAATATATTAGTAGTAAAAATTTAAAAAATTATCTTGTTCAATAATTTTCCAGCCTTCGAATATAATGTCATTCGTCGACCAACTTCGCCTCGGATTCAAAGTTCTCAAATTTGGCCATTTGCACATTGTTAACAAAATGTTGCAGTTTCTTGTAAGAATTTCGTTTACGAAACTTAATGCAGGTCCCTTCAGCACATGTTATAAGAATATTTGTTTAGAATCACATACATTATATCTGATTTGATTGAAAGTAATAGATAAAAAAGATCAACTTCTCCCCAGATTACGGAACGCCCATCAATGACTTATTTCTCACAACAAAGGTGGAACTGAGAAAATAAGTAGAAGTATGGAGCCAACTATGTTCATCGTGGGGAAAAGATTTTTATTGCATGTTTTGGGAATAAAATCATTCATGTCATGTTGTTTTTTTTTTTAATTTATTTGAATGTTTTTTTTATCAGCAACCCATGAAACGTATCATTTGGGTCAGTGCTAATCTCAAATGATAAGCCATTCTGCGACTTCCTTCAGAGATGCAATCAGATATTCCTTCAGAAATTCTTCTAGGAACTCATCCAGAGTTTCTTAAAAAAAAATCACCACAAATCCTCTTGGAATTCCCCAAACATAATAATTCTTCAATGTGTTATTTTAACCCAGAAATTCATCCGGGAATTCTTTTAGGAATTCCTCAAAAATCTCGCCAGGATTTTTGCAGAGGTTTTTCCAGGAATATGTCCGGAGATTCCCAAAGAATTTATCCAGGAGCTATCTATAGCTTAATCTAATTATTTCATCAATAATTCCATAGAGTTGTCTAAAGAGATATATCCAAGAATTCCTTTAATAATTCCTCTAGAAAAACTTCTACAGATTCGGGGATTATCCCGAAATAATCTTTAATAGATCTCCTGAACTCCTGGAATTTCTTGATAAAACAACTGAACGAAGTCTTGGAGCTATTCCTAGAGGAATCCATAAAGAATCTCTGGAAACCTGAATGAAATTCTTTAATACATTTCTAGAAGAATGCCTGAAAAAAATCTGCAGAATTTTCTGCTTGGACTCCAGAAGTAATTCCTAGATGAACTTATTTAGAAGTTATTGAACCTTTGGAGAATTACTAGATGCACCTCCGGAGAAGGATCCCTGACGAATTCGTGTAGGAATTCATGAAAAACGCTTGAAATAATTCCTGGTGGATAATCTCGAGAAACTTCTGGTGAAATCAGTACAGCAATCTCTGCAGGAATTCTCGAGTCCACCTCTAAAGTAAATCTTTAATAAAAATAATAAAAAAAAAACTAAAGTAAATTCTGAAAGACAAAAGCAAGGATGTGACCATTCATTTGCAAAGACTTACATTCACTTGCTATTATCTCAGTTCAGAAGCATGCTATCGAAAAACAATGTATGGATGAATTTAACCTCGTAGTTTTATCTGAAAGTTTGCCGAATAACATTGGGGTCGCACACGCATACCAAAGTCGTGAGCGAGCTGTGAGGGCAACTCTCCACAGCCTGAATGTAATTTACATTCACCGCGTGGAGAGTTGCCTTCACAGCTCGCTCACGACTTTGGTATACGTTTGCGACCCCAATGTTATTCGGCAAACTTTCAGATAAAACTACAAGGTTAAATTCATCCATACATTGTTTTTCGATAGCATGCTTCTGAACGGAGATAATAGCAAATGAATGTAAATCTTTGCAAATGAATGGTCGCACCCTTGGACAAAAGAATGTTTAGACTAACCTGTAAAGTAATTTCTTAATGAATTTACGAAAAAAACTTCTGGAGAAAAGCTAAATACCTATATAACGAAGAATTTGGCGATGCCTATTTTTTGTGATAATATTGTTCTACCAGACACACCTGCGTGCTCTATTGAATACAATTTATCACAATCATGCACATGTGATAGATATTAGCTTGTGAATGCGGGCATTTTCAATGGTGGTTACGTCGACTATGCGATCATGGGCTGCACAGAACAGGTAACGATTCTGTGAAGTAGTAAGCCAACTTTAATTCAACGCTCACCACACCCCACGTTCTTCCTCATAATTCACCATCTCCTTCGGTTCTTGTATCAATCCATCACAACTTTTTTCAACGTTTGAAAAATACCTATGTTGTAAAGCCTTTTCAAGAATTAATATATTGTTGATTTGATATACGTTCAAAATTTAATTCAATTCGGTTCACTTGTTTGCGAGATATTGTGGTTTTAGCACCAAATTGGTGTTGGAAGTAACTTCATTGACTTCCGCTGCCTTTCCTATGCGTTAAACATGACGTCGGAAGTAGTGGGCTGTATAGTAAATCCACAGACAAACAGACGTAACACTCTTCAAAACGGCTTGGCATATGCATTTAACGATCAATTCAAATTTGATTTGTTTTGCGCGATCGTTCCACCAGATGCGCTAGTGCTCGATCGCTTTGACGTTTGCCAGAGTACACATAGCTGAATGATGCAAACGAAAATTACAGGCAATTTGTTTAGTAGTGTGCGTGTTAGAAAACGTCAAATCGAAATCCATCATGGCCGACAGTGTCGCGCGCGTTTCTACCAACAGGTGGCAGTGTGCTCATGAAAATGACACCGGGCAAAAGTTTTTGATGAATTTCCTCTAAGAGTTACGTCTGTTTGTCTGTGGTAAATCTGATGCTCTATAGGGGAGACTTGATCCCTGTTTCTTAATTTACCTGTTACTTAAAAAAAACACAAAACTAGATCCGATTTCCGTACAGAATGGCAGGTAAACATCTATTGCAAGTTTATACACAACAGAAGGCCTTTAAATTATTGTTAAAGTTTTCAAAACTGTGTTTTTATGGAAGCATGTCTCATGATGTATTTTTCAAAAATGGGTGACACTTGATCCCCCTCAGAGCACATGGTTTATTTAAAGGGAAAATAATTCCAGAGTCTTTCTATTCGTTTTCTTTTAGAGTTTTCTTGTATTTTCGATGACTATGGAGCGTTTAAAATTGTAAGATTTCTCTAAATTTTTAAGGATATGCCGTATTTTCAAAATGGGGATACTTTATCCCCCTTTTCATGGTTTGTACTGAAGTTATAATTATCTGACACATTTTATCGTTGAATATGCTAGAATTCCAAGTAAATAGAGGCTTCCGAATAGAATTTTATTTTTCACATACATAATGTGTGTGTAATCCTCGAGGGATCAAGTCTCCCCATGTCACCGTTGTGTATACTAAGCTGAAATCATTAAAATATGTTAACAACCGCCTTATTTGGATAAATAAGTTTAAAAGTATTTCGTTTGTCCAGGAGTAGTTTAAAAAAAATATGCTAGAAGAAAAATGTTTTTGATTCCGGGAAAATATGGGGAGAACAAGTCTCGCCAGGGATCAAGTCTCCTCAGTCTCCCCTACAGCGCACTACTTCCGACGTTATGTTTAACGCATAGGAAAGGCAGCGGAAGTCAATGAAGTTGCTTCGGACACCAATTTGGTGCTAAATCCACAATATGACAGTTAAAAAATAAGTTCTCTTAAAAATTGTGTTTTACGAGCCTATCGCAAATCATTTTGGGCAGCCCCTGTATGTCCACCTCTAATACTCTCTGAGCGTACCAGAAAGTCTGGTCGTGTACCCAGAATCCTTGCAGTTATCTTGATACCCTCACGGTGCAGCTGGTAATTATGATATATTGTACCTATACATATATTCAGGGCCGGATTTACAAATGTGGGGGGCCGGGGCCACAGTGTTGTGGGGGCCCTTTTATAGAGGATATATTTTTTTGTTCATGTAATATAGAAAAAAATCTAAAAAATATTAATCATTCTTACAAATAAATATCATTAAGAAATATTAATATCGCCATGAAAAAAATAAATCTAGAAGAATAAGCGGAACTAGGAAAAATGTTGATATCTATTAAATTTATTTATTAGATCCCATGCCTACTTAAAATTCATGTCAAAGTTCCTAGAGAAACTGCAAGAAGAATTCATAGGTGAAATGTTCAAGAAGAGAAATTTCTAGAAAAATTTGTAGCACAATCGGTGATGCCGTTTTTGCGAAATCCAGAAAGAAATTCTAATGAATCAGTGCTGCAATCTGGAGAAGCTGCTGGTCGATCACCATAAAAAATGAACCCTTAACAAAACATGTTTTAACACGACTGTTAGGGAGAGGTTCTGTCGGCCTCCCAAAAGAATTTTCCACAAAACTTTAAAATCAAAGAGTAAATTTTTATAAAAAATGTTGAAGAAATTTCAAAGGCAATCCATGATAAGTTCCTGATAGATTTTCTGATTTTATTTTCAAAAGAATTTTCAATTAAATACCTCAAAAATCTTTTGCGGAAATGTCTGAGTTTTTAGCTAATTTCTCCAAAAATTTACAGTCACTTCAGTCAGCGAATCTCTCAACCTAAAAAACAGCGTACTGACACTCTTCAAAATAATCAGAAACTCTTCGAAAATTCATGCTAGATTTCAACAGTTTTGGTGATCTACAATTTGAGTCAGTCGAAAGCTGTCTAAGTAAAATAAAACTCTAGAGTACCCAAATAGAAACTTTTGAGTTTTGAGAAAAAAATTCTTTACTCTACCTCTATGAGAAATTGTTTATGATATTTCCAAAAGCCTTAGACAAAAAACAAACAAATATAGCAGGAATTCTTTAGAATCCAGTCGAAGATTTTCTTCAAGATTTTCGTTAATTTTTCTTAAGAAATTGCATAAAAAAGTAAATGATAATAAGTTTTGGAGGCAAAATTCATTGTTTCATAAACATCTGGACAAATAGTTGCAGTCTTTCTCAAAAGAATCACAACATAATGCATAAATCTTGCCAGTAGACAGTAATTTGAAGTTCTAATGACAAAACTCAAATCAAGAGAAGTTTCTTGCACTATTATTTTTTCATGCTTCACATTTTTCTTCGTGAAGTGGAATCCCCCTGGCTCCCCTCTAAATCCGGCACTGCATATATTCATTACACTTATACATAGTAAGTTTCACTTGACTCCCTGTTCATAGTCAACACATTTGATTCAAAATTCTTATAGGAAATTACATATAGAGGCTTTGTTACAAAAAAAATCTTGCATGCATTTGGTAAGGTTTGGCAAAAAGGTGATTTGCATTACAAAGTTCTGGCAACAATTTTGGCGGAATTCATCTGAGATCTGGAAGAATTAATTTGTAGAAATTTTAAAATTTCTCGGGGTGTCGTGCCCGAATTTTGGTAGATTTACACTACTAGTTTTACAGTTGAAGGGCCCATATAGCCACAGCTATAAAGGCGTGGGTATTCAGTATGATCATGTTAAGGGAGATTCCCAATCGGTTCAGAAAGAGTATAGGCCTGCCACAAGATATACAAATACAAAACTATCAGAGCTTCCACTTCTCTCAGTTAATAATGGAAGTGCTCATAGAACATCAAGTTGAAAAACAGGATTTGTCCCAGTGGGGCCAACAATAAGAATAAAATGATATTCAGCCAGAAGTTCATAAATGAGCTTCCAACGGGTTTCTTTAGGAATTTTTTTAACTGAGTAGTCTAATTGAACTTCTGCTTGAAATTAATGGCACGGTTATAAAGAGACAATGGGACTTCTCTCTTGATGCATTTTTAAATTTTCTGTGTCATTCAAAAAAATGTGAGATGAGATGAAGTTTTTTTTTTAAATTATTGATTGAATTTTTGAAAAAAAAAAAAATCTTTACGCATTTCTGCAGATCTAGCAGGTCTAATAGAATTGCTTGAAAAAGTTATAGTTTAGTTCAAAGAGAAACTCATGATATGTAGAATTTTTGAGAACAATAATGTACAGTGAATTTATCAGATGCACCTTTTATAAAGTAATTCTCGAAACATCTCAAGTTCATTTTGAATAACAAACTGAATTAGAATTTTCTTTGGATTGATTAGGTAATTTATAAATCTTAGTATTTGAGTAAAAAAGGATGGGTCTCTAGAATGTCCCTGACTTGAATGCAATTATAAGTTTAAGATTAAAAGGTAGCGGTGCTAAATGAGGCCCAACTATAATCGAAGTACTTACTGTTGTAGCAGATCCTGCATCGATTGCTTCGAATATTCTACCTGTCCATGTCTCCATATCGCTTATCGAAACAATAACTTGATCCTCAACACGATTCAAATCCTAACAATTGAAACACATACACAGGTTAGATCACATTCATCTTGTCACAAAATTGTGACCCTTACACTCAGCAGTTGATTCCGCCCCCGACCAGGGTATGAACGATTATTAGAGCTCTGCGTAATCTTCGGATAATATCCATCTGGAATTGGCTCCCGCAGATGAGCAAATGGACGTACTCTCGATAGACCATTGCAGAACCGTTCAATATTGTATCGCGCCATCGTTTGCTGGTGCATGTAGTAGAATAGTTCTCCACGGCGATCCTTCCTGACGACCACGTCCGGGCCTTCTGCGGGATACACCAGATGCCAGTGCCAATGGTGCAGATTTACACCGATATCCTCACGCCAATATGCCATTCTCTGCTCCAGTTCACGATCAGATGCGGTATAGTTCACCGGAATGTCGATGGCCATCTGTAACAGTTGGATTCAAATAAACCAATCACTACGGTTAAGAACTTGCACCTACCCTGTCACCTTGGTTGACGATTCTTCCTTCTTCCTGCAACTGTGGAAAGGTGGATGCCTCAATGAACCGGTCTGGAAACAGTTCAAGGAAACTCGGCACCGGTATCTCGGCCGTATCCGAGCGATGCTGTAGGGCCACTGATAAGGCATACTGAAAGAGTGGTCCATTCAGGCGATCTCTGCAGTACGATGCCACGGCGCACAGCGTATCAGCGTCGTTCTGATTCAGGAACATATCGATCAACCTGCCGGCCACCTGTCGATGGCGTTGATTGAACACACTGAAGCCCCCGCGACGAGGAACCACCTGAGCAAAACTAATATCGGGCGCGGTAATGTTCTGCACGGGAATTCTGGTTTGCACATTGGAGCCAAAACGGTTCTGAAGCGATTGACCCAGCGGACGGTACCGATCGGTAAGGTAATTGTCCGGAAGATCGAAGTAAACCTGCCCGTTGGACTTGGGTAGAAACATGGGCTCGTACGGCCGCTGAAGAAGCCCATGAAACTTGGTACTATTGGATGCCATCGTGAACAGAACAGCAGCAGAGAATTACTGACTGTGCGAAATCGTTGCGAGAAAGTATTTATGCACATGCATCTTGCCGCCGATATGGGAGACCGCAAATGCAGATAAAAGATGCTTGTTGGGATGTGGTTTCGGAGATTTTAGCATCGCTTGTTGTGGGTGAGTGAACCAAACATTGTTGTTGAAATATGCAACTCATTGAAACATCTACGTATTTACATACTGATGACTTTGTCGTGGTAAGAGTAGGATGAAATGCTATTATTTTTGTATTGATGAATGGTGTGCAAAAATCAGTGAAGACTACAATCTGATAGATTTGTTTAAGGTCTTCTTATACCAGGCTCCAATTTGCGTAACTTTACTGGATATACAGTCGGCTATTAGACGCTGCCACCTACTTTACGGCCACCGCGTTTTCCAGGCTGTCCTCTAACCCAATTAAATTCATTTTTTGTATGTGATCAGTCTATAGTAAGGACTAACTGCACTTAGAAAAATCAACTGGATTGGATGTAAGACAGCTGAGAAATTACGGTGGGTGTAAAGTGGGTGGCAGCGTTTAATAGGACACTCGACTGTAGATGTTTTATTACAGATTAGAGACAGTTTTTATGAGTAGGTTCGACTCTGTAATAAAAAAACGACTTTTCATAATAAACATTTATATCCCTTTCGTGACGGAGCTCAAAAAAGTGGAATTTCCATACAAATTGCTCAAATTTGACTCTCCAGAACTCTCAGACTTTTTAACATATCAACAATTTTTCTTATGCATTCACTAGAACTACTCCTTATCTTTCGATTCCTAGCTTTGTCCACCTAGATGAATCGAAAATAAAAAATTTGCGACAGATAAAACTTTTTCATGTTTTACTATTCTTGCTCACTTTTTGTTTAACTTGTTGTGGTCAATTTCACACACAACATAAACAAAAGTTTGTTTGCACACATACAAGTATAAGTAATGGCCCAATTATTAAAACAATTTACATCAGGTAAATAAAAGACTAAACAGTTGGAAAAATTACACAAAACTGTTATTGCTCAACAGCACAATTGTGCTGGTTCGTCACGAAAGGGATATGATTCTTGGATATAGAGTATCATAAAACAGAAAATTATCATATTTTGTTTCATGCATACAGGGAATAGTCAAAATGATCTGGACAGGCAAAATTTTTACTTTTCAAGAAATGGTCAACTAGTGTGCTTCAAAAGATATAACAGACCAAAGTTGGCTATCGGATCTTTCTCAAATTTGGACCATTGATAGACAACTAGTTGACCAACTTACAATAAAAATTTGATGATTTGCATCAATTTTTCGAAAAGTTACAGCTAGTTGACCATTTTTTGAAAAGTGAAAATTTTACCTGTCCCGATCATTTTGTCTATCCCTGTACATGTATAAACACCAAGCTGCAAACAATATTAAGAGAAAACTGGTACAATCCGAATTGGAAGTCAATTAAGATAACACAACACGTAATCAACAATAAATACATACTACGCCACAATGCTCGGATTACGGCTGCCGTTCTCCATCCTCCGTACTACGTATGTCCAATGCTCGCTAGGCAACATGCTCTGCCAACCGAGCTGCCAACCGCATCCTTTTTGTTTTGATCACCTTCTGAATACTGGGTTCTCCGTATGTGCAAACCGGCAATAATGGTCGTCCTTAACACGCGTCGCTCGCAAGCTCAAGGTGCTTGCAGGTAGTCCTCGAGTATAGTCTATGTCTCGTATCCGTAAGGCACCCTACACACTAGTCAAACCGTTTGACCAACATTGCCACCGCCCCCATGTTGGTCGAACCAGCGAATGTTTCTGCAACCGTATGACGAACTGCCAAATCGTGTTGCACCAACATGTCACTTTGGTTGCACCAACATACTTCCCCATATGAAATCGCACTATGTTTGTGCAACAACACCACACACGGGACGATCGGTTCGTCAAACATTGGCTCCGCCCACCGTCGGTTTGAGTAAAATCGAACTGGTTTGATTTTTGCTGACCAAACCGTCAACCGTCAAATCGGTTCGACGAACTGCCAAATCGGTTTGTCCAACAGCACACGGTCAAACTTAGCACCAACTTCAACACCAACCTGGGGGCGGAGTCAATGTTGGTCAATCCGTTTGACTGGTGTGTAGGGTGCCTAAGGCACCCTACACACTACTCAAACCGTTTGACCAACATTGCCACCGCCCCCAGGTTGGTCGAACCAGCGAATGTTTCTGCAACCGCATGACGAACTGCCAAATCGTGTTGCACCAACATGTCACTTTGGTTGCACCAACATCATCCCCCATTTGAAATCGCACTGTGTTTGTGCAACAACACTACACACGGTACGATTGGTTCGTCAAACATTGGCTCCGCCCACCGTTGGTTTGAGTAAAATCAAACTGGTTTGATTTTTGCCGACCAAACCGTCAACCGTCAAATCGGTTTGACGAACTGCCAAATTGGTTCGTCAAGCAGCATCACACATGGACAAACACAGCACCAACTCAACCACCAACCTGGGGGCGGAGTCAATGTTGGTCAAACCGTTTGAGTAGTGTGTAGGGTGCCTAATGGACTACCGATCTCGTTAGCGTTTTGTAAATACATGGTTTGCGTGGTTTTGATCTTTTTTTACCGTAGTCCGGAGCCTATAGTAGGCACGACTTCCACTGATAACACCGTTCAACACTAAATTTTGTTATGGGATAAGAAAAAAAGAACAGGGGTTTAGGACCCTAGAAATGCCATAGTGAAAGAATTTTTGAAAAATATTGGACCGGGCCTTCACAGTTCAAAACCGAAGTTTGTATGGAGAACTTGGGGTGTTCAACTGAAGTTGGTTCGATAACACTAGTTTACAGCATTTTTGAACTCGGTAAGCTGATGATCATTTTTGGTGTAGAATCATGCCCTGAGTTCGAAAACGCGAAAGAAAAAAATTACAGTAGAGCGGAAATTTTTTCGACTTTCCATACAAGGTTGATGATTTGAAATCGATTTTTGTTCTATTTTTAAGCAAAGTCGCTCACTTCAAACATCTCATTCTCCGTAATCAATGCTCCGATTGAGCTGAAATTTTTACTGTAACTCGCCTACATATGATATGTCAAATAAACGTCGAGAAAGAATTTTTAAGTTGTTTTTTTCTTATTGAAAAAAATACTTTTCTTCAAAATTTTTTGGGAATTTTGCTAAAATTTAAGAAGATCGTCCCTAAAACGCGCCAATATCTTGAATTTCATCAATCTGACCAGTGGCGTAGCAAGGGGGGGTGCGGAGGTGCGGTCCGCACCGGGCCCCCGAATTCAAGGGGCCTCCAAATCAGTGAAGGTTTCTTACACTAGTTTGAATAAAGTTTTTTAAATAGCGAAAGTTTGCTACAATTATAAGTTCAATATTTGCAGATCTGCTGAAGGGTTTGTAGGGGCCCCTTCGTGAGATTTTGAAATCGGCACACACATGACTTATTTGAAGTCCTTTTTTTCGATGATTGCTCTTTGTACCTTCAGGGGTCCCAAAATACAAGAAAAAATGTGCTAGAAATCAAAATATAATTTTACGAAATTCAGTACCGATATGGAAGTAAAATTCATGAGCATAATGAAAATATCCCTGATACTTATCCCAACCACAGGACCAAACATAGCTGTTTACTTAGCTTAGGATAGCAGTTGAAATTCAGAGGTCTTATTTATTAAAGTTAAGATCTGAACATATGTCACATCAAAACTGTAATAACAAAAGTTTGTAGATAAGTTTTACTCTCGTATAAAAATGCAATCAACTTATTCCAACTATTTCATCAAGTATTTCTTTCTACATATTACTTGAAGGGTTTCTGCGGGAATTCCTTCAGTTAAGGTCCTTGTCTCTGGGGATATCTTTTACAATTTATCAGGAGTTACATCAGGAGTTCTACATAAAAACCCCTAAGATTAACTTCAGAACTTTTTTCAGGGATTACTCCAGAAATTCCTCTAAGCATTGATTTAGGAAAGCTTACAATGATGCATTCCTTCAGGAACTTCTCCAAGCATTTCTACAGGAACATCTCAAGAAATCCTTCAGGAATTCCTTCAAGGATTTTTTCAGGAATTTCTTCAAACATTCGTTCAGGAATACCTCTTCGAATTCCTTCATAAAATCCTACAAGGATTATGTCATGAAGTCCTTCAAGGAATCCCTCAGATGAGCCTTAAGAAATAATCCTTTAGGAGTTCCTCATGGAAAATATTTTTCATGAATTTCGGAGATCACGCTTGGAGCCATACCTGAATGAATCCTTGGAAGATTTTCTAAAGAAATTGTGGAGGTATTCCCGAAGGAATTCTTGTAGAAATGTTTGCATGAATTTTTGGAGGAACTTCTAATAGAATCTTTGTCTTGAGGAATTCCAAAACGTATTCGGAAAGAATCATTGGGTTGATTTTGCAGGTATCTTTGATGACATTCTTGAAGGATTACTACAGTACAAGGAGTAGCTTGAGGATTTAGGTAAAGAATTCCTGAAGAAATTTTGAAGACAAAGAGATTTTTGGAAGAACTAATGATGACATGACTATTATTTCTCAAAGAAATCAATGGCGGAAACCTCAATGAATTCCTCTCAAATTCTTTGGAGCAAATCGAAAAATAAAAGAGATCCTGTATATTTGGAGGAAATTCTGTATAAATCCTTTGGGGATGAATGTGTTCATGTAGGATTATCTGAAGGAAAACTTTAAAAAAATCCTTGAACGAATCTTTGTATTGTAGCTTGAAAAAAAAATCCTTGAAGAAAAAGATTAAATCTTCACTGAACTTCCATAAAAGATTATTGAACGAATTGTAAAAAAAGGACTTGAAAAATTCGCATAAGGAATCTTTGGTCGATTTTCTACAGCAATTTTTGGAGGAATTCTTACGTAATCCCTGCAGGTTGAACTAAAGAAATGCTTGAACAAATTCTTAAGAAATCCTTTGAAGGACTTCAAGAAAAACCATTTGAGGCATTGCAAAAAGAAATTCTTGGAGAAATTTCTTAAAAAAAGAATTCCTAACGGATTCTTCTCCAAAACTGCTGAAGTGATTATGTGAGGTAGCCCCAAAAGAATCATTTGTGGAATTCTTAAAAAACTTTTTATAGAATTCATGGGAATACATTTATTTGAAGAAATTGCTTCAGAAACGCAAGGAGGAGTTTGTAGCAACTTTCAAAAGAAATCATAAAGAAATTTGTAAAGAAGTCCTTGAAGTAATTCCTAGATAAATCGTAAAATATATTCAAGAAAAAGTTCTTCGAGTTCCTCACTTGGAACAAATGCATCATGAAATCGTAAGAATCATTTTTAAAAGTTTTGTGAAGGGAATCTGGACGAAACTGGTGTTCCTGATGGAAACCTTGTAAGAATACCTGAAGAATTCATTGAAAGAATCACAGTAGAATTTTCTGGAGGAATTTCTGTGAGAATTCTGGAAGGATTTTTTTATTACAGTTTCTGATGCATTTCTTCGGAAATTTCTTTTGGATTTTTTTTTTCACCAATTACTTTGAAAATCCGTGCAGCAATTCGTTATATTAATCTCTTCAGCAAATACTCTAAAAATTTTCTTCGGAAATTTATTTGGGAATTCCCTAAGGATTTTTTTCTGATTTCATTCTGCATTATTTCTATAAAATTTCTGTGGCTATTATTTTGGAAACTGTTTCAGCTGTTGTGTCGAAAATTGAGTGCGCTATCCCTTTGGTAAAAATTCTCAAGCTTTTTTAGGATCTCTGTTAGAAGTATCATTGAAAATTTCTGCGGCAAATCTATTGAGAAATTGTTAAGCAATTCCTTTGAAAACTTCTTTAATGAACTCTCGGCAATGCTTCAGCAATGACTTTACGAACTTCAGATTCTTATTTCTTCGGAAATTCCTTTAAAAATTGTGTTTGCAACCTTTTGCTGTTTTTTTTTACTATTTATTTGAAAAATTATCTGATAATTATTTTGGGAATAACTTTAACACTCTTTTGGAAACTTCTTCGCCAATTCATATGGAAATTGATTGATTAATTCATTGGCGTTTTTTTCGGCAATTCCTTTGGAATTTGTTTTGGTAGTTCTTTTGATAATTTTTCCGCAATTATATTCGAAATTGATTTTAGTTATGTTTTTTGAAGTTTCAATATTCTTTGGGCAATCGCTTTGGAAATTTATCAGGAAACTCCTGCGGGATTTCAGCAATTTCAATGAAAGTTTCACCGGCAGTCCCTTTGCTAATATGCCTGAAATTTAAGTTTGTTTTTATTTCAATAGTTTCTTTAGAAATTCATTCGACAGGTACTTTGAAAATTCCTTAGTCAATTCGTTTGACTGACTCCGGTAATTCCTCAAAAAATTCCTTTGGTAATTCCTCTGGATTTTTTTGTTTCATAATTCTTTACGGAATTACGTCTGTTATGCAGCTGGTTTTGCAGTTCTATGAGATACACTCTTGCGAATTAAAAAAAATCCAAGAATTTAAAACGGAACGCTCGAAGAAAATCGCATGGAATTACCTAAGGAATTTCAAAAAAAAAAAATAACCAGAGAAGTTTACAAACAATTTTCTAAGAAAATCACAAAGCAATTTCTAAAAATGTTTTTTTAAAATTTTATTCCTTGAAAAAAAATCTATTTTTTTTTTAATTTCTAATGAGGAGTTCTTGAATCCTTGAAAAAATTATTGGAGAAATTTCTTAAAAATCTTCGAAAAAATCTTGCTGAAGTAATTACATAAATACATGAAGAAATCCTTGCATGAAAGAATGTCCGAAAGATATGTTGTGAAAAAATAATTTGTGAAATACTTGAGGACATCAGTTTAACCCTTCAGGACGCGCGTCGTTGTAAAAAGTACAACAATGCCAAAAAAAAAACCTCGCTCGTCGTATACAGTGCAAGCACAGTGTATTTTTAGGCTCGAACAGGCGCGCGTCCTGAACGTTTAAGTAAGAATGAATGAAATCAATTGAGGAAATTCTAAGAGAATATTTTAATAAATTTTGAACGAATCTTTGGAGAAATCGTAAAAGCATTTATTGGATGAACTACTAAAGACATCTTTAGAAAAATTCCCGAAGAAAGTTTGGGAGGGATTTCTAAACGCCTCTTGGAAGAAATTTCTATAAAATTTTGAATAAAACCTTGGAAGAATTCCTAAAGCGAGTCCTGGAGAAGTCCCAAGAGTAATCCTCGGTAGAATTCTTGAAGGAATTGTTAAATTAATTAAACAAGGAAAGCTTTATCCGATTGATGAAACCCTTGCAGTAGTTTCTAACAAGATCCTTGAAGGAATTCTGAAAGAATTTTTTGATAATTTTCGAAAGTTTTGTTTTTGAGAAATATTTAAGAAATCCTTGGAAAAATTCCTGTAGGAATTCTAAAAGCGATTCCTGAAGAATTCCCTATGGATATCCTCTATGAAATCTTAATCTTGCATGATTCACTTAAAAGATGCTTCTAGGCATTCTTAAAGAATTCCTGAAGAAAGTAGCAGTCTAAGGAATCTTAGGAGGAATCCTTGGAGTACATGAGATTTTTTTTTTATTTGATAAGATAGGGCATCCGTTCCTTTACTATTTAGGCATATACGCTCCAATTTTCATCCGTCTCAAATCAAAGGAATGAAGCGCTTTTTGTCTTGTTTCTTTTTTTTTGTATTTTTGCTAGAAGTGAGCACGAATGATAACAAAAATTACGTAATCATCGGTTCCGTAATCGCTTTGTTTTCCAATAGAATTCATTTCCGATTGTAGGATTATTAAGGGCATGTTGACCCTACCAGGAATTCTCAGAGATTTTTTTAAACGATTTTTTCGGAGGAATTTCTAGCGGAATCATTAATAACCTGGTAAAAGAAGGTCTCGAAAAAATTTTGAAAAATCACTATAGATTTTTTTAAATATTGCCCAGAGAAATGTTAGCAAAAATTCCTGTAGGAATCCTTGGAAAATGTCCTTGAGTTGATGAAGATTAAAGAATTCGTTGGAGGAAATCCTGAAGAATTTTTCGAAAGGATCTCTGCAAAACTCCTACGAAGTTCCTCTGAGAATATTCTTAGAGGAACTTCTGTAGGAATCCTTGGAGATTAAAAAAAATATTCAACGGATTCTTTGGGACTTGAAGAACCCTTGCAGATTTTTATCGAAACAAGCGTTCTTTAAGGAATCATTGGAGGAATTTCTGAAGAAATCCTTGGAATCCTTGTGAGCATAACGTGATTGTATTGCGTTTCAATTTCTTTGTGTTCCCGGTTAAATTAATTAAACAGTTTTAATTTCGGCGGGTGGAATGACACTTCAATCGATAAAATGACAGGTCACCCCGAACAAAAAAAAATCCCCATACAAACTTTAAATGGATTTTAAAAATAGTTCTCGGGCACCAAAAAAGATGAAATTTTGGATTTCGACTATTTTTTAGACGGAGATTCCGATTATGAAATAATCGGGATACCCCTACAGAAACCGATTCTGATTTTATTTTTTTTCGGAAAAATCTTTGGAGAATTTTTTGTAGTATTTTTTTCTGGAATCTTCTGAATTAATCCTCAGAGATATTATTGATGGAAATCCTGGTGGACTTCCTGAACAAATGTTTCGAGAAATACTCGATGAAGCCTTTGCAAGAATCTTTTGAAGTACTTAGAAGTATTTTTGAAAACATCCTCGGAGACAACACTGTAAGAACTCCTGAAGGAGTGCTTATAGAAATACTGAATGACATCCTTGCATTAACGTCTTGAAAGATTCTTGAAGACAAATTGCTCTTCAAGAAAGATTTTTTTTTAAAGAAAACGGTAAAGCAATCTTTGAAGGAATTCCTTAAAGATTACTTGATACAATTCCCAAATAATTTGTTCAAAAAAATTCGACACAATTCTTACAAAAAATCTTACGTTCATTGATGGATTTCATTGGTTTTTTTCATCGTTTTGTACAAAATACAACAGTGCGATCAGTAATTTTCATGGGGGCCCACGAATTTTGCTCCGCACCGGGCCCCCAAATTCCTAGCTACGCCACTGAATCTGACGCAAAACCTGCATTCAGATGATCGAATGGTATTGTATTCAGCTCTTTATTTATGGAAAAAGATTTAAAACTGGTTGAACAAAACGCAATATATTTGAATTCTAGTAAATTACATATTTTGAAAAGTTACAAAACTCGATATTGAGCTAGAACTCAAAAACTGTTCTACTTTAAAATTTTTGAAGGTCGGTTTCGAAATCAGCACTAAATTGTGCTTCAAAAATTTTGGTCGTTGACAGAAGTTCACGACTTTCGTTTTATTTTGTAAACTTGTGTAATTAATAATGGTGATCGCTCTCTCTGAAGTACTCATACACCAAACGGTCGCCTTTCTTATGAATGGGATAGATTACCTCTTCTTCCCACTCCTTCGGTAGTTATTAAATTTCCCAGACCCTGATTATCAGCATTATCTGAGTCCATTTTGGTGAGTTCAGCTGCGATAGCGATACCATCATTTGTTGGTTTTAAGCTGGTTAATGGTATCCTTAACTTCTTCTCCCACCTTTCAATCATCTCACGTCCGTCCGTCAAGAGGCATCCGTTTTTGTGAGCCGCTCCTCCTGGAGATCAGACGCTCAGGTATGCAGAAGCAACCCCCTTTTCCTATCAGCCTGACCAAAGTTACCACTGGGGTTGGCTATCCGATGTTACTTACCCAAGTTACATTTTGATAACCAACAAGTCTTGTAGAGATTTTGAGAACCGTCATAAAACCTTATATATTATATTTTGATTTTATGATGGTTCCAAGAATCTCTTGTAGTCTATTAAGCATTAGCATTAAGCAAATCGCACAAATTTGTTAATGGTACAGTCCCAGACCGCTGTTACGAGGGTTGTTTCCTTCCCGTCCGAACAAAAGCACAAAGATATGAGACTAATCCCTGACTCTTAGACAAGACTGGCGCAATCCTCCAATGGTCGAGAACTGTTCTGGCCACGTCCTTCCGATTGCTGAGGGATGGGCAAGGATGGGACACCTAGAAAGGAGTAGACAGCTCTACGATCTTTCAGGCCTAGGTGTCACGGGAATTTGGGTGTTGTTAGTGGAAGGGTAAACTCCAAAGGATACGTTTGGTCAACGTTCAGGCACACCATTAGAAGGCCGGCTCCAGAGGCACGTTATCCTCCATTTGGAACATTTGTGCCATCAAGTTGTCTGTCCAATTCATCCGTGTTTCTTCAGCATCTTAATGGCATTTGACTGAAATACTAGACTCTTCGGTTGGAAATCTGAAATATAAAATAATGTTACCATCGTACGTCTAATAAGCTACATATTAGTGATACGCTCACCAAAGTTACATTTTTTGTTTACAATATCATTTGTATCATTCGATAACTTTACCCGAATCCTGCTGAAATAAAATGTTAATTAGCAGTGACTTTAAAACAAAAAATAAAAACAAAATAAACATATTGAGTTCGATGTTTCCAGAGGTACGACGTCATCTGTTCCTAATTCCGATTTGAACCAACGTTCCCATCGATCTCAAAGGCCGACTACAGCGAACCTGCCCACAACACGACCTTCACCACCGGGATGCACGCCTGTTAGCCCCATGGGAGTTCCTAAACCCCTCGTCGCAGTCGAGCCCTTCCTGCCAGCGACCCGCAGCCATCCCGGTCCTGCGAACGAGTGTGGTGAGGGGGCTTTCCAACCCGTCCCCGCAGGCAAGTATTCGTGCATTGAGAACATTAGCATCCCGTTAATTTCTACCGATTCCAGCGACACGATTCACCGCAGCGACCGCGACGTTCTTGCCTCACTATCGGCAGCTCCATCAGCTATGCCAAGATCAGGTTTGTCACTGTACTACCAGAATGTTCGAGGGATGCGCACTAAAATCGCTCGTCTTCGTCTGCTGTTGACCAGTTGCGATTATGATGTGCTTGTGCTCGCCGAAACCTGGCTCCATGATGACATCTGTAGTGCAGAACTTGCTACCAATTACACGTTCTTCCGATGCGACCGCAGCACAGCAAGCAGCCAACATACACGAGGTGGTGGTGTTCTAATCAGGTTAGGTCGCCAATCGCTTTACATCGTTACTATTTATATCCCCCCTAAGTCAACCGTTGATCTGTACTCTGCCCATGCAAACGCAGTGCAGCATCTCGTAAATAGTGCATCGGCGAATGATATTGTTGTGTCGTTAGGTGATTTCAATCTTCCAAACATTGGCAGGGGGATGACGAGCTGAACGGGTTTATTCCCTCGAACGTTTCATCGGAGCAGGAACAGTCTCTCGTCGAATCCTTGTTCTCTATCGGTATGCGGCAAATCAACAGCATCGGAAACATCAATAGACGACTCCTCGATCTGGTCTTCGTTAGTCTGCTTGAGCTCCTGGATCTAGTTGAACCTCCCGTGCCTCTTTTACCCATTAACGATCACCACGCGCCCTTCGTTTTACTTCTTGACGTGAGCGAAACTGTTCCAGCCATGCTTGAAGAGGATATTGACAGTACCGGCTATGACTTCAACAGGTGTGATTTTGATCAATTGAAATCAGCTTTCAGGGAGGCTGATTGGAGCTTTCTCACGCAGTGCGGAACGATTGATGCATTATCTACCGCATTTTACGACAGGATATTCGAGATTTTCAACGGACACGTACCACGCAAACGACGACGTTCGCTTCATTCAGCTTTCAACAAACCTTGGTGGACTGCTGAGTTGCGGCATTTTCGTAACTTACTGAGGAAGGCTCGTAAACGATTCTTCCTCTCTAATGGCTAGTTTCCACCTGGTACGTACTGTGCAAAAAGATAGGACAAGTAATGATCAAGTAATGATTCCGCTTCAAAATTACTTGAGCTGTTCGCAGATGGTAAGTAAGGAAAAAAGTGTAACACTCGTAACACCTCCCGTGCGAATCAAATGGAGCTGTCACTTTTCCTTGCGGAAAAATAGTCCGCGCTATTATTCCGTAAGGAAAAGTAACGTTTCTCCCCATACTGGATCAGTTGTCAAAATTACTTGCGGAAAAAGGTGGAATTTTACTTGAGCGCTCTACTTGGCAACAAGAAACTAAGCTTAAATCGGAAGCCGATCGAATCGCTCTTGGAGAAGCTGAGTCAACGTACAAATCTCTTCTGCAATCTACCTACAACGGTTACATATCAGGGATTCAAGCCAGCGTCAAGCAGGATCCTAATCGTTTATGGGATTTCGTGAAATCACTGAAGTCCTCGGCTCGCGTCCCTTGCAACATTAGCTACAGCGGAAACCGGGCTAGTTGTAATGGTGAAGCCGCTAACTTCTTCGCCGAATTCTTCGAGAATGTTTTCTGCAAATCGTCTCCCGTACCTCGCCAAGACTGTTTTTCACATATACCTTCGTACAATATCAACTTTCCAGTTATCCAGTTTTTTCCGGAAGATGTGATTAGTGTTATTTGTACCCTTGACTCCAAGAAAGGATCCGGAACGGACGGCATACCACCACTGCTTCTAAAAAAGTGCACAGCTGAACTCGTAATCCCTATAACACTTCTCTTCAATCGATCGCTTAGTGAAAGGACATTCCCTTCCGTTTGGAAAATTGCAACCATCGTTCCCATTCACAAATCAGGAAATGTGAACCAAGTTGAGAACTATCGTGGTGTATCCATTTTGTGTTGCTTGAGCAAAGTTTTTGAAAAGCTGATGCATAATGTTCTCTACACTGTTGCCGGGCCTTTAATCTCTGAAAATCAACAGGGTTTCATGAAACGCCGCTCAACGTCAACTAACCTGATGTGCTACGTTCCTTCACTGATTAACGAAATGGAAGCTGGAAGACAAGTGGACGCAGTGTACGTCGACTTTGCAAAAGCATTCGATACGGTGCCTCATATTTTGATAATCGAAAAACTTAAACGCATCGGTTATCCTGACTGGCTTTCGGAATGGGTCTTCACGTATCTCACACGTCGTTCGGCGCACGTAGTTGTCAACTCTGCAAGGTCCCGTCAACTTAACATTACATCCGGAGTTCCTCAAGGCAGCGTGTTGGGTCCACTGTTATTTAACATATTTATAAACGATTTGTGCTTACTCCTTTCATCGTTCAAACTTTCGTTTTCCGACGACCTCAAATTCTATCGCGTAATATGTTCGCCGGTCGATTGCGACGCTTTGCAAGAGGACATCAATGCCTTATTGGTCTGGTGTAGCGACAATGGCATGCGTGTCAATTACGCAAAATGTAAAGTAATATCCTTCACTCGCGCAAACAATCCCGTTCGTCACCAGTACAGCATAGAATCTGCAAACCTGGAGCGTGTTACCTCTATCTGTGATTTGGGAGTTACTCTTGATGCTATGTTACGGTTCAATGAGCACGTGCGAATTACTACCGCTAAAGCCTTTTCAGTGCTAGGGCTAATCCGGCGTCATGCCTCTGAGTTCAAAGACATTTACGCCTTGAAAACACTCTATTGCAGTTTAGTGCGAAGCATCCTCGAGTATGCTGCCCCTGTCTGGTCTCCATATTACGCCACACCGGAACTATCCATTGAACGCGTGCAGAAAAAAATCATTCGTTTTGCGCTACGCTTACTCCCTTGGAATGACCCGAACAATCTCCCTGACTACTCAGATCGTTGTAAATTGATTAGCTTGGAACTGCTGTCGGTTAGGCGTGTAGAGTTGCAACGTCTTCTTGTCTTTGACATTCTAACCGGTACAATTGATTGTCCTACTCTTCTAGAACAAATTCCTTTTTACGTTCCTCCGCGGCAACTTCGACATGTCCCCATGTTCGTTGTCCCTTTCCACCACTCTAATTATGGTTATAATAATCCGATTGTTTCTTGTATTCGCGCATTCAATGTTGTTTCTGAAGAATTCGACTTCGATATGTCCAAAACTGTTTTTAAAAATCGAATAAGAAGAATTGTTTAGTTTTAAGTAATTGACTATAACAGTAACAAAATTAGCTCAAATTCGATGAACAACCAGACCACACTGATCCAAAGCCATGTAGTTTCACATATAGCAGATGAAATAAGTACATATATTTGATGATATTGTAGAGAAAATAAAAAAATTTGTTTTATCAGATGCGAAATTTAGCGACCTGTGCGATTTTTTGCGGTTTGAAAATTCTGGTTGTCTTCATCTTCAGGCGCCGCCCTGTAAAGGTTAGTGACCAAAATGGGAAATTTTTATTTAACTTTTCAGAAAACTAGCCTATTATAGATCATTGAACGTTGAAACATAGATTGGTTAATGTCAAATGGACGAAAATGAGGTTTGAAGTTGAAAAACACTTTCGCATTTTTTCCTGCCGCATACTGTAATAATAAAAAGTGCATCAAACTTTGATCTTGGAATATTTACAAATGGGATAAATATCAAGATCAAAATTTTATTCGGTAGATCTTACACCACAACGCATCTTTCAAGGGTGATCTGCCTACGTTACCTCTTGTAGTCTATTAGACTAAAGATGTCACTTGGGAAGGTTGCTAATTCCTATGTTGGTAGAGGTAGGAGTTCCTGGGATGATGTTTGTGATCTCATCTCAATAATGGGATTTGAACTACGCATTACCAAATTTTTACCGTGTCCCATTTCCAAACAAATATCATTTGCATATTTTCATATTCTATATCAAACAGTGGAGAAATAAGCATCTTCAAAAAATAGCGACTGGTATTACAAAATATCAGACGAAGACATTCATTGTATGTATGTGAAGATTGTTTATTTGTATGTTTTGTAAATAATATTAGCAACAATACATGCATTAAATAAATATATAATATCGACAACGATTCAGCTATCGAATGCCGTACTTCTGGTAGATATGTTGATAATATTTGGCGCCTATGACCTCACAATAACTGTATTGGTGAACCGTATCACCACTTGATTGAGAGCCATGTTCTTGTACGGTTTAGCAAAGTCTTCCAAACTGGTAACGGACGGAGCTAGCAAGCGATCGAACGGGAAACCCATACTGCGAGCATCCGGATAGAGGCGATCACGCAATCCGCAAAACGTGTGAGCATCATCACAAGGGACCGTTCTGGAAGGGGTTCAAATTGCAAATACTACGTTGCTCTGAGAGGTGACCAAGTACTTACTCGTCAAAATTGGGATTTACAACGTCATCATCATAGTTCGACACCATGACGAACAAATCGAATCGAGTTCCTTGGGGAGTTCCTTTCGGTATTAGCATGTGCGATGGCCAGCCACAGTTGCAGAACCTAAACGGTTCACTATCCGGTTGAATAGAAGCCGCTACATTACGGAAGGTTCGTTCGTAAGGAATAGTTAAATTCGATTGATCCGAACGACGAACAACGTTGTTCACTCCAGGGTTTACTGGAAAAGGAAAAAAAGTAGATTTCATTCTTCTTCGAATTCAACTACTCACAATTCACAGAGAACTTGTCCAACTCGAGCATCCAACGACGTTTCTGTTGGATGGGGATTGATTTTCCATTTTGATCGCCGGTTGGTCCCAGAAAGATACGAGCCGTGCCCCGCTTGGGAGTTCTACCCGTGTTGATAATCTTGATCTGATAACTAAAAGGAGCGTGCTGAATGTGGGTAAACGTTACGAACGCATTCCCATCCGGTCCAAAATCAAGACCAATTCCGAGGTCTACTTGTGATCGTTGCCAAAATGTTAGTAGGATGTTGTTTGTAGCACCAGGTCTATTCAACGAGATGTCGATTGAATTGACTTCAATGTTTGAATTGGATAGCTGTCGCCAAAAAAACATTTTATTTTAAATAACACTACCAATTTTCGTAACACAAACCTCTGTTGCAGTATACGGCTTGAATTTTCGCTTATGTCGCTCGAAGATGTCGTCCACGTGTTGATGCCAGCGGAAGAAAGCTGGATCACGCATCGATGTAGTGTTGTCAGCAATTACTCCAAAGCTTTCCAGGAACGAGTTATCCGGATCGTGAATGAACCCTATCATCATGTGCCCTTCGATGTGCAGTCGACCGTAGAAGTCCGCATTCGGGGATAACGATGAGTTTTCAACGATATTGGCCAGCACGTCGATTCCCTCTCTGTTGTCGAGAGAAATCCGTTGACCATTTGCCTTGAATATTTTGATCGAGAAGAATCAATTATGATTATTGTTGAAGTCTATCCCGAGGGAGTGTCTGGAAACAATAGTGGATAATTTCCCGATCAGAAAGGCATAACAAAATTATAACCGATTAAGTTATTTATTTCAAAGATTTTTCATAACAGTATGAGTTATAAAATTCGCCGGTTAGGTGTTAAAATAACAAAAATTATAACTAAAATTGCTCTAGTCATAACATAATTGTAACAGAACTTGATACATTTATAACAAGTTTATAACAAAATGAGATACAAAAAATCAATCAAATTATATCACATGTTGTTATAAAGCAGTTATAAATATATTGGGTAAAAAGCAAGTAGTGTAAAAATTAACTCATTTTTGGGGTATCAATTTTTAGAGTGAAATTTTATTTTTTGTAAAAAGTTACTGGCATCAAAAAACTTCTCCACATAGTATACATAAAACCCAGGGATTCGAACCTACGACGGCTAGAACCTAGAACAGGAGCTCGTCGTTTTTACCAGTGAGGCCATCACAGCACTTGAAGTGAGGGGCGATATATGCTGAAATGGTTCTTCATATTGGTAGCTCCTCTATAAATAGACTCGCTGATCCAACATACCGGAGAGGGAAAGTATGACGTCACCATACCCAGTTATGACGTCACCATGCACGTTACTACAGCCCATTTAGTCCCTCAGCTTTAATGTCGTGTGCGCTCGTTGTGCACTAGAGCGAGCGTTCACTACTTCGGAGCTGGAGCCCACATCGCTGTACCTACGAGAATGGACGTCACACGAAACTGTTTTTAATACAGTTGATAGCAATTATATCTTCGTGTTATTAACTAAGTTGAACAGATAGCTAATGACTTTCAAATAGTGAAAAGAGTGTAACTAAGCACTAGTTGCGCCAGCGTTTATTTAAATGTTTAAAACGTTTTCTGGCA
This sequence comes from Aedes albopictus, assembly GCF_035046485.1. Lineage (NCBI taxonomy): Eukaryota > Metazoa > Arthropoda > Insecta > Diptera > Culicidae > Aedes > Aedes albopictus. The sequence goes on along the minus strand of NC_085137.1, from coordinate 304,051,679 downwards.
TGTTTTATTTCATTATTATTAATTAATGATATTCCTTCTGCAAAGTTGTTCAGTAGTATTATGGCGCTTAAGTGGTGAATGTTTCGGTAGGAATATCCACCGCGAACTCTTGCAGAAATATTCCCTTGGAGGAATTTATGAATGAATTTTTAAAAGGATAGAAAAAAGCATTTCCATAATAAATCATTGGTGTAATTGTCGATAAAATTTGTAAAGAAAACTTTTGATAAATACTTGAAGTAATTTGTTTTCGAACACAGAGCGTTCAGGAAATCCAAAGAGATATCAAAACACTTCGTTTCGCTGTTGAACTGAATATTTTATTAACTTTAACAAAACAACTACACTTCATTTGGTAGTACATAACTATTTCGATCGGCAGATATGCATACACATATTATATATGCGGAAAAAAGCTGCAGTTAATTGTAGTGATATTTACAACAGAGATTGAGTGACCACATACTAAGAAATTTCTAAGAAATTGGAATTGGATTGAAAATTTTAACTTTAAAACTAGAACTTATTTAATTACTGAGATCCTTCAGAATTTCTGATGGATTTTCCCTGATGGAAAATCCTTTAAGGAATTTTTGATGCATAGGCTGAAGTAATTTGCTAAGAATGTCTTAAAGAATCTTCCTTTTGGATTCTCTGAAGAAATTCTTAAGGGACGAAATGTATGTTGGATTTTAAACTTAAGTTAAACCTTGCGGGAAACCCCTATGACGAATGATCTGTATACTGTACTCAATTAGTAGTTTAAGGACAGACTTGTTACAATCCCAAAATGGCCGCCACAATGGCCGACTTTGGGACCTACTCACGATTTCGAGCGCACAAATCTCTTCGTAAACAAAATCAGCGCACCTGAACTTCTTATTTTAAACTTATTAAAAGTGAGCAAGAACAAAATAATAAAATGCACTGTTGTTTAATGCATGTTTCTTGAGAATTGTGCGTCTGAAGTTCTGATGCACAGTTGAAGCGGGATTTCAAGACGTTTGTCCTTTAGTTGAGAGCTCCGACAGATCAATGGTGACGTAATCTGGTCGGTAAAATATAATTGGTGAATTGGAATGTGTTTTCGTGCTCTATCATCAGAAATCATAGGAATGGTTTACTTGGGATCTCAACATGTATATGAACTAATCTTCCAACAAATTCATGGGGCAAAGTTCTTTGAAGAATTCAAAGAGGAGGTCATGGAAAATGTCATGGAGGAATTGTTGAAGAATTCCTTAGAAGATTACCCGGAAGAATACGTGGAGGAATTTCTTATGGAAACTCTCGGAGAGATCTCTGGAAGAACTTCTAGTGAGCTCCCTAGAAGACCTACAAGAGAAATACTTTTAATATCCCTAGAAATATTCCCTGAAAGTACTCCGTGGCCATCCATAATAAACATTCAACCTGTAAGACATGTACAAAATCCTGTAAACAAATGTAAACGCCGCAGTTCAATTACATATAACATTTTCCAATTGAGAGCCTTGGACTTCTCGACAACTTCGCTGGTGAATGATGATCCGAACTTCCTAGGACAGCAGAATAATGAGATTTATCATATCAAACAGCTCATAGTAGTGAAATTTTGCATACAATTTTACACCATTCGTGAATTTCAAGAACAACTTTGCTGAACATACGAACTGTGCAGGTGATCTGGATCATGATAAGAAACATTTAAAATTACCCAATATCATCACGTAATGGTGGAGTTGCTTACCTCATTTTCCACCTTTCAAAGTCATAAGCTTTCTGTACAAATTTGATGAAGACATGAGCTTTTTTGGTAGTTCATATAATAAAGGATATCAACAATTGTGTATTTTCTAAACACAATGGCGCCATACAGCGGTTAATTTACGCACTAAACACTACCAAAAAATATCGATTAGTTACGCATTCCATTTTAAAAATTATTACTGAGTTTGTTATAATGTTGATGTAAATCAACATATTCATTTATTGTAACTGACTTTGTTAGAACCTTGAAATAATACAAACTAGTTTTCGTACCGATTCCAACAAATATATCTAAATATAACAAACCTTGATATAGATATCAACCGTAGATATAATTATGTTATGTTTTTGTTATGCCTTTCTGATCGGGTTACTGCACGGAGATTTTTTTTGCAGATTTCCCTAATAGAAGTTCGAAGAAAATGAATTAAAATTCCTGTAAGTATCTCTGCAGGTTTTTAGGAGCTTTTCCAGGAAAAAATCCTGACTAATTTAAAAGGGTTAAATGTTTAAAGACATTCCGGGAAAGTTCCTTTGAATCATAACCTAGTTCCTGAATTCATGGTCATCTGCAGTATGTTTCGTAAATCTAAAAGAATCTAGAAATCTAGAATCTAGACGGGCTTGGTGGTCTAGTGGCTACCGCTTATGATTCGTATGCAGAAGGTCATAGGTTCAATCCCTGGCCCGTCCCTTTTATCCTACTTTGTATCTTTCTATCCACTTTGTCTCGCTCTCTCTTCTTTACATGTACAACTCATGTATATTCATATGTTCATAGCCTACACTGCAAATTTTGTTTACTGGTATTCAGCAAACTTTGCTGATTTTTTTTGTGCTGATTTCATTCAGCAATGCGCATTTACTGAATATCAGCAACTATTTTTCAACTTGCTGAACCTTCCAGCAATTTTGACAGTTGATCAGCAACGTTTTGCTGAATTTCAGCAAAAAATTTGCTGAAATTCAGCAATTTATTTTGCTGATTTTTTTGTGCTGGAAGCGTTTCAAAAAATTTGGTGTGTAGAACCAGAAACGAATTGAAAAAAGTCGTTTCCCTCCCTTCCAACTTTCACTTAAAGCACACTGTATATATAACGCCTACAAGTTATGCACCCAAAGCGTGCTGTGCCGCTTGACCTTATTCACCTTATTCACCACACAATCTATCACGAACACTATAAATAACCCCTATCCATGGATCGCATCATCGACCCAACGGTGACTCCCAGATCTCCTGTCTTTCCGACTAACAAATACTCCAGTCCGTGCTGGTTGTGGGGATGCAGAGGTGATCTCGGTCTTTAGTAGCAGCAACCAGCACACTCTAATATTCCTTTCCCTTCCCAACTGACTATAAGGACTTGGCCGGCGCCGTTATTGATCAAAAATGTATGAGCTGCTTAAATTGCACTTTGAGAATAAGTGGAGTGTCCCAGCCCTTATTCATTTGGATCTCAGTGCAATTGCTCAGATCAATCACGGAGGAGCAACCATTGACATGTATAGTCAGATTTGATCGTTTTTTTTATCGAAGAATCTAGAAATCTTTAAGAATTTCCTTTATAGTGGAGTTTTTCAGCCCGAGGCTGGTTCAAAAGTATTTGTTCAAGAATATTTGTTATTCTTAAACACCTGCAAAGATGTACGTCCTGTAGAAATTCCTGACAAATCCATAAAAAATTCTTGTGTACGTTAAAACAGAAACAAATTTTCTGATGAAATCCGGTAAAAATTTATCAAATATTTGGCGACATTAGTTTTCCCAAGCCGAAATATTTCGAAAAAGCCAATAAGACAAAAAAACCCGCAAAAAATTTGCCATCTTTTCAGGCGATAGGCCGAATTTTGTGGGATACTCCTCCTTTTTTGGGTTGTGAAAACTTGCGTCGTCCCTCCTGAATTTTTGTGAATGTTACCCATGCCTTAGGAAACAATCTGTTAAGAATTGTATAGCCATCAGGCAGCATCCATTTATTACGTAACGATAGAATTCGATTTTTTTGTATGAAAATCTTTTACCAGAGAACAATTCCTGACCAGAGTGCCGAACCAGAAGCGCTGTGACACTGCAAATCCCTGACTTCTGGTTTAAGCCATCAGGCGGTCAGGCGCACCAGGATTGGAGAGATAGTGCTATAGCACTGAAGTGCTGAAGAAGGAGGCGGCCAAGAAAGACATATCCTACAAAGCGCTAGTTCAAAGAGGTATTGGGCGAAAAAGTGCAGGTAAGAGCCCTAACGGCGGAGGCGGCTCTCCAGTGTTAAAACCTGAACGAGATGACCGACGCAGGAGGAGTCGCAGCCGCACTAAAACAGCAGTGCGAGGTAGATGCACCAAGTGCATCGATCCGCTTGCGAAAGGGCCCCTCAGGCACGCAGATCGCCACGATCAAGCTTCTCGTAGGGGAGGTGAGATGCTGGGCTCTACTCTACCTGGATTGAACGTGGGTGTCGCGAACGTAGGCGTCAGTACGGTAGGTACGGTGCAGGGTTCATCATTTATGTGATCGGGTTTAAACCCTAAAGCTCGGACTGGAGGTTCGACGATGGATACACGCTCAGTGACCATCTGGCGATTCGATATAGGGTGGAACGCGGAGGAGGATGGCCGACCTCGCGCTTATGAAGAGTAGCATCAATGATCTATCCAGCGATGATCTAGTCGGAACACTAAGCCGTGCATGTGACGCCGCAATGCCAAGGTGATTCCTACACAGAAATAGACGCAATCCGGCATACTGGTGGTGTTCAGAAATAGCAGAACTCCGCACATCCCAAGAACTAGAAGGAGGATGCAAAGAGCTCGCAGCGATGAGGGTCGAATGGAGCGAAGTAAGGCCTACAGGGCGTCCAAACTGCCACTGAACAAAAAGATTAAGGCGAGTAGGCGGGCGTGCTTGCAAAATCTCTGCCAGGCAGCCAACATGATCCTTCCGGGCGATGCCTATATAGTTTATGGCCAAAACGAAGGGCGCGTCAGCAACCTTACCCGTAACGTGGGTAGATCACCTTCTAATGGTGCGTTACGGCGTAAGATCTACCGTAACAAATTTTGATTTCGTAATTCTCCAGCTCGAATAATTTAAATGCAGGAAAATTACAAGACCAAAATTTGTTTTTACCCTTCTTACACCCATAAGAAGGGTATAAATACCGCTTGGAAAACCGACTTTCGATCCGAGGCCCGCAGGGCCGAGTCACATATACCAATCAACTCAGCTCGACGAATTGAGCAAATGTCTGTATGTGCGTGTGTGTGTATGTGTGTGTGTGTGTATGTATGTTACAAAAAAATGTCACTCACGGTTCTCAGCCGTCTGTTGACCGATTTGAGTTCTCTTGGAAGCAAATGAAAGCTACTACATCCTAGTAGAACGCTATTGAATTTTATTTTGATTGGACGTTCGGTTACCGAGATATCTTTCAAAGAGTGCTAGGGAGTAGTACAACTTAATTATTTTAGATATTTTTGACAAAGTGTATCACCATAAATTTCTCAGCCGTCTATCAACCGATTTGGGTTCTTAAGGCCCCAAACGAAAGCTACTACATCCTAATAGAACGCTATTGATTTTTTTTTTGATTGGACGTTCGGTTACCGCGATATCTTTCAAAGAGTGCTAGGGAGTAGTACAACTTAATTATTTTAGATATTTTTGACAAAGTGTATCACCATAAATTTCTCAGCCGTCTATCAACCGATTTAGGTTCTTAAGGCCCCAAACGAAAGCTACTACATCCTAGTAGAACGCTATTGATTTTTTTTTTTGATTGGACGTTCGGTTACCGAGATATCTTTCAAAGAGTGCTAGGGAGTAGTACAACTTAATTATTTTAGATATTTTTGACAAAGTGTATCACCATAAATTTCTCAGCCGTCTATCAACCGAATCGGGTTCTTAAGGCTCGAAACGAAAGCTACTGCACCCTAGAAGAACGCTTTTGAATTTCATTCCGATTGGACATTTTGTAACCGAGCTATCTTTCGGGGAGTACTTTGGAGTAATACAACTTAACTTTTTAAGAGGTCTTTGACAAAATGCTTCATAATAAATGAATCAGCCGTGTGTCAATCGATTTGAGTTCTCTCAGCATCAAATGAAAGCTACAGCATCCAAGTAGTATGCTATTAAATTTCATGCCGTTTGGACATTTTGTTTCTGAGATATCTTTCCACGAGTACTAAGGAGTAATGAAATTTACGCTTTTGAGAGATTTTTGATAAAATGTATCATAATACATTTCTCAGCCGTTTGTCAACAGATTTTTTATGATCATATTTGGTTACACAAGTTAGTTATACATGAAAATGCAATTGCATCAAATACATAAAAGCTACTATCTCTTTGTAATATTTGAGCTTAATAAACAGTAGCAAAAATATCACGGAATGTATGTAGGAAAAGCCTTTTTACCCTTCTTACACCCATAAGAAGGGTATAAATACCGCTTGGAAAACCGACTTTCGATCCGAGGCCCGCAGGGCCGAGTCACATATACCAATCAACTCAGCTCGACGAATTGAGCAAATGTCTGTATGTGCGTGTGTGTGTATGTGTGTGTGTGTGTGTGTATGTATGTTACAAAAAAATGTCACTCACGGTTCTCAGCCGTCTGTTGACCGATTTGAGTTCTCTTGGAAGCAAATGAAAGCTACTACATCCTAGTAGAACGCTATTGAATTTTATTTTGATTCGACGTTCGGTTACCGAGATATCTTTCAAAGAGTGCTAGGGAGTAGTACAACTTAATTATTTTAGATATTTTTGACAAAGTGTATCACCATAAATTTCTCAGCCGTCTATCAACCGATTTGGGTTCTTAAGGCCCCAAACGAAAGCTACTACATCCTAATAGAACGCTATTGAATTTTTTTTTTGATTGGACGTTCGGTTACCGCGATATCTTTCACTATCTCTTTGTAATATTTGAGCTTAATAAACTTATATGAGCTTAATAATATCATTGAATGTATGTAGGAAAAGCCTTTTTACCCTTCTTACACCCATAAGAAAGGGTATAAATATCGCTCGAAAAACCGGCTTTCGATCCGAGGTCCGGAGGGCCGAGTCTCATATACCAATGAACTCAGCTCGACGAACTGAGCAAATGTCTGTATGTGTGTGTGTGTGTGTGTGTATGTGTGTATGTGTGTATGTGTGTATGTGTGTGTGTATGTGCGTTACAAAAAAAAGTCACGCACGTTTCTCAGCCGTCTGTCAACCGATTTGAGTTCTCTTGGAAGCAAATGAAAGCTACTACATCCTAGTAGAACGCTATTGATTTTTTTTTCGATTGGACATTTGGTTACAGAGATATCTTTCGAAGAGTACTTCGGATTTATACAACTAAACCTTTTGAGATTTTTGACCAAAAGTATCATAATAAATATCTTAGCCGTCTGTCAACCGATTTCGGTTATCCTGGCACCAAATAAAAGCTACAACATTCTAGTAGAACCCTATACAATTTCATTAGGATTGGACATTTGGTTACCGAGATATCTTTCAAAGAGTACTTGGGAGCAATACAGGTTAACTTTTTGAGAGATTTTTGACCAAGGGTACCATAATAAATATCTCAGCCGTCTGTCAACCGATTTGGGTTCTCTAAGCACCAAATGAAAGCTACAATATGCTTGTATAAGGCCCTGAAATTTCATTTCGATTCGACATTTGATTACTGAGATATCTTACGAAGAGTATTTCAATAAATTCTTTTTTTTTATTATATTCACTTGTTATCTTGCATTTGTTTTTGACCAGTCTATGGGAAATTATTTTCCAATAAATGATGCTGACCTCATACAAAGTGTATACTAGCAGGTTATTGTTTTCAACAAAATTATAAATAACAAATTACAAATACACAGGAATTTTATGGAAACTAACAATATGTTAAATGAAAGCTTTGAAGAACCAGACAGCCAAAATAACTAGCTAATGCCAAAACTGATTAACTTAGTAGATATATAATTTTTGTCGTTTTTACACCATAACCATAAATACCAAGTACTTCGGAGCTAATTTAATTGACTGATTTAGACAAAGTGTATCTCGCTGATTTTCTTACCCATTTGCTAATCGATTCAAGATCTTTTAGCAGTTAATAAAAGATACAAAATTCCAGAATATGCAAGCTATTTTTTAAAAATTCCATACAAGACTCTAGGAAGTGTCTGGCATTTCTGGTAGCTTAGTCCATGGTCCATGATGCTATTTTGGAAACCAATCCACTAGATGCCAAATCCACAATATTTTCTAGAACTTTTGGTCAATTCCACAAAACAAATATGTTAAATACAAACAATACAACAATAATTTTAATAAGTGTAAGAAGGGTTCTGTTCACCATAGGTGGATTAAATCGGGTTTTTTTTTAATGTTTTGTTTTATTCTTGTATTTTTACTACTAATACTCCATTTGTTTTAATATTATCGCTTGATTTAAACTATAACTTTAATATAATAACTATTTGTTTCAGCGCTGTGCAGGTAAATAAAGTTGTAATTATATATCATAATAATATTTATTATTTCAGGTAAAATCAGGTAATTGGTCAACTATATAATTAATTATATTTAAATTACATGATACATGGGATTTTGGGAGGGGTAGCCTAAGGAAGCTAAATGAACTGGTTTCTGGACAAATGTTCGTGGGGTGGCCAGACTTTGTCACGAGATAAAAACCATCGTGTTGTCTTCCGAAGGTTTCCAGTGAATTTAGCTTACCCTGCTACAACAAACCATCAGGTAGATCATTCCCTTCTGGTGTGACTCTGCAGCCATAGGTAATCCTTGCGCTGATGGTGGGTACACAATCATCATCATCATCAAAACGAAGGGCGCGTCAGCAACCCCAGAGCGCTATTCCGAGATGCAGCAGAAGATCGTGGAAACACTGTTCCCTCGCCACGATACAAGACCATGGGTTCCCGTCCCCTATGGCCGAACCGGCCAAAGCGAGGGCGCCCTGCTCCAAAAAATGGGAACGGGATTCCGCTATTGCGCGATCGTCACGCTGGCTGGACGTAATGAATACGTTCAACAGCATCAGCTGAGCCGCCATCGAGTACGTCATACACCGCCTAGGAGTCCCGGTTAGTCTATGCCGGATACTGCAGAGCTACTTCCAGAACAGGGAGCATTCATCGAAAAGTAAAAAGAAAATCGCGTTAAGTACTGTTCCTTTGAATTCCACTAAGAATTTGCATCCTTTGACAGATACGTATTTCGACCTCAACTGTAAGGTCGTCTTCAGTGTCTTGTACTTGACTCGACTAAGTCGACTAAGTCGAGTCAAGTACAAGCCACTGAAAACGACCTTACAGTTGAGGTCGAAATACGTATCTGTCAAAGGATGCAAATTCTTAGTGGAATACAAAGGAACAGTACTTAAAGCGATTTTCTTTTTACTTACAGATCTTCCCCTAACAAGCCCAGGTTAATCATCAGCATTCATCGGTTAATCTATGTCCTCGTTTCACACAAAAATTTGACTTACTAAATATATCTGTTCATACATATTACTTTCATCACAAAGTGTCGATTTTTCTAAGAATATGTAACGAAGCGGTTTGCTTATATTATTGCAGTTATTGGAATACTTACAGACACGGCGAATCCGGAATCGATCGCTTCGAATATTCTTCCAGTCCACACTTCCATATCTGCAATTGTCACTACTTCTTCATCTTCGATGCGATTCAGATCCTGGAAAATTGTATAGCCGTTAATCTTCTTCGCCATTTACAAGATCTTCCCTACTATCGGAACTCACATTCAACACTAGGTTACGGCTCCGTCCTGGGTAAGATCGATTGTTTGAGCTCTGGGTGAGCTTCGGATAATATCCCTCGGGGATGGCTTCTCGGAATTGTGCAAAAGATTTCACCCTCGGTAGCCCATTGCAGAACCGTTCAATGTTATATCGTCCTTGGATTTGCTGGTGCATGTAGTAGAACAGTTCACCACGACGGTCCTTCCGTACCACTCTGTCGGGACCTTCCGACGGATACAGCAAATGCCAATGCCAATGGTGAAGATTGACACCGATATCTTCCCGCCAATATGCTAGCTTTTGTTCCGGTTCACGGTCCGATGCAGTATTGTTTATCGGAATATCAACGGCCATCTGCAGTAAAATGAAGTGGTCTCAATTCTCTTGTCATTTTCAAGAAGCCTTTAAAAAGTCTCACCCTATCACCTTGATTAACGATACGGCCTTCCTCCTGCAACTTCGGAAACGTTGATGCCTCAATAAACCGATCGGGAAATAACTCCAAGAAGCTTGGTAGCGCTATGTTGGCCGTATCGGGACGATGTTGCAACGCAACGGACAATGCATACTGGAAGAGTGGCCCGTTCAACCGATCTCGGCAATAGGCAGCCACGGCAAACAGCGTATCGGGATTGCTCTGGTTCATAAACAGCTCGATCAGCTGCCCGGCTGCTTTGCGGTCCCGTGTATTAAAAACCGAAAATCCTCCACGCCGAGGAACTCTTTCGGCAAAGTTCAGATCCGGAGGGGTAATGTTTTGCAGTGGGACTCTAGTAGAAATGTTAGCACTGAATCTGGTCTGTAGGGATTGCCCAATGGCGCGGTATCGATCAGTTAGATAGTTGTCCGGAACATCAAAATACAGTTGCCCGTTGGATTTAGGCATGAACAAGGGTTCGTAGGGACGTTGGAGAAGTCCCCGGAATTTCGCACTATTCGATGCCATCACTAACAGTATTAGACTAATTATGATGTCTCCGATCGGAAGTATTTATATGTAGGTCAAGTGACACGTGTTAGGTTAGATTGCACTACAAAGGCAAAACTAATGCACCGCAAGCCGGATGTTGATAATGTGATGCACATGTGGTGCAACTGCGGTTCTTTCTTTTTATTTCGCATAATTGTTCAGTGGGGATTTCCACTATCTCAGGGATTGACGGATCATTCATCATGGAGCACATGGTGCACCGCAAAGCCTTCCCGACTAGAAAACTATATCAAGTTCAAATCATAAATATTGGGTTATGATGTTATAATATCTTTCAATAACTTATTATGTTATAAACTAGATGCAGGATGATCATGAGGATAACTAAAAATAACTAAAATTATAACAAATAGAACACTGGTCTAATCAAGATAATAACCTACTTTGTTATGATCAGATCAAAATTATAACAAAATGTGATATGAATTTAAGCTTCAAGATTACCAGTGTCTATCAAAACTTTATACACATTTGTAAGATAATTTTCTAAACGTCGGAGAATCAAATCTAAGTTATATTGTAATGGGTTATCATACAACATTTATAACATAAAGTGATATAATTGTGTTATAGTATTTTTAAAGCAGCAATGATATTGAACACAATTATATCACAGTGAATTATAAATATCGTGGTTTGTTATAATTATGTTATATTTCTGTTACAATTTTCTAGTCGGGTTAAGAGGTTCACCGTGTGGTTTGAAAACGTAAGTGCACTAGTTTTTTATATGCTTCTACACGGCAAGAGCGCACTAGCTTAGCACTCTTAGCAAATTTATATCTTCTAGCTTTAATAGCTAAACGCAGTACGATAACATTGAATATACCCAGGTAACAATTTGATGCTGTTCAAACGTTTCTCCAACTTTTTTAAATCAGCCTTCATTTGAACAAAAGCTACAATATTTTATTCAGCTCCTAAACATCTAATTTTGATGATTTTATTCAACCTTTAGCTAATTTTAGGTTCATTGAAAGGCTGTTTTAAGGCTTAATATGCGCTTACTCAGTAAAAAAAAAATAAATAGTGTAAAAATAAAAATAAAAACACTTTCGTGAGCCTCTTTTTACCATTAGCTGCTTCTATTTCCAGAGGAGATGTTTCGGAATGTATAAATTAATCTGTGGGAAAATTGGGAATTGAACTCGGACCTCCTGATTTATAGTCACTTACCTTGGCACCTACACTCAGTGCTGAAAAATTCATTTCGTCATATCTAAATTCAATCACCTACAGCTCATTTTAGAAGCTGAACCTGAGAATATGATATATGAAATACTTGTGCGGCTAGAGCAGTTCTGCAAGAAAGTCACGGAAAAACTGCTATTTTTCGAATATTTAACGTAAATGTCACGGACTACCTTCGAAAAATGCCAATGATATTCACGGTGAATATCGGAGAAAAAAAGAATTTCAAGAAATATTCCTAAAAGAATCGAGGTACAAATTTCTAACTTCTGAAAGGATTTTTTTTTGCAGGAGCTGTTGTATTGCAGGGTTATTCTTAAAGGAATTCATGGATGGATTCCTGAACAAATCCCTGGATGAACTCCTAGAAGATTTCTTTGAGACAATTGTGAAGGAATTCCTGAATGACTTATTGAAGAATTTCCTGGTTTCTGTATGCATCCCTTTAAAATTATCTTAAAGAATTCCAATACAAATCGCTAGATAAATTCTTCTAGAAATCCTTGAATAAGTTCAAAGATGTCTTCGGGTATTCCTGGAGGCATCTGTGGAGAAATTCTAGAGTGCAAAGTGATGGAAGGGTTTTTGAAATTCTTGAACGAATCCCTGAATAAGTTTTTAGAAAGATCCGAGAGGAAGCATTTCCTGGGAGATTCTCTGAAGGAATTCCTGGACGAACTCCTGTAGGAATTTCTGGATGAATCCCTGAAGAAGTTCCTGGTAGAATCTCTAGAGGAGTTCCTGGAGGAATGCCTGGAGGGTTTATTGGAGGTGTTCTTGGAGGAATGCCTGGAGGAATTCCTAGAGGAATCTCTAGAGGAATACTTGGAAGGATTGCTAAAGAAATCCCTAGAGGAGAAATTCTTGGATTAATTTCTGGAGGAATCCTTTAAGGAGTTCCTGTAGGAAAACCTGAAAAAATTCCAGGATAAATTTTTAAGGCATCCACGGAGGATTCCCTAGTAAAATTCCTAGAGGATTAGCTGCAGGAATTTCTGAAAGAATTCTTAGAGGAATTCTGGAAGAATTCTGGAGGAATTTGTGTTGGAATACCTGAAGCAGTTTCTGGATGAATCTCTGGAGAAATTCCTGTAGGAATTCTTTAATAAATTCTTAGATGAATTATTGTAGAAAAAAGCTAGAGAAAGCCTGGAGCGATGAATTCCTGGAGGAATCGATGGAGAAATTTCCGGAAGAATGCCTTAAGGCGAAACTGGATCCATTTCCTCACTTTTTGGTTTTTGATTTTCTATGAAATAACGAAGCAATATTTTCAAAATCGGTTTTCGTGCACATGTAGAGTATGGATCAAGGTATCTCCTGATTTTTTTTTCGTGGTGGAAAATGTTTTTCGTTTTTACAGAAACCATTTTTTCACAAAAAAATGGTTTCTGCAAAAATTGTGCGTGACTTCGTTGTGGTTCAAGTTGTTTTGTTTACTTTTTCTAATTATGGTAGATTTTTTTTCACAATTTTGAAAAAAAAATAGATGAGCAATCGAAGATATCTGAAATTTATTGCAAAGTGTTACGCTAATCATACCGGCAGAAGTGAAGCAAAAAGCACTTGAAGAAGCAGCAATAGAAGTTTTTTCGAAAAATGCAGCAACAAAAGTTTCATCATAAGCATGAGCTTTTGAAAGCAGGATTAATAAATTTTTATCTTTTTACTAAATTTACATATACTGTCAATTTCTCTATATTAAAAATAAATAATTTCAATTTATTTAGTTCCGATTGCAATACCGTTCAAACGACACCTTCCTACGAACGATAAGCATGTTTATCTGGCTCACACTTTGACAGCTCTCTCTACATGATTGGTTTACAAATGGCCGCCTCCGCAGATCTCTATAATGTAGGATTACTAAGTTACTTAGCCTGCCTAGAGCGTTATGTATTCTTCGTTATGACTGTGAGAAGAAATAGTAAAGGGATGGGATGACACCTCCAACGCCATCGTAAATAGCAAGGAGCCGTGTTATCGGTTAAAGGATGGTCTCGTGCAGTGCTGAAAATTTCATTTCGTCATATCTTAATTCAACCACCTACAGCTCATTTTAGAAGCTGAACTTGAGAATATGGTATATGAAAAACTTATGCGGCTAGACCAGTTCTGCAAGAAAGTCACGGAAAAAACGCTATTTTTCAAATATTTGATGTAAATGTCACGGACTCCCTTTGAAAAATGCCAAATGATATTCACCGTGAATATCATTGGGATTTTTCGAAGGTAGTCCGTGACATTTACCTTAAATATTCGAAAAGTAGTGGTTTTTCCGTGACTTTCTTGCAGAACTGGTCTAGCCGCACAAATTTTTCATATACCATATTCTCAGGTTCAGCTTCTAAAATGAGTTATAGGTGATTGAATTTAGATATGACGAAATGAATTTTTCAGCACTGCTCATAAGTAAAAAATGAAACTAGATTTTATGATTTTATTTCTAATTATCAAACTGTTTTCCCGAAACCCATAAGAAATTTCGTCAAATATTTCTCTAAGAGCACCCCTTCAATTCTATCATATACTTTTACCAAATAAAAAGCTTGGTTTAATGGCTAAACTCAGTGATTTCTATTTGAGTAATACAAAAACAATATGCCAAATTTTCCAAAAATGCCGGTAACGGTTCCGATAGGAAAAGGATAGTAGTTTCTAGCACCATATGCTGCAACAGAATGCAATAGAAAGTAACTCAAAATTAATGAATTTTAACTAGTTTTCAATTCAAATAAACGTCATGCTAAAAGCAAAAAACCTAGGATTCTTTATGAATTCTTCCAGGGACATCTTCTGAATTCCTCCAGGTATTTATTTAGGATCTTCTCCAGGAATTCATTTACGAATTTCTAAGAGGCCTCTTCAAGATTTTCTCCTTTGTGAATTCCTCCATGGACGTCTTGGGTTTTGATAGTGATTATTGCATGTCTTGTTCCAGAAATTCTTGAGGATTCTCTTCCACGTTTTTCTTCAGTTTTTTTTTACAGATACTTCTGCAAGGATTCATAAAAAATCCTCCAGGGATTTTCCCATAGTTTCCTACAGTGGACTCCGTCAGGATTTTCTGCATGAATTACAAAAGGAATTTCACCGTAGAAGCTTTTAGGTATTTCGGCAGGAGTTCCTTAAGATTTTTTCCATGAAATTCTTCATAAATTCCTTCAACAATTCCGCTAGAGATTGTTCTCATAATTCCATCTGGTCCAGATGATCTGGAATTATTCGAAGTGATTCTGTAGAAATTTCTTCCAGGAGCTTTTTCAGGAAATTTTAAAAGGGATTATTTAAAAATTAATCCAGAAAAATCCTTAGGGGTGCATTCAAGGATTCCTTCAATAGTTCTTCCAGAAATTAGTGCAGACATGCACACTCATTTTTGATTTCTCTGTTCGGTAATATTTTTTACGGTGTTCGAACCGTAAAACACCGAAATCACCGAACAATCAGCTATTCTGTTGAAGAATAACTGATGTTCAGCTATTTTTTAACAAAATTGCAAAATTCGGTAATCACCAATACTGAACGCACGGTAATATTTGAAATTTGCCGTACAAAGTCAGTAACCCTGAAAAGTCAGTAAAATCGTTAACCGAATGTTCAGTAAAAATATGTTATTACTGAGATCTCGGTAAAGCTGAATCAATACATTATCTGACACGCGTGCATTACTGTCAGGCGGAAAAATCCGGTGGAGGCGACTTCGATGAGAACAGGAAAATCTCTGAATAGAATTAAAAACGTTGCTACACGAAAAAGACTGCTAGAGGAAAGCCGTATATCTGAACCGCAACAACTTACAAATGACGGCGAGAACTGAAGAGAAACCATCCCCCAAAAATTTGCGGAGAAACTCGTTTCGTATAGCTATTAAATCAATTACGGACAGCGGGTTCCATTTTCTAAATCAAAAATATTTCATTTTTTTGTGAAGTTGTGCTACGATAAGGAGCTGGCCAACGTGTAATGCAATGGTAAGAAACAGACAAACGTTTCCGGAAAGAAATTATTATTTGCAAATGTTTGGGTTTCGCAAGAGGAGGATTTCTGGGTACATATCATTAACTGAAAAACCCAGTAAATCATTGTAAACAATATTTTTGCTGAAAAAGTCAGCATGTTTAGGGTTGCGTTTTTTACTGACTAAATCGGTAATTATTTGACAGCTCAGGAACCTTGCACCTTACTGACTGTTCGGTAATAATATTTTTTACTGAGTTTACTCTGCTGTTCAAAAACCCAGTAAAAATTTACCGAGTTCGGTAATCAAATCTGAGTGTGTGGATTCCTTCATTTTTTAGGGATTACTACTGAAATTCTTCCAGGAATTCGTTTAGAATGGTCTTCTGGGAGTCCCTCAGAAATTCCTCATGCCGGGATCCCTCAGAATTTCCTCCAATTCACTCGGGAAATTTTTGTGCGCTTATTTCTGGAACAAATCCAGGGATTTTTTTTTAATTCCTCTAAGAATTCTTCCCGGAACTCTTCCTGGAATTGCTACAGGTATTCCTCCTGGAATTCTATCACGAATTCGTCCTAGAATTTTATCACGAATTCCTCAAGAATTAAATTAGGTGTTCCTACAGTTGTTAAATTATTCTCTTAGGAATTTCTTTTGAGGTTGCTTCCGGGATTCATCCTGGGGTTTCTTCAGGAATTCCTACAGGGATTACTTCAGGAACTGCTACATGGATTCCTCGAGGACCACGAGCTCTTCTTAGGATGGCTTCATGATTTTTCCATGAATTCATCCTGGGATTTCTTCAAACAATCCTTCTGGGATTCCTTCAAGAATTTCACCTGGAATTCCTCCTAGGATTCCTCCAAGGATTCCACCAGAAATTACTTCGAGAATTCTTCTAAGAAATCTAAAAATTCCTCCAGAGATTCTTGCACGGATTCCTCCAGAATTTCTAAAGATTCCTCTAGGAATACTATCTATATGAATTTCTCCAAGGATTCCTCCAGGAATTGCTCCAAGAGTTCCTGCAGGAATTATTCCAGGATTCACCAAGGTAGTTTTGCAGGAGGCTTTTTTAGGAGTTATTCAAGAGAAACTTCTAGAGGTTCCTGTGGGGATTTTTTCAGGAATTTCTCCTGGAATGCCTCCGGGGATTCTTTCAAGGATTTTTAGGATTCCTTCAAGAGTTCCGCCAGAAACTCCTCGGGGGAGTCCGCCAGGAATTTGTCCAGATTTTTTACAGGAATTTCTCCAGGTATTACTTAAGGCGAAACTGGAAGCAATATTTTCAAAATCGGTTTTCGTGCACATGTAGAGTATGGATCAAGGTATCTCCTGATTTTTTTTTCGTGGTGGAAAATGTTTTTCGTTTTTACAGAAACCATTTTTTCACAAAAAAATGGTTTCTGCAAAAATTGTAAACTTACTTTCTATTGCATTCTGTTGCAGCATATGGTGCTAGAAACTACTATCCTTTTCCTATCGGAACCGTTACCGGCATTTTTGGAAAATTTGGCATATTGTTTTTGTATTACTCAAATAGAAATCACTGAGTTTAGCCATTAAACCAAGCTTTTTATTTGGTAAAAGTATATGATAGAATTGAAGGGGTGCTCTTAGAGAAATATTTGACGAAATTTCTTATGGGTTTCGGGAAAACAGTTTGATAATTAGAAATAAAATCATAAAATCTAGTTTCATTTTTTACTTATGAGCAGTGCTGAAAAATTCATTTCGTCATATCTAAATTCAATCACCTATAACTCATTTTAGAAGCTGAACCTGAGAATATGGTATATGAAAAATTTGTGCGGCTAGACCAGTTCTGCAAGAAAGTCACGGAAAAACCACTACTTTTCGAATATTTAAGGTAAATGTCACGGACTACCTTCGAAAAATCCCAATGATATTCACGGTGAATATCATTTGGCATTTTTCAAAGGGAGTCCGTGACATTTACATCAAATATTTGAAAAATAGCGTTTTTTCCGTGACTTTCTTGCAGAACTGGTCTAGCCGCATAAGTTTTTCATATACCATATTCTCAAGTTCAGCTTCTAAAATGAGCTGTAGGTGGTTGAATTAAGATATGACGAAATGAAATTTTCAGCACTGCACGAGACCATCCTTTAACCGATAACACGGCTCCTTGCTATTTACGATGGCGTTGGAGGTGTCATCCCATCCCTTTACTATTTCTTCTCACAGTCATTACGAAGAATACATAACGCTCTAGGCAGGCTAAGTAACTTAGTAATCCTACATTATAGAGATCTGCGGAGGCGGCCATTTGTAAACCAATCATGTAGAGAGAGCTGTCAAAGTGTGAGCCAGATAAACATGCTTATCGTTCGTAGGAAGGTGTCGTTTGAACGGTATTGCAATCGGAACTAAATAAATTGAAATTATTTATTTTTAATATAGAGAAATTGACAGTATATGTAAATTTAGTAAAAAGATAAAAATTTATTAATCCTGCTTTCAAAAGCTCATGCTTATGATGAAACTTTTGTTGCTGCATTTTTCGAAAAAACTTCTATTGCTGCTTCTTCAAGTGCTGCTATTTTTTTTTTCAAAATTGTGAAAAAAAAATCTACCATAATTAGAAAAAGTAAACAAAACAACTTGAACCACAACGAAGTCACGCACAAAGTTTGAACATCTAGCTTTATAGCAAGTGTTGGCAGCTTATTGTAAACAAAACAAACAGCGTTGCCGAATCGACATATGTAACTTCCACTTATCTCTATGTAGAGGATTTCCAGGCTACCTGAGGTAGGCCCAATTGTATTTCTTTTCGTTTCAGAGAGCGATCAATGGCGCTTGAGCCCAAGCTTTTCAGGCAGGGCACATGGTCTAAATGCCAGTGCCCATCCATAAAGCAAAACGTCCCATGGAGTGACATAAAATCTTTTAGCTAGGGTTTTGGTTCCCTTATTAAGCATGTGACTCCCATTTTCATCCCACGAAAAACAAAGGATTGAAGCGCTGTTTGTTTTGTTTCATATTTTTGCATTTTTTGTTAGAAGTGAGCACCCATGAAAACAAAAAGAACGGAGTCAATCGGTGCCGTAATCGCTTGTTTTCGAATAGGATGAAAATGGGAGCATGAGATTACTGATGGCACACATACCCTACATCACTTCCAACGCTGATGTTTTAAATACTCACATCAACTCATCTACACGATTTACTCAATTACACATAAACATAAACAATCTGAACCTTGTCGCATCACTCGCGTATAATTAATTCTAAATCATCTATTTACAAATATCCTACTCCTTGATGCCTATGGGGGCGCTGGTGAGTCGCTGACCTCTTGTGAAGCAGGTGTCACATCATCACATACTTTCCTATCCTCGTAACGGAGAAGGCTGGCAACGGAAGTTTTCATGTCTTTTTTACTTCAACCTTCGATTGAATAGTTGTTCTTTCCCAAATAGCTGTCCATAAGGAATTGGAATAAGAGTATTGAAGTTTTCAACATGACAACTTTCAGTATGCAATCTACGAATTACTCCGTTACCACGCAATGCAAGAAAATAAAAACAGAGAATGCATAATTTTCACTGATTGGTGCTTAAAAGTAAGCCATGCTGTGTTGCCTGTTCCGACCGGTAATTGGTGTTCTTCAAAGTCAACGGATAACACTCATACTAGGATTTCAAGCTTCACTCGCCCATGTACTTCATCCGTTTTATTCTTTGCTGTTCAAAATTTGATGCATTTAATGCATTGTCAACATCAAATTATTCCAACCTTACTTCATTTTGCAAACTAATCAAATATTTCCTTCAAAAGCCTTCGAAACCATCGCTCAAGTTCTAGCAACAATCGTGTTGGTGAATCTTATATTCACGGTTGTCACCGTCATGTTCTGATACGGTGCCACAAAATCACCGAAGTTTCTAACACCAGAAGGAACACGGCGATCGAAAGGATATCCCATGTTACGAGCATCCGGATACAGGCGGTTACGCAGACCACAGAACGAATACGAATCGTCACAGTTTTGATTCCTGAAATGATGCCATTTTTAGAGGTTCCACTTGCTAATAGCGACCGAGAATTCTTACTCATCAAAATCAACATCCACCGCATCGCCACTAAAGTTGGAAACCATCGCAAACAGATCGTACGTAACTCCTTCGACATTTCCCTTCGGAATCAACATATGCGAAGGCCAGCCGCAGTTACAGAAACGGAACTGTTCATTGCCGGCTTCGTTGGATTGCGATATGTTGCGGAAGGTTCTTTCGTACGGTATGGTGACGCTCGATTGCTCAGATCTGCGAACGATGTTGTTAACACCGGAGTTGACTGCCAATAAGGGTAGGATTGTTAGTAGTGAGATCTGGACTTCCAGTTTAATTAAGGGTTCTTACGTCTCACTCTGAATGTATCTAGTTCAATTGCATGCAGACGTTGTTCCTCGAAAGTCAGACGACCACCTTTCTCGTTGAACCTTGGAGCAAGATAAATTCGAACTGTGCCTCGACGGTTTCTGACAGAAGTAATACAATTATGTCTTGTTAATATGTCTGTCTATGTAACATTTGAACTTACCGATTGTCGCTGTTGATGACTTGCAATTGATACAGGAACGGTGCATGCTGCAGATGGGTAAACGTTGCAAACAGATTGCCTTCGGGTCCAAAATCAAGTCCAGTGCCCAAATCGACTTGCGACCGCTGCCAAAACGTTAGCCACACGTTTGGGGGAGAGTTTCTGCGTTGCAGTCTGGTTTCAAATTTGAGCAGCGTGATGCCTTGGTACGCCAACTCCGGATACGTGTAGCACGAGAAACGATTCTTGTGGCGCCGGAATATTTGATCCATGTACAAATGCCAACGATAGAATATGGGATCCCGCATGGCCGTCGTTACATCTCCCATGACACCAAAGCTCTCCAAGTAGGTGCCATCGGGATCGTGAATGTACGAGAGCATTATGTGGCCATTGTTGTGTACGTCTCCGTAGAAATCGGAGTTTGGACTTAGGATTGAGTTTTCCAGAATGTTACCGAGTACATCGATACCGCCGGGGTTGTCCAGTGAAATGCGCTCTCCGTTTGACTGTGGGAGGCAGGAAAATGATTCAATGTAAGTTATATGATATTGGTAGAAATTATACATTATAACTTATATTTAAAGTTATTCCATAAATGAACGGTTGATTGATACTTATACCCATCCTACAGTTAACTAACAAAGTGAACATCTGTAGTTCAATAGCAAAATACGTATTCTATCTACAGGGTGTGTGCGAAATTTTTGCCTGGGACCAAGCCTGGGACACGGTTATATGGGAAAATATTAAAAATGAAAAAAAAAAAAATTGTTCTTGTATACTTTTTTGGTTCCATTTCGACCCCATATCAATTGTGCAAAATTTCATACGATTCACTATGGAGAAAGTTACTTTCTCAAAGAAAATTCGCTAGATGTCACCTCATGATTCCTAAAAGTAAGTTAATGAATGATTTATGTAGGAAACTTCACGATGAATCAGATTTACGAAGATCGCAAAACGATTCGACGTATGAAAACTTTTGAATTTGTGGAGCGGACCTGGTGTGATGGTTAGAACACTTGACTATCACGCCGAGGACCTGGGATCGAATCCCACTCCCGACAAACTCGCAAAATGTGAGTTCTTCCTTCGGAAGGGAAGTAAAGCGTGGGTCCCGAGATGAACTAGCCTAGGGCTAAAAATCTCGTCAATACAGATAAAAAAAACCCAAATTAATCCACCTAGTGGTGATAGTGCCTTTCTCGTCGAACATGTTCTCACAATCTTTCCGGCAACGTAAGTCAAAGTGTTTCTGAATCCGAATATTTTTATAGAAAAGCAAGCGTTTTATCAGACATCTTTGAATTGACTTAAAACTTATTGATTTCACGTAGTCCGACATTATGTTCAACGTATAAGCAGGGATGAAAAATATCAGACTTCTCAGTTGACTGCTTGAGCACTTTGTTGAACTCCTTCACTAACACTGGAGGCTGATCAATATCAAGACGATACTAACAAGCTAAGCTATAACTCTTTACACAATCACAGATCACAATTTTTTTTCTGAATATTTGGGCTGTATCTTATTGACCGTTGAAAACAAGAGCGATACGTAGTGAGTATAGTGCGACGTCTGTTTGTATGTGGGTTTAATTTGTAAGATTTTGTTCTCTTACACATATTTATCGCTTGCATTGGTTTTATTTACTTTCGTAGTTCCAGCGAAGCACCAAACGCTGGTTGTGCAACCCTACCGGTAGTGTGTAATGTGGTGTGAGCCTATTTTCTAGTTAATCGTTCCTCGGGTTATTCAAAAAGCCGTGATGTAATATGTTGCATGGTACATTTGGTTACTTTCGATGCGGTACCGGAACAGGTTCCGGAGCACACCGGGTCTCCCAAACATAGTCTGAGACTATTTCATTGCTAACGTTCATTAGGTTACCCAAAAAAACATGATTTGATTTATCTCATGCATGGGTGGGAATAGACCACTTTTACATTTGACCACTTCCAGTGGGACACCCAGAACTGGTTTCGGGACACTACCGGTTGTCTAAAATATGGTCTGAGGCTATGTTCTTACGAATCGATCATCGTGTATTCAAAAAAGCTGCTATTTGATGTACTGTCAAACACTTATTTGTGCATTTCGCCAGTTCCGGCGAGACACTCGAAAGTGGTTCCGGTACATTACCGGTAGTCTTAAAGTGGCCTGAGACTTTTCTTGCTGACCGTTCTGCGCGTCATCTAAAAAGCCGATATTTAATGCGCAGTGTGCATGCATTTGGTTCCGTTCTACATTTGACCACTTCCGGCGGAGCACCTGGAACCGGTTTCGGCACAGTATTGGTTTTCCAAAGTGTGGTCTATGATTGTTTCTCTTGTTAATCGTTCATCAGGTTACCAAACAGCTATTTATGGGGTTGGTTCTCCTTTACATTTGACCACTTCCGATGGGGCACCCTTAATCGGTGAGGAATACTTCCAAATATGGCTGTTCATCAGGATATCAAAAAAGCCACTATTTGATATGTCGCATGTATGGGTTTGGTTAACCTTTAAACTTGGCCACCTCTGGCGGGACATCTGGAACCGGTTTCGGAACACTACTGGTTCCGATATGTTCTGAGAATGCTTTCCTGCATACTGTTCATCAGGTTATCGAAAAAGCCGCGGTTTGATATGTCATATGCATGGTTTTAGTTCAATTTTATATTTGGCCACTTCCGGCGGGACACCCGGAACCGGTTCCGGAACACAACCGGTTCAAATATGGTCTGAGAATATTTTCCTGCTTACCTTTCATCAGGATGTCAAAAAAGCCACTATTTGATATGTCGCATACATGGGTTTGGTTAACTTTTATACTTGGCCACCTCCAGCGGGACATCTGGAACCGGTTCCGGAATACTACCGGTTCCGATATGGTCTGAGAATGTATTCCTTCTTACTGTTCATCAGGGTATCGAAAAAGCTGCGGTTTGATATGCCGCATGCATGGGTTCGATGCACTTTTATGTTTGGCCACTTCCGGCGGGACACCCGGAACCGGCTCCAGGACACTACCGGTTCAGATATGGTCCGAGACCAATTTTCTGCTTACCGTTCATCAAGTTATCGAAAATGCCGTAGTTTGATGTGTCGCATGGATGGGTTTGTAGCGTTTTCATATCTGGCCCCTTCCTGAGGTTCCGGTCCGGAACACCTAAATGGCCATAACTCCGGAACGGCTGGACCGATCCGAACCATTTTCAATAGGAAACAATGGGACCACATTCCGCGACGAATGAACCATCGGTCATTAAAATCGGTTGAGGTTTAGTTCAAAAAAGTGATGTGACCTTTTTTGTACACAGACATACATACACACATACACACATACACACACATACACACATACACATACATACACACATACAGACACAGACATTTGCTCAATTCGTTGAACTGAGTTGATTGGTATATGTGATTCGACCCTCCGAGCTTTCTATCAAAAAGTCGTTTTTGGAGTGAACATATAGCACAGCGTAACAAAAAATAACTTTTGGTCTGTCTCTAGAGCAAACTTATGTGTCTCTGACAGATTTTGGGCCGCTGAATCCGAATCCGGGCTCAGATTCGCTCTAGCACGTCACAATTTTGAGCTATACCCTAATTTCTACGGTAAAATATGCGATTTTGGGCTTTTTTGACTGCCAGCCATTAAGCATGGAAATATTTTTTTTTTTGCAATCAAAAGGTCAATTGCTCAATTAACATCTAAACTAACGACTCATACAAAATATTTTGATTTTCCAAATCAAATTTGATAGTTTTAAGCGATTTATGTTAGGTACGATATTTCCCATACAAGTCACCCTCCAGAAGTTGCATGCAAGTTTCGATACTAACATAAAATGCTTAAATTTATCAAATTTAATTTGGTAAAACAAAATATTTTGCATGAGTCGGTAATTTAGATGTTAATTGACCAATTCACCTTCTGATTGCTAAAAAAAATATTTCCATGCTTAATGGCAGGCAGTCAAAAAAGCCCAAAATCGCATATTTTACCCTATAAATTAGGGTATAGCTCAAAATTGTGACGTGCTAGAGCAAATCTGAGCCCGGATTCGGATTCAGCGGCCCAAAATCTGTCAGAGACACATAAGTTTGCTCTTGAGACAAAAAAATGTTGCGCTGTGTAGCCTTTCCAGTACACTTAGTGTACGAGAAAGGCAAAAAAAAAATGAATTTTTAAAATATTTATTCTATCGGGGAAATTTTGATTTATCGAAGTTTTTGACTATTTTCAATACTAAATTTTGTTTGTATACTTACTGTTTTTAATCAAAATACGACCCATACAAAATGTATGGAAAAAATCGCCAATAATAGTTATTTATGTGATGAGTTGCAAAAAGTTGATTTTTTCAGCACGAGTCGTATATCTATCCCTCATTGTCGAATTAGATAAATACAAAGACTGCTGAAAAAGTCGAGTTTTGCAACGAGTTCCATACAAAATTTTATGCAATGCATTTTTCATAATGCAACTATTTTTCATTATGCAATTCATTTCAGTTGCATTATGAACCGGTAGGTAATGATGGAGGGAGAAGAGAGTCGAGGGGACTTTATTAAACGGTCTAAGGGTATACAAGAGCTCCATTGAGTATAGGACATTGCTTCACAAACATAACTGTTGATCATTTGAAGAACTACCTACAAACAAACTTGATGCTCACTCAGCCTCATGTAATTATGTTTGGTGTTTCCCAGACTGGGACCACCGCGAAGCTCTCCTGAAAATCTCTGAAGCCCCCGAAAACCCCTCTAAAACTCACTAAGACTCCATGAAGCGCCTCTGAAATCACCTGAACTTCCCTAAATCTAAATGAAGGTTTTGGAATATTGTGTAATATTTTTTTACATCTGACTTGTTGTCTGGGATTACCCCATAATGGCACAATATGTCGAAACCCAACAATTTTTTCAAAAAATTTCATCAAAACTCGTTGCACAGACAAACAGACATCAGACCCTACTCTTTTCCTATCATCGTTATTTTTCGTCATTTGTTTTTTTAACTACCGGCAGTTGCTTAGTGGTGTGTGAAACATAGTGGGTGATAATGTTTTCGTGACGATGATTGTAATAGTAATTTCACAGACAACCAGACGTAACACTCTGATAACTCCGCCGATTGACCTTTTTTTTTTTTTTTTTCAAAATTTGATAGTCTGTTCAAAGTGTTAAGTCTGTTTGTCTGTGGCAATTTGTTTTAAGTGATATGTCTGTACAGACACGTTGTCTTCTTTTGCTATGATTAGCTCTTTATGTAAGGTGTTTAAGTTAGGCTAGAAAAGAAAAGAAAAATAATAAAAAAAATGTTTTTGACCTGCAAGTGAAAAATTAAGTGTGCTCAAGATCTTAAAAGCTATAGCCAATATAATCTATCTATCTATATATATATATATAAAAGTCAATGTATGTATGTTTGTATGTTAATTTGTATGTTAATTTGTATGTAAATTTGTATGTTAATTTGTATGTTTGTATGTATGTATGTATGTATGTTCCAGCATAACTCTGGAGTGCCTCAACCAATTCCAACCAAATTCGGTATACACATTTGTTAGGTTAAGGAGGTGGTTATAAGGGTATTGGAATTCAAGATGGCGGCTCGGGTTCCAAGATGGCGGCCATGGAATCGTGGTTTGAGCTATTATACCATGCAATATGGGTATCTATCGATCGGGCTTGATGAGTAGAATTCAAAAATGAATATCCGGCGCCATTTTGAAATCCAATATGGCGGACTATAAATCCAACATGGCGGAGCATAATCCAAGATGGCGGCCATAGAATGGTGGTTTGAGCTATTATACCATGCAATATGGGTATCTATCAATCGGGCTTGACGAGTAGAAGTCAGAAATAGATATTTGACGCCATTTTGGAATCCAAGATGGCGGACCATAATCCAAGATGGCGGCCATGGAATGGAGGTTTGAGCTATGATACCATGCAATATGGGTATCTATCAATCGGGCTTGACGAGTAGAAGTCAAAAATAGATATTTGACGCCATTTTGGAATCCAAGATGGTGGACCATAATCCAAGATGGCGGCCATGGAATGGTGGTTTGAGCTATTCAACCATGCAATATGGGTATCTATCGATCGGGCTTGATGAGTAGAAGTCAGAAATGAATATCCGACGCCATTTTGAAATCCAACATGGCGGACCATAATCCAAGATGGCGGCCATGGAATGGTGGTTTGAGCTATGATACCATGCAATATGGGTATCTATCAATCGGGCTTGACGAGTAGAAGTCAAAAAAAGATATTTGACGCCATTTTGGAATCCAAAATGGCGGACCATAATCCAAGATGACGGCCATGGAATGGTGGTTTGAGCTATTATACCATAAAATATGGGTATCTATCAATCGGGTTTGACGAGTAGAAGTCAAAAATAGATATTTGACGCCATTTTGGAATCCAAGATGGTGGACCATAATCCAAGATGGCGGCCATGGAATGGTGGTTTGAGCTATTCAACCATGCAATATGGGTATCTATCGATCGGGCTTGATGAGTAGAAGTCAAAAATAGATAATTGACGCCATTTTGGAATCCAAGATGGCGGACCATAATCCAAGATGGCGGCCATGGAATGGTGGTTTGAGCAATTATACCATGTAATATGGGTATCTATCGATCGGGCTTGATGAAAATAAGTCAAAAATAGATATTTGACGCCATTTTGGAATCCAAGATGGCGGACCATAATCCAAGATGGCGGCCATGGAATGGTGGTTTGAGCTATGATATCATGCAATATGGGTATCTATCAATCGGGCTTGACGAGTAGAAGTCAAAAATAGATATTTGACGCCATTTTGAAATCCAAGATGGCGGACTATAATCCAAGATGGCGGTCATGAAATCGTGGTTTGAGCTATTATACCATGCAATATGGGTATCTATCGATCGGGTTTGATGAGTAGAAGTCAAAAATAGATATTTAACGCCATTTTGGAATCCAAGATGGCGGACCATAATCCAAGATGGCGGCCATGGAATGGTGGTTTGAGCTATGATACTATGCAATATGGGTATCTATCGATCGGGCTTGATGAAAAGAAGTCAAAAATAGATATTTGATGCCATTTTGGAATCCAAGATGGCGGACCATAATCCAAGATGGCGGCCATGAAATGGTGGTTTAAGCTATTATACCATGTCATAAGGGTATCTATCAATCGGGCTTAACGAGTAGAAGTCAAAAATAGATATTTGACGCCATTTTGGAATCCAAGATGGCGGACCATAATCCAAGATGGCGGCCATGGAATGGTGGTTTGAGCTATGATTCCATGCAATATGGGTATCTATCGATCGGGCTTGACGAGTAGAAGTCAAAATGGATATTTGACGCCATTTTGGAATCCAAGATGGCGGACTATAATCCAAGATGGCGGCCATGGAATCGTGGTTTGAGCTATTATATCATGCAATGTGGGTATCTATCGATCAAGCTTGATGAGTAGAAGTCATAAATAGATATTTGACGCCATTTTGGAATCCAAGATGGCGGAACATAATCCAAGATGGCGGCCATGGAATCGTGGCTTGAGCTATGATACCATGCAATATGGGTATCTATCAAACGGGCTTGATGAGTAGAAGTCAAAAATAGATATTTGACGCTATTTTGAAATCCAAGATGGCGGACTATAATCCAAGATGGCGGCCATGGAATCGTGGTTTGAGCTATTATACCATGCAATATGGGTATCTATAGATCGGGCTTAACGAGTAGAAGTCAAAAATAGATATTTGACGCCATTTTGGAATCCAATATGGCGGACCAAAATCCAAGATGGCGGCCATGGAATGGTGGCTTGAGCTATGATACCATGCAATATGGGTATCTATCAAACGGGCTTGATGAGTAGAAGTCAAAAATAGATATTTGACGCTATTTTGGAATCCAAGATGGCGGACCATAATCCAAGATGGCGGCCATGAAATGGTGGTTTGAGCTATTATACCATGTCATAAGGGTATCTATCAATCGGGCTTAACGAGTAGAAGTCAAAAATAGATATTTGACGCCATTTTGGAATCCAAGATGGCGGACCATAATCCAAGATGGCGGCCATGGAATGGTGGTTTGAGCTATGATTCCATGCAATATGGGTATCTATCGATCGGGCTTGACGAGTAGAAGTCAAAATGGATATTTGACGCCATTTTGGAATCCAAGATGGCGGACTATAATCCAAGATGGCGGCCATGGAATCGTGGTTTGAGCTATTATACCATGCAATATGGGTATCTATCAATCGTGCTTGACGAGTAGAAGTCAAAAACAGATATTTGACGCCATTTTGGAATCCAAGATGACGGACCATAATCCAAGATGGCGGCCATGAAATCGTGGTTTGAGCTATGATACCATGCAATATGGGTATCTATCAATCGAGCTTAACGAGTAGAAGTCAAAAATAGACATTTGACGCCATTTTGAAATCCAATATGGCGGACTATAATTCCAACATGGCGGACCATAATCCAAGATGGCGGCCATGGAATGATAGTTTGAGCTATGAAACCATGCAATATGGGTATCTATCAATCGGACTTGACGAGTAGAAGTCAAAAATAGATAGTTGACACAATTTTGAAATACAAGATGGCGGGATATAAATCCAAGATGGCGGACCATAATCCAATATGGCGGTTATGGAATGGTGGTTTGATTCATGAAAACATGCAATACGGGTATCTATCGATCGGGCTTGACGAGTAGAAATCGAAAATAGATATTTAACGCCATTTTGAAATCCAAGATGGCGGACCATAATCTAAGATGGCGGCCATGGGTTGTGCTATGATACCATGCAATGTGGATGTCAATTGATCGGGCTTGATGAATGCATGTCTAAGGTCGATATCGGACGATATTTTGAAGATCAAGATAGCGAACTGTAAAACATTCGTTTACCATAAAATATTTAACTTCTTATGGCAATTTTTTGCGTTGCAACTGTATGGAGGACTGAGGAACATCGGCGGCAGAAAGCCGCCGATGTTCCGATAGTCCGGTGCGCCGTGTTTGCGTCGATTTACTTCTAGGCGAACAGCACATCCAAGCATTTGCCCGGTAGAATGCGAACAGAGGTGTTATCCCTGTTTTAAGTCCGACGAGCGTAAGCGAGTCGGACAGCATACGCTTACACGTTGTAACGCAAACATATTTCTACTGATTGAGATTTAACACCACGGCTCCGCAATTCGATAGGTAGATCACGCTATGACCACATTTATCTATGGAACCCAGTGTTGCCACATTTTTATCTGCACCGGAGGCTCAAAAATCTTTTTTATCTGTACCAGACATTCGAAAAATCTGTACCAAATTTTCACCACATTTGATTTAAAATAGCTTAAAATACACAAAAAGGAGCATTACATTCAGGCTAAACTATGAAAAACACTTAATTTGTGTGTTCTGTTACCAATTTATGAACTTTAAAAACAAAAATATCAGTATTAAAAATGTTTTAACTTTAAATTTTAAAGATTTTTTCTCAATTTCAAAAAAATATGTACCATTCTGTACCTCTTGCTGAAAATCTGTAATCTGTACCGTACAGAATCTGTACTAAAAAATTGAAAAAAATCTGTACTTTTACAGAATAATCTGTACCTGTGGCAACACTGATGGAACCTGAGATCTACATGAACCTTTAACACTTTCTCAAAGTGCCGTTGAAAAATGGTGAAAGCACTTGATTTAGCTTTAATTTATTGTGACAGAGAAAAACATGAAGAATCATCATTTACATTCAAATATATGAAACTAATAAACCTAGCAAATGCCATGTGACAAAGATGAGAAACCAATATAAAATTCCAGTTATGGAATAGAACTTGACTTACCTCTCTTCAGCTTAGTGTTTTTCTTTTTAAGATAGATACTGTTTTTTGTAGATTGTGTGGAAAACACAATGGCACTCTATGCCGTAGAAACGTATCAGTAGATTTAATGTTTAGTATACTAAGTATGCTTCGGAATTCTGGATTTTTGGCAGTATTTTAATATGGCTTTTATGTCACCTAGAATCTCTTTATTTTCAGCATGATCTTGCGGAACAGCGGCATGTTTACCCATTCGGCTATATGGGACTTCGCATTTGCTCCAGTCCTCCTCAATAAATAAACCCGAGCAAAGCCGGGCAATTCAGCTAGTGTTAAATAAATATTGATAAATGCGTCTATTTAGTATACCACACTTAAGTTATAATGTGTTTCTATACATGAAACACCTAGATTTAATTTGACGAATGTGATGCTCAGCAGGTATTCGTATAAAAATTGTTTTAATATAAAAAATAATAAATAACAGAAAAGTGTAAAAGTATGCACAGTAATGGATATTTGGAGTTTTGATAAGTAAATGTCACGTACAGTGAGTTCTGTGAGCTCATCTTACCTTAAACCTTTATTACTTACACTCATGACAAATCCATCATCAATAGATCGAATGATCCTACTCAGCTGCAGCTCCATATCTGCGATCGTAATATTCACTTGATCGGCAGTGCGATTCACGTCGCTAAGTACCATCATCGGATATCTCGCCGGGTGAGTTCTGTTATTAGCACTTCGCAAAATTTTCGGATAGTAAGGTTCCCTTATCGGTGCCCTCAGATTATTATACGGCTCCAGTAGACCCAACCCATTGCAAAACCGTTCCACGTGGTAACGAGCCACCATTTGCCCATGGAAATAGTAGAACAGCTCACCTCGGCGATCTTTATTCACAATATCCCGGGGACCGACTCCCGGGTATACCAAGTGCCAATGCCAATGGTGCAGATTCACTCCAATATCTTCGCGGAAATAAGCGAGACGCTGTTCTGGCTCTCGATCAAGTGCTGTAAAGTTCATCGGAATGTCGATTGCCATCTGTGAAAGATTGAAGTTGTTCCTATTAGTATCGGATTAGAATTTGTCTCCAAGTTCATTACCCGATCTCCTTGATCAACAATACGACCTTCCTCGCGCATGCGTGGAAACGTTGCCGGATCTATGAATCGATCCGGAAACGTATGCAGAATCGACGGGACTGTAACATCCGTAGTATCTGTGCGATGATGCAACGCGACCGATAAAGCGTACTGAAACAGAGGTGCATTCAAACGATCGCGTACGTATGCACTAACCGCACTGAGTGTGTCCGCATCCGGTTGTTGCATGAAAAGCTGGATCAACTGATTGGCCACTTTGCGGTGGGACCTGTTGAAGAGCGAAAAGTCTCCTCGCCGAGGAACCACATTCGCAAAATCGATATTTGGAGGTGGATCAATGTCCATAACCGGGACTCGAACGCCTGCATTGGCTCCAAATCGGTTCATCAGGTTCAATCCGAGGGGTCTGTATCGATCGGAAAGGAATCGCTCTGGAACTTCGTAGAAAACGCGACCATTTTCTTTCGGCACAAATATGGGCACGTGTGGGTTGTAGAAATGTCCCGAGAACTTGACTTGATTAGAAATCATTTTTGCTTCACGAAGTCAACTGCCTGACTAACTAATGCATCGCCGCATTCGGTGAGTATTTAAAGGAGCGAACCAAAACAAAAATTGGATGCTTGTATGCTGCAAAACTAGGCTACCACCATACATTTTGGTAATCGCGCTCTAAACAGTAGGTTGTTTGCAGAGTGATTAGAAATAAATTAGGTGACCGCAAGGGTCAATGACCGTGCGGTCAAAAAAATTGCGTTGCTAAATCTTCTATTGCATTTTTTGCGACATACGCATCTGCAGCTACTTGTGGCTTGCGAATGTAAATTCAATAGACATTAGTCACATTCCACGCCGCATTACGTTTTATTTAATTTTACCTGTTTTTCTAAAATTTGTTCTATGGGAACTTATGTATTTTCGGCAGTTTTGTTCTCTTCGTCATGGCGGGGTTTCTGAAACCTGCGAAGCTCAGAGTTGGCCTCAAATTCTTCCCAACCAAACAACTGAATTATATGACCAAGTTTCAGGCAATTTGGCCTTCAACAGCCCCCCACGACGAAGAGAACAAACCTGCCGATAATACCCAATGATACCATATTGTTCAAACCATGCCATCAAGGATATAAAAAATCAGACATAACTAATTAATGAGGCGTCTAATTTGAATGCGGTCTTCGTCAAAGTTGTAGCTGATAGAGTAGCCTATGAGTACTAAGGGTCAACTAACCGTCTAGGGCAGTTAAGAAAATGCTACGGTCGATTGAATGAAAAACATCGTTTTCCCATAGTAATTCCCATACAAACTTTGAAGGGCTTGTGCAGTCTCAATTTTCAACCAAATGAGCTTAAATTTTGTGAAAAAGCATAGAATCTGGCTACGAATCGAATAATTGGTGTGGAACAAAAACGATTTTTTGAACCACGCTCCTACACACCAGTCGAACGGTTGGTCAAACCAGGCCTGTATTTTTGATCTGTGTTTGAAAGGCGCCGTCCACAAATTACGTAACGCTCTAGGGGGAGGGGGGGGGGGTAGTACGACCGAGCGTTACGGTCCTTACAAATTTTTTGAGGTTTTCATACAAAAAAGCGTTACGGAGGGGGGGAAGGGGGTCAGAAAATGTCGATTTTAGCGTTACGTAATAAATGGATGCTGCCGAAGGCGCTATAAATATACAAAATTTGTTAGATTTTTCACGTTTTTACAGTGTTGGGAATAAGTACTCACTTGCAATGAGCTATACTCACTAGCTAGTATCTCAGTTAAGAAGCATGCTATCAAAGAACGGTGTTTGAAGGACTTTACGTTGTAGTTTTATCTACAAGTTTGCCATATAAAGTAAAGGTTGTACACGCATACCAAAGTCGTGAAAAAGATGTGAGTGTGACTCACCACGGCGTGAGCGTAATTTATATTCACACCTTGTGCTCACTGCTCTCTCACGACTTTGGTGTGCGTGTGCGACCTTTACTTTATAAAACTACAAACACCTTCATACACCGTTTTTTCATAGCATGCTTCTGAAATGAGATAGCAGCATGTGAGTATGACTCTTGCAAGTGAGTATTCCCAACACTGCATTTTTTATGGTTTCGGTAGCTGTAGCAAAAGCTTTGATAAATACTGTGAAACTGGCAACACTGAATAGTGAAAGTATAGATGAGAATCGTTTGAAGGAAAACCAATAAGTTGAAGTCATCATTGTATGTAAATTGAATAATTTGTAATTATTAATAAACATATTTAACAGCCTTGAAGCTGCTCCACAAAACCGGCTCTCAATAGCACAGCGAATCATTTTTTTTGTCTCAAGAGCAAACTTATGCATTTATGACAGATTTTAGGTCGATGAATCCGAATACAGGCTCAGATTTGCTCAAGCACGTTACAATTTTGAGCTTTACCTCAATTGATAGGGCAAAATATGCTTTTTGACTGCAAGCCATTAAGCATGGAAAAATTGAAATTTCATTCAATTTGAGTTGATCTTTAAAAAGTTATAGCCATATATGTAGCACTATGTCACAATAAGCAGATGTGGTTTTTGGTATAGTGACATTCAAACTGCTCTAACTTTTAAAATGTTCAATCAAAATGGCTGAAATTTTCACTGAGAACAGATTAACACAACGATTTTAGACTGTCATACCGTCAAGGCGCCTTTCACCGTGGGGGCTCCATTCACCGTGTGCCTTCGAATATTTTTTCATTATTTCCATATTATGATTGAATGATATGACAATTTCCCTTCAATTTCACCAATACAACATTAATGTATTGTTACCATGTCAAAACGCTCATTAAAAACATTTAAAAGTATCATTTTGACACTAAAGTGTGTTTACATGAAGCGGGTTTCTGCTCGTTCACTGCATTCATG
Organism: Aedes albopictus; assembly: GCF_035046485.1. Classification (NCBI taxonomy): domain Eukaryota; kingdom Metazoa; phylum Arthropoda; class Insecta; order Diptera; family Culicidae; genus Aedes; species Aedes albopictus. Next base: position 304,017,570 of record NC_085137.1, on the reverse strand, counting down.
GTGAAAAAACGAAAAGTGCGCTAAGGTGATTTAAGCGATAAACTAAATGTAGTAACGTTTTTATTCCACCAAGAAGCAATTGAATTCACATATCAGGTATGTATTTTGCATTACCGAAGTAAGTTTAACAAGAAAGTACGATTACTCGTACTTTTTAATTGAAACCAAAAAGGCACGGTAAATGGGTACCCTAAAAATCAATGGTCTCCATTCACCGTGCCCCATATTGTCCCATATATCTAGAAAAAATCGAAAATTTGTAAATTCGTTTTTCTAATAAAATCTTGCAAGTTATTACTTGAAATGAATTTAAACGAAGAACATTTCCTTGGCTGGGTTGTTTTGATCATTTTGCGTTGCGTTGCGTTGCGTTGCGTGGTAACGGAGTAATTCGTAGATTGCATACTGAAAGTTGTCATGTTAAAACTTTAATACTTCTATTCTAATTGCTTATGGAATGCTATTTGGGAAGGAACAGCTATCCAACTAGAGGTTGAAGTAAAAAAGACATGAGAACTTCCATTGCCGGCCACGCCCATCTTCTCCGTTACGAGGATAGGAAAGGATGTGATGATATGACACCTACTTTACAAGAGGTCAGCGACTCATCGACACTCCCATAGGTGTCAAGGAGTTGGATATTTGGGAATCACTATAAGCGAGTGATGCGACAAGATTCAGATTGTGTAAATGTATTTGAGTAAATCATGTAAATGTGTTGGAGTGAGTGAAAGTGTTTTAGTGTATTTAAACACCAACGTTGGGAGTGACGAAGCTAAGAAATTTTGTCACTCCAAGGGCCTTTTGGATCCGGGATGGGGCACAGGCATTTACACTGTGTCCTGGCTAACAAGCCTAGGCTTAAGCGCCATTGATCGCTCTCTGAAACGAAAAGAAACACAATTGATCCTACCTAAAGGTGGGAAGGGATTGGGAGGGATAGTAGGGTTGGGATGACTCACCGACTCACCGACGCTCTCGTAAATAGAAAGAGTTGGGATTTTGGTGAGAGAATGGTTTAAACTCAGTATAATTAGGTAATGCGACTGGATTATTATGAGATTTTATATGTAGTTAAATGTAATGAAAATGCAAAATGTAGCTGTATAGCAGAAAGCATGGAGCGAACTCACCAGGGAACACCAATTTCCAAAATTATCACCATTGATTTTGATGACATTTCACCGATCCCAGTTCCACCGAAGAAAACTTTTCTCCACCTCATTGGCATCGGAGGAGCTTCGGTCCATCGTCGTAATCGAATCCGGCATCGAAATAGGAGTTCGTCAGCTCAGCATAACCAACATCTTTGAAGACAGGAAGCCTCACTTTTTGGCCTTCTGGATGCTTTGTCTTGTTTTTTTTTCTGTCTTTTTGGCGGCGTAATTTTCACAATTTTGAGATGATTCCAAGGATCATGCTCGAACAACCGACACTGACTTGAACACTAAAGCACTTATTTCAAAAAAAAAAAAAACACTTTTTAGAATCATTAAAATATGCCCTTGAAGCCACTTGTAAAATAGGTTTCTTCCGTCCATTCACAAGGCCGGAATTCGGCGTATGTTGATTTCTTCATTAAGCCCCAGCACACCTTGGCGGTTAATTTACTGCCACAGAGATTCCTCTCGATGCTATTTTTTTCCATGTTTTCTGGCTGGGTTGTTTTGATCATTTTTAAACAAAGTAGAATAAAATTTCTCATACACGGTGAATGCGTCCCTACTACCACGGTGAATGGTGACCTACCACGGAATTAGGCGACCCTACTACCCTTTACTCATTATACTATATCACCAAATTTTGTGAAAAATTTTCTACTTCTGTGGATATTGCTTTAATTTTAACCTATAATGAAGGCAATTAAAAGCGGCACCGACAATGTTTATAAGACTGGTGTCAAATGACAGCCCTTATTTGCCCCGAATCCTCTTAAATCCACGGTGAATGGTGCCTTGACGGTAGTTTCAAAAAAAAAAATCGGGACAGTGTTGCCAATACTACAGTCAAAATAATGCACACTGATTTTAAAATGTTAAAAAGTGCCCAAAATTTGAAAACCCCGTTTTTTTTGTTTGAATTGTTAAAAAAAGTACTGAACCGATTAATGAATTTTCACCACTTATTATGACTTACTTGAAGAACATACAGTCAAATTTTCAGATGTTTTGATGAGCTAACAACCAAGTTATAGCCTAAATTATTTTTAAAATGGAAGCATTAACTACACATAGCATGCTATTCCTGGGTAAAAAATCAGCTATTCCAGCGAGTCCAGTCTTTAGATGTTAATTGCCCAAAAATAAGCCCAAAATCGCATATTTTGCCCTTTAAATTGAGGTAAAGCTCAAAATTGTGACGTGCCGGAGCAAATCGGAACCCGTATTTGGATTCAGCGACCCAAAATCTGTCAGAGACACATAAGTTTGCTCTTGAGATAGACCAAAAGTTAATTTTTGTTATGCTGTGTAGGTGATCGTTCAAGCTGACATTGAGCTTCTTCTGAGCCCATGGCTCAAATGGACCTGGATACTTGCACATCGGCGAACGGCAACCCATAATGGACCCTCAATCGGACTGTAAACAAGGACAACTCATTATTCTACCATGATAAGGTAGAAAGTGAAAGCAGCGCAACGGCAACCATTTCGGTATGGTCTTGGGTATGGTACAATTATAATAGAAAATACATTTGGGCGTTGTACAAAGTGTATGTACAGCTTCCAATTAGAATCGCTCACGCAGTGCTCTAGTGGACAATAGAGCTGTAAATTAGGTTAAGTGATTGAAGAATAAAATCATCAAAATTAGTTTTCAATTTGCTATCAGACTTTGCTCGGGTAATCTGCACCGGCAGGCAAAGACTGGACACGAAAAAAGTGAGACATACAAAATAATGTATAACTTTTGAGTGCGTGCACAAAAATAGCAAAATTTCTGACCAGATCTGGGCTCAGATTTGCTCCAGCACGTCACAATTTTGAGCTATACCTCAATTTATGGGGCAAAATATGCGATTTTGGTCTTTTTTGACTGCCAGCCATTAAGCATGGAAATATTTTTTAAGCAATCAAAAGGCAAATTGGTCAATTAACATCTAAATTAACGACTCATGCAAAATATTTCGTTTTACCAAATCAAATTTGATAGTTTTAAGCGATTTATGATAGGTACGATATTTTCCATACAAGTCACCCTCCAAAAGTTGCATGCAAGTTAACTTACTAACATAAAATGCTTAAATCTTTCAAATTTGATTTGGTAAAACAAAATATTTTGCATGAGTCGTTAATTTAGAGGTTAATTGACCAATATACCTTTTGATTGCTTAAAAAAAATATTTCCATGCTTAATGGTTGGCTGTCAAAAAAGCCCAAAATCGCATATTTTGCCCTATAAATTGGGGTATAGCTCAAAATTGTGACGTGCTGGAACAAATCAAAGCCCGGATTCGGATTCAGCGGCCCAAAATCTGTCAGAGACACATAAGTTTGCTCTTGAGACAGACCAAAAGTTAATTTTTGTTACGCTGTGTTATGGTAGAAATAAATCATTTTCCTTAAAATTTCAGCTTCCTTGCACCCTTTTTCGCCATAGTGTACCAGTTATGGCTAATCCCATAAGGATTGCATGCAAATAGTGCGAAAAGGAATCGAAGTAAAAAAATGTAACCATAGCTGGTACAGGGTTCCTATCATTGGTACAAGCTATAATAAATACTAAAATAAGTTTTGGCTCCGTTTCTATATTTTTCCGGTATAGTATGGAAACTAAGCTATCTTTTAACATATTGATGACATTCGTTGGTCTTGTCGTTATTTTTGTACAAATAGTTTTCCTTAAGTAGTGCCATAATTGGTACAGGCACCCTAGTAACATGAAAATTTCATCAAAATCGGTTAAGTGTTGGCGGAGAAACAGAAAAAAGAGACTTACCATTTGTGAACCTGGGACAAACAAGCACTTTGAAAAATATTTTTACCTAAAACTGTACTTACCGCCAATTCCGATTGATCCGATTTAAATGTTTTTTTTTCTGTACTTAACGTATGTATACTTCTATTGTGTCAAAATTTCATTCAATTTGATCTAATCGTTAAAAAGTTATAGCCATATATGTAGTACACAATAAGCAGATGGATCGGGACAGTGTTGTCAGTTCTACAGTCGAAAAATTGCACACAGATTTCAAAATGTCCAAAGTTAAAAAAAAAAACATTTTTTTGTTTGAATTGTTTAAAAAAGTACTGAATCGAACGGGGCCCACATAGCCGAGGCGGTAAACGCACGGGTATTCAGCATGACCATGCTGAGGGTGACGGGTTCGATTCCCGGTCGGTCCAGGATCTTTTCGTAAAGGAAATTTCCTTGACTTCCTTGGGCATAGAGTATCTTCGTGCCTGCCACACGATATACACATGCAAAATGGTCATTGGCAGAGGAAGCTCTCAGTTAATAACTGTGGAAGTGCTCATAGAACACTAAGCTGAGAAGCAGGCTTTGTCCCAGTGAGGACGTTACGCCAAGAAGAGGAGAGAGGACTGAATCGATTATGACAAAATTGTTATCACTTGTTAAGCCCTACTTGGAGAACTTAAAGTCAATTTTTCAGACGTTTGAATGAGCTAACAACAGAGTTAAAGCCTAAACAATTTTTAAAATGGATGCCCAAAACTTTCAACATCACATTTTATTATATCGACAATATCTACGCCCAGGGATGGGATCATTTATTTGCATCTCAGTTCAGAAGCATGCTATCAAAAAACTGTTTATGGATGAGTTCAACCTTGAAGTTGTATCTAAAAGTTTGCCGAATAACATTAGGGTCGCACACGCATACCAAAGTCGTGGGCGAGCTGAGAAGGCAGCTCTCCACGCCGTGAATGTAAATTACATTCACGCCGTGGAGAGTTGCGTTTGTTGTCTTCTGTCGACTTAATTATTGATGCTACGCTTGTATATTGTTTTACAAAGTTTTAGGTAAAACAAAAATGAGAAAGTGTTCCAAACAGCGCTGTTATTGGTCATGAGCTTCCCATGACGATGAACAAGTAGGCGCTTTCATCGTCAAAAGACAAAACGAGTGTTCGCGCTCTTCGTCATGTCATTTTGCAATGATCAAGCGTCATGACGGAAACTTTCATATTGTTTTGAAATTAAAATTTTCACTTGGTCCAAGCAAATTAAGGCTACCCGTTGTATTTAACCTTCCGTAACTCGCGCAGTTGACTACCTGCGTCAGCACCACGCTAATGTTGAATACAAAAAGCGAGATTTTTTCAACGTGTTGTACCAAATACAACAGCGCGATTGCCCGAGGGTTAATAGTTAGAGAGGAGATATATTTACAATTTAAAGGATTCAAACAACAACAAAATCCATCGATGTGCCAGTAATTGCCTTGTTTACAACCTTGTCAGGCTCCGTCATGACCGAAAAATGAGCGAATATTGTTAGACTCTCTTGGTCATTGTCTCCCGATTCGATGACATTGAGAGAGGCACTTCTGTAAAATTCGCGTGACGACCCGTGTTGACGCTGACACTTTCCAAGCCTGGTTCCAAACATTGATTTTTGCTACGATGTTTCTGAAGCGAGTTAGCAGCAAGTGAATGTAAGTGATTGCAAATGAATGATCCCATCCCTGTCTACGCCAATACTAAACCGATTTTGATGAACTATTTATGATATTAGCTACACATAATTTGCTATTCCTGGGTAAAAAATCAGCTTTTTTGCACGTAATAAAAAAATATACATTTTTTTGTGTGTCTCACTTTTTTTTTGAGTCCAGTCTTTAGCACCCATGCATCAGTTAAGGATTTCCCAAACCCAACCGGAATGAATGGTACAAAGTGTACCAGACGACACGTGACCGTTTTCAATCCGACAGTTTTAAAAGTTTAAATCAAGCGTGTGTTGCAAGCTGGTTCAAATAAATGCCAAAAGATGTGAAATCGGCGTTAGCATGTTGTGTTGATGTTGACGCTTGAAGAGCGACCAGTTTAGCTTGAGAATGGATTGCAGCTTGCTTACCTACTGCTGAAGCAAAGAACTTAAAAGGTGATGGTAAAAACCCGCTGCTTGGAGGTGGCTGCAAAGAATGTTACATGCCAAACCGGAATCGATCTGGCTCTTAATGTTTCCGACTAAGAAGGGCCATTATGATATTTTTATTATAATTATCTAACACACCAGAGTATTTGCTTGAAATATTTTTTTATTCTTTCCAAAAATCGTAAACCAAGAAACATGCCACATTTGTCGTAACACAATATGTCCAGCGTTGATCCAATCCGCACTATCAAACCTTGGAAATGGTAGTGTTGGTGAACCGAATTTCAACGACCGTCCGGTTCATGTTGGAAAAGGAGCTCGCAAAGGCATCCATGTGGGTGATTTCCTTCGGTACGGTCCTATCGAACGGGAAGCCCATAGCACGTCGATCCGGATAGAATTTATCCCGCAGGCCGCAGTACGAGTGCGAATCGTTGCAATCCAGGTTTCTGGTGAAAATGATTGTATTAGATGGAGAAAGTTTTGAATTGAGCTTAACCTACTCATCGAAATCAACGTTGACAGTATCCTGTTTGTAGTCGGATACCATGACAAACAAGTCGTAAGGAAGTCCATGAGGCGATCCTTGTGGAATGAGCATGTGGTCGGGCCATCCGCAGTTGCAGAACCGATAGCTTTCAGTGCCTGGCATTGTAGAGATGTCCTGTCGGCGGAAAGTTCTCTCGAAGGGAATCGTAACACTAGATTCCTCCGACCGTCGAATAATGTTGTTCATGCCGGGTGTCACTATGAAGAAATACATTTTAGTTGGTACAGCTGTTCATTACACTTACCTGGACAAACGTACAAGTTACTGTAAACTTATCTAATTCAATGACGTTACGCCGTTGTTGATTGAATGGTAGAGGTTTTCCGGACCCGTCGTAGATTGGAGCCAAGAAGATTCTAACGGTTCCTCGGCGGACCCGTTGGGCATCGTTCATCACGTTGATCCGGTAGACAAACGGAGCATGCTGCAAGTGTGTGAAAGTAGCCAGCACATGCCCGGAAGGTCCAAAATCCAGGCCAACTCCAAGATCCACTTGCGATCGTTGCCAGAAAGTTAGCAAACGATTCACTGCGGCTTTCCCATTGACGTCTTGTACAGAAACATCCTCAATCGTTACTCCTGGGTAGCCAAGCTCTTTGGTTGTGTATGGGGCCAGTTTCTTCTTGTAGTCTTCAAATAGATCGTCCACAAAGGTATGCAATCGATAAAAGATGGGGTCGCGTATGGATGTTGCAATGTCACCAATTACTCCAACTCCTTCGAGGTATTTATTATCCGGGTCGTGGACAAACCCGATCAGTGAATGTAGCATCGAGTGAATGTTTCCATAGTGTGGGATATTAGGTGACAGAAGGGAATTCTCCATTACATTGCCCAGAATATCGATACCGGTTGAATCTTCTAGATGAACGCGAGCTCCATCCTCCTGCAGCATGACAAATAATTGCATTAGTTAGTTGGACGATTGAAAACGAATGATTTTGAAAAACTATCCTCGATATTAACTTAACAATGGTGTAAGGGTAATTGAAAAGCTAAACTTACCCCAACAACGTATCCATGAGCGACGGCATCTTTGAATCGGGTAATCCAGTTTTCAATTTCCAATACGGTTGCCACCGAATCCTCATCTTCTGGTCTATTCACGTGCTGTTAATTATCAAAAAGCAAATGTTTAACTACACTCTTGCTTACCAATTATTCAATACTCACAGTCATAACGGCATTCTCGTGTCTACCCGAGTATGTTCTGTTCAAAGCGCTGTTCAATATCTTTGGGTAATACGCCTCCGGAATCGGTTCTCGCAGATTATCGAGTGACGTTGGAGCCGGCATCAAATGGCAGAACCGTTCCGCGATGTAACGCACCAATATCTGACGATGCATGTAGTAGAATAGTTCACCGCGTCGATCCTTGCGAACGATTTCTAGTGGGCCCTCCATTGGGTAGATGACGTGCCAGTGCCAATGGTGCAGATTGATTCCAATGTCTTCCCGGAAATAGGCCAACCGTTGCTCCTCCAATTCTTCAGATGCGGTGTACACCATGGGAATTTCGATGGCCACTCGCTGCGGTTGATCGACCACGAACCCTTCTTCCTCCAACTGCGGAAACAGTAGAGGATCGACGAATCGCTTTGGGAACGTTTCCAGTAGCGAAAGAACAGGGACATCCTGAGTATCTTTCCTATGGAGCAGCGAGATCGTCAACGCATATTGGAACATCAACGGGTTCAGTCGGTCTCTCGCATACGATGCCATCGAGAGCAAGACCTCGGGATCCGGAGCGTTCATGAAGTCCTGTATCAACTTGCCGGCGATGTTCCGATGTTTCGGGCTGAACTGGTTGTAGTTGCCATTGCGGGGAATTTCCATGGCATAGGTGAAATCCGGAGGATCAATCGGTTGTACCACCACATGATTCGGAGCAGTAGATCCAAAGCGCTCGTGAATCATTGGAGCGAGTGGTCGGTAGCGATCGGTGTAGAAATGCTCCGGAAGAACCATGAACGTTTGACCTCCATATTTGGGATAGAACAGAGGTTCCCGAGGGCGGCTCATCAGGCACAGGAATCCAGTTCTATAGTCGGTCATGTTGAGCGATTAGATTGTTTCGATTTATCAGAGTAGATAGTATTGCACACGGTGGACACGGTGAACGTTTCCAAACTGACTACTGCACTGATCGGGTCGGGTTTTTATATGTTGCATTTGCAAAAAGTATTTGTCAAGGTCAATGATCAAAAGTTCATCTACATGAATTACGTTCAACTATAATTTCATAGAAGTCTCACGGAGGAAACCGCAACTGATCGTAGAGAACCGTTAGAAATAAATTAGTTTGTTGCAGTTGATAACTGAATCATAAGTCATTGTACTGATGGATGCACTTATGCATAGCACAATCGGATCAATCACATACAGGCTTATCATCCGATGGACTAGAGGCGTTTTACATTTGTAGCAGCTAAAGAGCAACAACTAAAATTCAATTTAAATCATGATATTGTGTGGTAAACTGTGTATTATTTTTAAGTTTTTTTTATGAATGCTTCATGTCCCTTCATTTTCTTATATAAAATAGCTGAATACAATATTATCATTCGCACCTACGCTCGGGGTCGCCAGTTAAGTGCCCCACACAATGCATACGCTTGCGTGTGCGTGACAGTAGTTTGACACATTTCGCATGGGAAAAATGTCAAAAAAACGCAATCCTCGACGGAACGGACGCTATGTGTTCCAGGCTTTAGCCTAGTGGTTAAGGCTTTGGATCGCCAATCCGGAGACGGCGGATTCGATTCCCGTTCTGGTCGGGAAAATTTTGTCGACTCCCTGGGCATAGTGTATCATTGTACTTGCCTCACAATACATTACAAATTCATGCAATGGCAGGCAAAGGAAACACTTCAATTAATAACTGTGGAAGTGCTCAAAGAACACTAAATTGAAGCGAGGCAGGCCAAGTCCCAGTGAGGACGTAGAGCCATAAAGAGGAAGAAGAGGAAGAAGAAGAACCTATGCTCGATAGCAAACAAATCCGAGCGAAACATTTCTTCCAAGTAAAATCTTCTGGTTAATTACACAGTGAAACATAATGAACTATTGATCGGTTCCGAAGAGCACCCTATGTATCTCTGATAGATTTTGGACCGCTAAATACAAGTTCGGGTTAAGATGTTATTGTTTTTTTTTTACTGTAAGTCGTTTAGTATGCAAATAATTGTTTGAAGCAATCATTACCTTATTAAGTTTCATGATTGACATGCAACTTGATGATATATGCAATCTTTTACGTTTTCCCAATTAATATTTATTACCAAGCAGAAGGGAATAACAACAACATAAGGAGCTGTGTTATTTGGGTAAAATAACTGAATAATAGAATCATTTCTTTTTAAGTTATGGCCATAACATATTATGTTATAAACTTGTCTGTCATAAGCGGTAAAATAACAAAAATCATAACAAAAAAATGTTCCTGGAAAACCCTTTTTAAAAACTTGTTTTGTTAGTTTCCATAACAGCTTAATAACAGTGAATTCGGAAAATATTACAATAACAAATTTTGATATTAAAATGTTATTGATAATAATCGGAGAGCAAAATTAGTTATGATATTAAACTCGTTACTAGGTAAGTAATACTTATTATATAAAATTATTCACTTTGTCCCACAAACCCGCCAATAATATGAGTGACAATATTATCGAATTATCGAAAAATACTATATGCAGTTTTTATTTAATTCTTAGAGATTTTAAGTTGGTTAACAACAACGCAATATAATTGAACTTCAGTTATTTCTATATTTTCAAATAATACGAGCTTCGACTCCCAGCTGTAATTTATAAACTATTCTACTTTAATTGTTTTCGGAGCACGGTTTTGAAATCAACACGTAATCAACCCTTTTTGGGGATTCCGGAAATATTTCTCAGTTTTTTTTCTGGAAACTTCGTTTTAGTTGCTTCGATTTTTCCCTGGATTCAAGAATTATGTTTATAATTTCTTCTGGATTCTACAAAGATTCCTCCAAAAATTTTAATGGAATTTCTTCTGAACTTCCGCAAGAACTTCTGCCAGATTTTTCTTAAAATTCTTACATCGATTTTTCTAAGAATTTCGTCAGAAATTCCTTCTAAAGGACTTCTCTAAAGATTTTTTTCAGGAATTTGTCCTGTAATTCTTCCAAAAATCCGTCGACAGATTTCGTCATAAACTTTTCCATAAATACCTCCGAAAAATCTTTCACAAATTTCTCCAAGAGTTTTTCCACGGAATATTTCACGGATTTTCAAAGGCTCCTCTAGAAATTCCTCAAGAATTCTGCACAGATTCCCTTCAATGATTTCTTCAGAATTTCCTGTCATCATTTGTTCCGAATTTCATCTTGAGATTTCTCTGAGAAAGTTTTTTCCGAAGGTGTTTTTCAAAAGATTTTGCCAAAAATTCAAATAATTGCGCAGAAGAATTACTTTTGGAATTTCTAAGAAGATTGCGCCAGGAGTTCTTTTGAAGACTTCTCCAGGTATTTATCAAAGGGTTCCTCCAGAACTTCCAAGTGTTTTTCAGAATATTGTTGCTGAATGTTGCTTTGATTTTAAAACTTGTTACTGTTGTGTTATTGTTCATAAGTTGATCAATAGTACAACAATAACAAAACTTGTAGTGCAACAGAACACGTTATTGAAATATACAGGGGATAGACAAAATGATCGGGACAGGCAAAATTTTCACTTTACAAAAAATGTTCAACTAGCTGTAACTTTTCGAAAAGTGCATCGAATATTCTCAAATTTTTACTGTAAGTTCTTCAACTAGTTGTGTATCAGTGGACAAAATTTGGAAAATATCGGACAATTCTTCACGAAGTTATAAAGATTTTTGAAAAAGATAAAATTATCCGATAGCCAACTTTGACCTGTTATACCTCCGGATTCAATGAACCGATTGCAATGGAATTTTGACTATTCATGACTTATATAATGAACTCTGGAAAACATTTGACTTAACTTGAAATTTTTAACAAGCGAAAAAGTTATAGCGATTTAATTTTTTTCACGATTTTTTACTAAATTGGTCTATTTTTATTATGCATCCCATTACTTTTTCAATTTATTGGCGGCTATGTTGTTACTTTCCTTCAAAACGTATTTATATATAAGTCAATTAGAGGGAAACTAAATGAACTATAATTTGCATCTTGAATTTTGAAACGATGTTGATGTTTTGGATAATTTGGTGTTTTATTAGAAAAATAATCTAATCGTTATAATTTTCTTCCGTGTTAAGAATATTAAGTTAAGTCAATGGTTTTTCATAGCTCATTATATAAGTCATTAATGGTCAAAATTTCATTGCATTCGGTTAATTGAATCCGGAGATATAACAGCTCAAAGTTTGCTATCGGATAATTTTACCATTTTCAAAAATCTTTATAACTTCGTGAAGAATTGTCCGATCTTTTCCTAATTTTGTCCACTGATACACAACTAGTTGAAGAACTTACAGTAAAAATTTGAGAATATTTGATGCACTTTTCGAATAGTTACAGCTAATTAAACATTTTTTGAAAAGTGAAAATTTTGCCTGTCCCGATAATTTTGTCTATCCCCTGTAATTGAGTGAATGTATATCAATAGCTTGATTATAACAAAATGTGATTGACCAACAAAATTTGTTAATGGAAAAGCTATGCCTTGATAACACTAGTTTACAGCATTTTTGAACTCGGTAAGCTGATGATCATTTTCGGTGTAGAAACATGCCCTGAGTGCGAAAACGCAAAGGAAAAAAATTACAGTAGAGCGGAATTTTTTTCGGCTCTACCCCATTTGGCATAATGCAATTTGGCATAACGCCGTTTGGCATAATGTCATTTGACCTAAAGGCCGTTTGGCATAATGGCCATTTGGCATAATGCCGTTTGGCATAATGGCCATTTGGCATAATGCCGTTTGGCATAATGGCCATTTGGCATAATGCCGTTTGGCATAATACGAAGAACAGCCTTCTTGGTAAGAATGTGCATAATCATTGTTATGCCAAATGGCCATTATGCCAAATGGCCGTTATGCCAAATGGCTTTTATGCCAAATGGCATTATGCCAAACGGCGTCATGCCAAATGGCTTTATGCCAAATGGGGTAGAGCCTTTTTTTTCGACTTTCCACACAAGGTTGATTATTTGAAATCGATTTTTGTTCTATTTTTGAGCAATGTCGCTCACTGCACACATCTCATTCTTCGTAATCAATGCTCCGATTGGGCTGATTTTTTTACTGTAACTCGCCGACATATTATTTGTCAAATAAACGTTGAGAAAGATTTTTTTAAATGTTTTTTTTCTTATTGAAAAAAATATCTTTCTTCATAGATTTTTGGAAATTTTGCTAAAATTTAAACAGATCGTCCCTAAAACTTGTCAATATCTTGAATTTCATCAAAGTAACTGGAATTTTGGTCGTTGACAGAAGTTCACGACTTTCGTTTTATTTTGTAAACTTGTGTAATTCAATAACAACAAAACAACATATAAAAACAGGTTATGTGATTATTATTATTATTATTATTATCTTTATTATCGAGATTTTCAGCCAGGGTTATGTGATTTCGAAGTTATTAATTTGCTATTCTCATCTGCTCGGGTTAGTTTTAATGTAAAGCGGACCTGGTGTAATGATTAGGGCGCATACTTTTCACGTTGAGGACCGATTTCCACTTCTAACAAACGTTTAGTGTTTTTCATCAGAAGGAATGTAATCTGATGAACTAGCGTAGGGGTAAACATCTCATTAATACGTTAAATGGAATGGTGTGTGTATGTGTGTATGCAGATCTACGGATCTACATATTTTTTTCTAAAAATAATGCAATTAAATATTATAATTTCTATTTTATTTTACTCATTTTGGTATCATAATGATCATTTTTTCCTAACTGGTTCATATACAACTGAAATAAGTTGCATAATGAGAAATAGTTGCATTACGTTCATTATGCATCTCATTTGAGTTGCTTGACATGTGGCTCCCGTACATGGGACTACAGCACGTGTACATCAACTCTGGACGGAAGACAGGTAAACCCAGATGCTGCTCAGCGTCGTACCCAATATGCCGCATCCCGGTCTAGTTCAGGCTGCGGGTCTGCCCCTAGGAAGAAATGTGCCCGTAAAACTAATTAATAGCGTTTTTTTTTTAATAATTTTCAATTATTTTTTAATTACTCGGCTCCGTTAAGTTTTCCAATAAACGCAGAGCCTCAAATAAACGAACTGAAAAAAATAGACGCTGCTGTGGACGTACGTGTTTGTTTTCACATGTCGCGTTTATTTTCGTGTTCCTTTTCTCCAGGTTTAATGGTTACGCCAATGGACGGCAGTATGTAACGCCTCTAAAAACCGACAAAATTGCACTGAAGATTCTTGAAATGTCTCCGAAATCCCCCTAAAATCGCCTCGGACTCCATGTAACGTACCTTAGACACTCCGAAAGTACCTAATAAGCCTGTGTTACGCCTTTGGAACCAGCCGCAAATCATCTGAGACTTCCTGTAATGCCTCCGAAATCCCGCTAAAACCCCCTCGGACCCTATGTAACGCACCTGAGACCCTCCGAAGCTCCCGAAAACTCTGCTGAAACAAGCGTTAAATTCTCTGGAACTCCCTGCAATTCCCTTGAAGTCCCCCTTAAACTGCCTTGGATCCCATGTGAACCCTCAGAAACCCCTGAAAACGCCTGCGTTACGTCTTTGAAACCCGGCGAAAAACCTCTGAAACTTTCTGAAATGCCCCCAAAAACGCCCCTACCCCCTGGAATGCCCCTGGAACGCCCCTGAGACTCGCTAGAACTTCCCTGGAACCCTCTGAGGTTCTCTGTTTTCCCAGATTTAATAGTAATTTGGTAGGAGAAATTCTACCAGACTGACAGTTCTCGTGTGGAAAAGTTTAATAAACGGAGTATTCCAGATTCCAGGTATTTTCCATCGTGGTTTGCTTTATAATCAGTGCGCCCTCTAACAAATGCACGTCATACGATACTACTGTTTGTTTTCCAAGTGGCAAGAGCGGATTTGCCTTCGATATTTCGAAGCAACAATTTTTACGTTAAATGAAAGTAGAGGCCGTGAGAACAAACCTCCGGGACCAGAGGTGACTACAATCTTCATGTATTTGATGAGAATTTTCCATGTCCAATAATTCATTATATTTTACGATTATAGTTTTCGTTAGGCGCTATTTTAGATTTATTTTCCAATGTTTTGTAAAATGCGTGATAAAACCGAAATCATCTACCTCTACGTAGTTATCCGTCGTATCAAACAGAATGCGAACGACGCGTTTGATCGCCTTCCAGGTAGCAATTGTTCTTCCTCTACAAGTGGTTGGGGAAGCGGTGCCTATACGATAGGCAAACTGTTACAAACAATAAACAAATCTCTTTCGCTCTTCGTATATATGTACAACAGAGATGGTTATATTTGCGGTTTAGGGGAAGATGATATAGATCGATGAGATTTGAATTACCTTATGACAACTAAGTTGCCGGGTCATTAATTGGCTCGGTAGCTTAGTTGGTAAAGCACTTGTCTAGCGAATAAGGGTCGTGAGTTCAAATCTCACCTGAGCTGTGGATTTTTTTTTCCCAATTCAACCAATAATTTACCCATCTGTACATATGTACGTTCAGTTATTTGAAATTCATAAGTTGTTTAAATCTTTCCCGACCTTTTGATCCGTTTGGGATCGTTCTCAAGGGTTCGATTTGTTACTGTTTTTTTTCGTAAGGATTGGTTTTGCATAACGTGAAATTGTCATATGAAAAAATGGTCTGTTTTTCGACTTGGTCCGACTAAGTTTGGTGGTTTGTGCGTCGTATAATCCGCAATATTTTGCGCTGGTCGAATTCGGGCACAAAGTTTTGCTGTTTTCCACCATTGCTTTTTCAATATAGATTGCTGGGTTAAAGCCTTATAGTAAGAATATTTTAATGTACTGTCGTGCGGGGCTACTTTTGAAATACGGGGCTACTTTGGATATTTTTGAATATGGATTTTTTAAATTTAAAATATGGTTCAAATCTGTTTGATGTCTTTGGGACTATTATGACGCAATATTTCCCCCTTCATTTGGTGGAAATTGTTTTTCAAACAAACCCTTTATTGCTTGTCAGGAGGCGAAAAAACATCGAATAAATCATAAAAATATACATAACGTATCAGAACATTTGCTCCGTAAGCATTGTTTCCACAGTTCATAAATTTCAAAGGGTTGCTCAATTCGTGCAAGAAGTATCGACGTAGCATATACAATCGAATATTTGTATCGATACACATTATAAATGACCGTTTCACCTAAATAAAGGATTGATGGCTCCCAGACAGCCTTTAAGTCTATATTAAAATATCACGCTGCTCATAATACCAAAGGTAGCACAAAACCACCTAAAAACGCATATATTTATTGAAATCATGTATGCTATAGTGTACAACAGTATTGGTACAAAGTAGTATTCTAAATAAACCTGGAATTTTAACTGCAGTTTTGTTTTAATTATGAATGTCCAAAGTAGCCCCCCTCTGGTTCTATATGAGATGTCTCCGATTGGTGTATGGACAACTTTTTTGTTTATTGATGGATTTAGTTCAAATTTTGAATGCATCCTACATACATACTCACGATTATTATGTGTAAAAATTGTAGGAATCCATTCACTACTCTGGGAGTTATAATGTCATAAAGTTCAAAAACCACTAAAAAGTGTATAAAGAAGCCCCGCACGACGGTACAAATAAAAAAAAAACGACTATTAATGAATCTAATCAAAAGTGCAAAAAAATCTAGAACAATTTATTCTAAATCAAACTATTATAGACTACCTTGCGCCTCCATCTTTTTCATTGCATTGGACAGATGTTCAATTATTCTGTTCCAAGCCACCCAGCAGCAGCAGAATGTTCCAGTGGGTGTTTTGTCTAATCCTATAAGGGAACGTTCAAAAATTACGTCCAACATTTGGGGGGGGGGGGGGGGGGGGGTTCTACAAAAGTTTGACACTACGTGTATTAGGTATAGGGAAAATGCGTGACAGAGGGAGGAGGGGGGGTCTAGAAATCCCAAAAATTGATGGACGTAATATTTGAATCTTCCCTAAGGCGTTCAATTGGGTTAATGCTTTTTGAAATGTTATTTTGATTGGGAAACTTCGATAGGACGCAGGTGATTCAACTACCCAATTCGAAAGGCTGCCTCACATTTTAACTTGAGATGCATGGTCAAATTCCCTTAAACGGAATGTAATGCTCCTCTTTTCACTACAACGAGACAAACTTTATTTTGGTTTGATTTAAATGAATTACATTTGATTGCACGATGTACAAGATTATCAGGATTTAATTATGCTACAAAACACAGCGCTTCTCCTCTCTATTGACTAGCTTCATAGAAGCGGTGCTGAAAACTTTTCTGAAGGTTTTTTTAAATAAATAAAGCTTCATAACTTGTATGCAAGTTGTTTCCATAGTAACCACTATATTCTGCATCTAATGTTGCCATACGACCAAGTATATGTGTGTAGTGGTTGGTACAGATGTTTAGGTAGGAAGTTTGTGTGCGATTTGTATAGAAAAGCAGAAGGAAAGAACCGATGACAGCCAATCAGTTGGTTTTGTTTAATTAAAAACGTTTGGTAATTTGAGATTACAGCTGATCACATTTCTGTTGATTATTTTTGTTATTTTTAAAAGTGATAAACCCACTTTATATCGTTGCGGAAATGATACTTTTTTGCGCAGTCAAAGGTTGTTTGAACAAGTTCTGCAACACGAAGGGCAGTTCCGAAATATCTTATCACAAATTTCCAAATCATCCGGAGCGCTTGAAGAAGTGGATTCGGTTCTGCGGATGGAACGATGGATGGAAGCCTCGACATAATCAGGGAATTTGTTCCAGACACTTCGAGCCGAGCTGTTTCGGGGGACAGTTTAAGCGGCGAAGGAAATTAAAAACAACAGGTAATTTAACTAAATTTAAGTCGGGTGTAATTCTTTCATGAAATACTTTGTAGCGATCCCTAGTATGGATGCTGTAACGAGCGTTGTCGATTCTGTTCAAAGCAAAGAGAACTGCAACGGCAAAAACGAAGGTAGCTTCCTGATCCTTTTTTTCATGGATTACGGATTACAATATTTTGCATCATTTTATTTATCAGAAATCAACGAATACCAAGTTTATGAAAACCCACGAGACATTACTGTGACGGAGGAATACGCAAATAATGAATGTAATTCCAATCAACCTGATGCTGAATTTGAAGTAGCTCAAGCTCTGGATATAAATTTGTGCAGGATATGTCGCTCAGTTTTGTTGGCCGATGCGAAGAGTTTGGTTGCACAGGCAGTGGCAGGCAAATCTTACGGAGACATCATTGTGGAAATGCTAAATATTCCGGTAAGAATAATCCTAGCTATTTTAAGGCACACTTTTCTTCAAGCACTCTTCATTACAGGTTCCATGTGGTAATGATGAAAATTTACGTATATGCCAGAAATGCAGCTGCCTAATAGAAGATATCCATTCGTTTGCAAATTTATGTCGAGAATCATTGACTCAAATGTTGGATTCGTCTTATGTTAACACAGTAAATGCTACTGAAATTGAGGAACAAGATGTAATGGAGAAAGGAGCGATTTTAGAAATCGAAATTGAACCGGTAGATTATCAGGCAGACGTTGCTCAGTTGGATCCGCTTTCTGAATTTGCCAAAGTAAAATCCAAACAATGTGATATTTGTGGCGTTTTCATTAAACAAGATTTACAATTACACATGAAAACACATTTTAACGTCTCGGTTAAATGTGAGGTTTGTGGAAAAATCTATTCGAATGCTCGGCAGCTGCAAGTGCATATGAACATACACACGAAGAATATTCCATATCCTTGTCAATACTGCGACAAGATCTTTTATGTTTGGAGATCTCAAAAAGATCATGAGGTTTGTCCGAATATTTCTAGTTTCATGGAAGACGATAACAACAACAACTGAAATATCATTTCAGCAAACACATTTGGATAAAATCAACAACGTTGAGCATCGATGCACAAAGTGTGACAATGTGTACGCTACCAAGAAGCAACTCGAAGTTCATTTCAAGCTAAAACACTTGGGAATCCGGAAATATGACTGCAAACAGTGCAACTTCAAGACTAATCAAAAGTAGCTTACAGGTTGTTTGAAAGCTTTCAGCTGTTTTCAACATTTTTTTTAACAATTTTAGGGATCGCTTACTGCATCACGTTCGAGCAACGCATACCGATAAACGTCCGTACGGTTGTACCGTGTGTGACAACACGACTTGCAACGATTCCAACCACTACATTCACTTCCAGCGGCACAAGAGAAAGGGAGAGTCCAATGAGTATCAGATCAGGTGTGCATATTGTGGCATTATTTTCCAGAAAGATGCCGTGTTTGAAATGCACTTGATTGAGGGCCATCCGGAAGAAGCTGTTATTGTTTAGGGAACAAACCAAAAATAAAGTTCTTAAATTTCAGAGAAGGTGACCACACCAAATGTTGGCCATCTCAATCCAAGTACCTTTCCCAAAAATGTGTTTATGTAAAGCTAAGACATTTGCATAGTATTAACGATTCGTGGCAAAGAATTTTTTTTAAGAAATACAGATTGATTTTTATACTCAACGCGAGTAGTCAAGGTACTTCATGACTTTCAATAAATTTCTTCGATTCCTATAGAACCTTCAGAGTCATGACATCGACTCTGACCACTATCTTGTTGTCAGTAAGATATCAGGTTGCCAACCATAGCAAACTCAAGAATCCAACGACCGTTGCGTTTCAATCTCCAGTGCCTCTGAGCAGAAGGTTTTCATTTACGCGGCCGCGTAAATGAAAACCGCGTAAAAAAAGACCTGACTGTACTGTTATCGAAACTAAAAAAAAAAACGTTAAGGTACACCGGGGCAAGTTGAAACGGGTGGGGCAAGATGAAACACGAAGTTTTGAAATAGATTTCTATACAATTTGGGAATTTATTCTTCGCTAAAAGATTGTTTGAATCAAAAACTATGTGTTATAGCGATCGAACTGTTTATCATCATTAGAAATTATCATGTTAACCCGCTGTTTCATCTTGCCCCACCCGTTTCAACTTGCCCCGGTGTACCTTACAAAAATCAAAAATGGAAGATTACGAACTGATTTTACGGCAACGACTTTTAACGCGAAACAACGAACTAGAATTGGAACTTGAAGTGTACTAACCCTGGCCTAGCAGGGTAAACTGGTGCAACTAGCCAATGAGGCATGCCGTATGAAGCTTGAGATTCTAGGACTGAGCTAAGTCAGTTAGCCGAACACAGATTAGCGTCGTAAATTCTGCAATATGTACTCTGGCCTATGGGGTGAACACGGCTAGTTGTGGCCAGATTCAGAACACGGGTTCGAAACCTTAGCATGGCCCAATGTTATGCGCCAACCGATGCTGCCGAAATGCAAGACAAAGAGAACTTCTACAGCCAACTGAATGCTGTCGTAGATAAGATTTCAAAAGATCGACTTCAACGCGAAGAGTGGTTCTGAAAAATAGGACTATGGGCACGTCATGAGATGCCATGGTCTCGGAGAAAATTTCTTAATGACCGAGAACGGAGCGTTGTTTGTAGAGTTTTGTGGAAACAATGACATGTTGATTGAGGGATCGCTCTTTCCCCATCGATCAGTGCACAACGTGGCATGGGTTTCCCGTGATGGCGTCACGGAATATTAAATCAACTACATCTGCATCAGCTGAAAATTGAGACTAAGCCTTTCTGATGTGCGGAATAAACGACGACATTGCGTCCGATTACCATCTGCTAATCGGCGAGATCCGGCTGCGTATTACTAGAATCCACCGACAGGAGGAGGAGCTCGGGCGTCAGTTCAACACACACCAACTGGATGACGCTGAGGATAAAATGTCATTCGTCGAGGAACTTGCGTACAAACCGTGTTGCGGATATTCCGGAAGGTGGAAGCGTAGAATTGAGCGCCATCAAGAACGCCTTCATCGTCACCGTCGAGAAAAAATTGGGTGAGCTACGCACTTAGAGAAAGCAGTGAATGGTACCTAGAGGAAGATAGAGAAATGAAGGACCGCCAAAGCCGCGATAGAGCGTGCGAAAACACACGGAGCCAAAGCCGTAGCCCGTCAGCGCTATTCGGCTCTCGAAAAGGAAGTGAAACGCTCATGTAGACGGGACAAAAGAGCGTGGTCGGACTCTCTAGCCGATGAAGGCAAAAATCCGTAGCGTGAATTCGAACAGAGCTCTGGGGGTCGATCGCATATCGACCGAGATGCTCAAAGCTGATCCCATAGTATCTGCACAACTGCTGTATCAGAGTGTAGAATTAGATTAAATTAAAATACACAAAAAATGAACATAAAACTGCTGTTATGTACACCGGGGCAAGTTGAAACGGGTGGGGCAAGATGAAACAGCGGGTTTTTTTTACCAGTTCGTTTATTTAAAGGCTCGAATGTTTAATAAAAAACTCTACAGAGCCGAGGGTCTAAACAAAATTGTTTAAAATTTACAAAATACAATTTCAATAGTTAATTTTGCGTGCACATTTCTTCTTTGGAACGGTACTCGAACCGGAGCTGGAGCCGGAACCAGAGGCTGCAAATCGGACCCGTCGCTGCTGTGCCTGTGACTTCACCATTGCTTCTTGGAACGCTTGAACCACTTCTTTCAATACTTCTATGCCTTCTTTTCTCTTTTTTTTCCTTTTCAAATTCATCCTGGCCAACGGTAGGCTGCACCTGCTCCATAGTATCAAGCGCTTCCGTGGGGTGTTCGAAGCTTTCCTCGAGAACTTCGATTATTTCTTCGTCCAAGGTTTCTGTTGATTTGTGTCCTGATTCCGTTTCGCTACCAGCCACTATCCCAGCATAGGAGGCTACCGTCTGCTTATCCTTCTACGTCGAGTTCTGAGCTATTCTCTGAGGACACGAATCTCTCCGATGTCCAACTCCTTGACAAAAGAAACATGTGTCTTTCAGTCCACTGTAAAACACATTTACCCTCCAGCCGCAAACATCGACGAACGGGGGAACACCAGTCTGAAGATGACCGAGACCTGATTCCGCTGGAAATTTGGCAAGTAGGGTCTGGGACCATTTGGGCAGGAGCACCTATTTTGGGCACTTGCTGCTATAACTCAGTCAATTTTAAATCGATTGACTTGGATTTTTGTACATGGGTAGATACTGTGCGTATCAGATCGTGTTTCAAAAATCAAGTCAATCGTTTCAAAATTTACCGAGTTATAGCAGCAAGTGCCCAAAATAGGTGCTCCTGCCCAAATGGTCCCAAACCCTACAAGTGATAAACTTTCATCACTTATCTCAGGTGGGAGATCGAAAACGCGAATATATCGCATATCGGTACCGGCGATTGTCATCCGAACCTCTACTGACTTGCCACTTGAGTACACAAACGCTCGCGGTTCCAAGTTCTTCTTCATCGACGTTTTCATTGCGTCCTGAGATATGAACTTGATGAACAGGGATCGATCGCGTGCCGTCTTATAAGCCGATTCCATTAGCAGCGGATCGGTGTCCAACTGCTTCAAAAAATTTGCAATTTCATTCCAGGAGGGTCTGGGGCTACCCGGCGGGAAGCGAAATTGCACGGTGTTATGCATCATCTCGTTCATTTCGATTGTGCTTTTGCAACACAATACACAACGCCGACAAACGAGCTAATGTGACCGACCGACGAACAAAGCGGAGTAGGGTAAAAGGGTATAATGCGCCCCACCGGGGCAAAACACCCCTCTTCATTTTCTAGCGATTCCAGCGCTTTTCGCATGCGTGATCGATTAAAAATCTCAAATATTGAAGAATTATTGCCATCGAGCTGGTCGGTTAGTGGATTGGTGCAGAAAAGCAATAAAAATATCAAAAAGTCTGACATCGAGGCTTTTGACTTAATATTTTACCTCTTGTGAGCTGACTTCATTGTAAACGAAGCTAGTTCTGTTCGCTTGTGTTACTTTGCAACTTTTATGCAGTTAAACACTTGTTGAAAGACCTTCCTAGGATTAGCATGTGGTGGAATTATCCCCTGGGACAGTTTTATCACGGGGCTGGACGTGTTTCTTTTGATGGGGCGTATTGCCCCGTTTGTTTTGAAAAGGCAAATTTTGGAACGTTTTCGAAAAACGTTTCAAAGCATAGCCACCTCTCCAAAGGCAAAGTTCGCATGCAACACTTCACTAACTTTAGTAACAACGATTTGCAGTGAACAATAGATGAAATAAGGCGCCAGTTTCAGATATATAGCCATTTCTGCTTAGGGGGGGCATATTATACCTGTTTACCCTAGGTACGCGCTTTTGACTACCTAACAGGCACACTATCCGAGAAGAGCAAATTTACATGCGTCCGCGTTTCACGGTAGCAGCGACAGAACTGAAACAGCGGGTCAACATGATGTTATCCAATGATGGTGAACAGCTTGAATGCCATAACACATAGTTTTTGATTGAAACAATCTTTTGACGCACGCTATGTCCAAAGGGAAGTATAATGAAAAGTGAATGTACCTCAAAATTTATTGGCTAGAACCGTATTTTTGGACCTCTAGATTCAGAATATGTACGATTTAAAATAATCCGTTTTGGGTTTTTTTCCCATGCATTTTTATATGGGATGAAATTATCCATCAAATGACTTTTTTCGCCATTTGTATGGGAAAATAGGAAAAAAATCAAACTGAAAAAAAAAACGAAAAACCCAAGATGAAATATTTTAAACCGCACAGATTCTGAAACAAGAGGTCCAAACCTACCATTCTATGAAATAACATTTGAGGTACATTCGATTTTCATAATACTTCCCTTTGGACATAGCGTGTGACGTGGAGCGGATTTGGTGTGATGGTTAAAGCACATGACTGTTACTATTACTGTATGGAAGGTGTCTTATGAAAAAGTATTCAACAAGGAAATCAAGGAAATCGGACGGGCAATCACCCACGATGCAGATCTGCATCACCGTGAGTGCTCGCTCAAGGCTGCAAGTAGTATGTGGTAAGTAACCAGGGAGAGGCCGACTACTCCATGGAAGGCCACACAATATATCTATTTGTGGTTGATGAGGATCTTAGAGCACTCAACGTTCAGGAGGATTGGAAGATAATAAACCCAATGTGGAGCCCAGTAGAGAAGGAGGCTTCATTCAGCGTAGATTCAATGGAGCGAATCGCAGCCTATAAGTAAGTAATTCAGTTTTATTTCATTTATATTTGCATTTATTCATTAATATTTCAATCCATCATCCAGGTAATCTTTTCCATTCAAAACTCGTAAATTCCACAATCAAATCAAGTTCGGGCTATAACAGTGTTAGTGAAACGGACCTGCACGTTCGCAAGAGCCATGTTGCTGTTCGGACGAGTGAAGTCCTGCAAGGTACGAATAGCATTTGGAGCACGGCGATCGAACGGATAACCCATTGGACGACGATCCGGGTACAGACGATCTCGAAGGCCACAGAACGAGTGCGAATCGTTGCAGTCGACGTTTTCATCAAACTCCTGGTTGACCGTATCGCCCGTGTAGTCCGAAACCATCGCAAACAGATCGAAGGGCATTCCCTCTGGAGTGCCCTTAGGGATCAACAGATGAGATGGCCATCCACAGTTGCAGAAGCGGTATACTTCGGTGCCGGATTGATTGGATGGAGCCGCCGAACGGAATGTTCGTTCGTATGGAATGGTAACGCTGGATTGTTCCGAACGACGGACGATCGTGTTGGCTCCAGGTTGCACTAGAATGCGAGGTTGGATTAGTGAACTTTCTAAAATATTTGAATAATTGAGGACGTACATGTAACAGTCCACTTGTCCAATTCAATCATGAGAATGCGTTGTTCCTGGAAAGTGAGGGCTATGTTGCGCTCGTCAGTCTTCGGACCAAGGAAGATTCGGCAAGTTCCACGACGTCTAGCTCCAGTATTGTTGACCGTCAAACGGAAAGTGAATGGCGCGTGCTGCAGATGGGTAAACGCTGCAAACACATTTCCTTGGGGGCCGAAGTCCATTCCGGTGGCTAAATCAATTTGCGAGCGTTGCCAGTATGTCAGAAGTACATTTGGCGGAGCGTTAGCACGGTTCAGCTGAACACCAAATGACTGAATTTGAACACCATTGTAGTTGAGTTGGTTGGCTGGATAAGGTTGCAGGGTGTTTTTGTGGCGATGGAACATGTTATCGACTTGAGCGTGCAGACGGTAGAACGTTGGATCTCTCATGGCTGTTTGGAACTCTCCAACCACTCCGTATCCTTCCAAGAAACGACCTTCAGGATCATGGCTGTATGCAATAATGTTGTGCAAATTTCCGTGATAACTTCCGTAGTACTGACGGTTGACCGAAAGCGAGGAAGGTTCCATAATGTTTCCAAGAATATCGGTTCCGGTTTCTTCCGTTAGTGGAATCCGTTGACCATTCGCCTAAAAGTATGCGAAATTAAGTTAGATTTTATTTACTGCAAGGGTTCTTAGGAACACATGCACTTACCCCCATTACAAAGCCAGCATCGATACTATCTGAAATACGTTTTTCCCAATTTTCCAAATCTGTAACTGTGAAAATCACATCATCGTCAACTCTGTTGACATCGGTCAAAACCTGGTTTTGAGGACGAGGTGGAAAAGCACGATTGTTAACACTTCTGATGATCTTTGGGAAATAGCCCTCGGGAATTGGAACTCGTAGATTAGTCAACGGTCGAACTCGGCCCAAGCGAGCACAAAAACGTTCCACATTGTAACGAGCAATCAGCTGTTGGTGCATGTAGTAAAACAACTCGCCGCGACGATCCTTTCGGACAACCTGATCGGGTCCATCTCCTGGATACACCAAATGCCAGTGCCAATGGTGCAGATTCACACCAATATCCTCACGGAAGAATGCCAACCGCTGTTCCTCTTCACGATCCGAAGCGGTGAAGTTCATTTCAATATTTACGATCATCTGTTTTCCCCAATTGAAATCAATTATTAACGTGTACATGTAATCCAATTTAGTCAACTTACTCGTTCCGCCTGTTGAACCACCGAGCCTTCTTCCCGAGCCCTGGGGAATGTTGTGGGATCTACGAATGAGTCTGGGAACAACTGCAGCAGCGATGGAATGTTGACGTCCCTCGTGTCTGGTCTGTTCTGGATGGCCACGGACAATGCATACTGGAACAGCATCGGGTTTAGGCGATCACGTGCATACGAACCCACAGCCATCAGCGTATCGACATCTGGTTGTCTCAGGAACAGCGCAATCAAATCGCCCGCAATTTTCCGATGTTTTTCGTTGAATAGAGAAAATCCTCCTCGCCGTGGTATGGCCTCTGCGAAGGCGATATTTGGAGTTCCAACATTGCGTACCGGAATTCGGGTGTCGGCGTCGTTACTGAATCTGCTCTGGAGGTTCTCGCCAATCGGACGATAACGGTCGGTGAGGTAGTTTTCAGGTAGATCGATCAGCGTCTTGCCATCATCCTTCGGATAGAAGGTGGGCTCCAATGGCCGTTGCAGCAGTGCAAGTAGTTTTTGACTTCCTGACGCCATTGTTGCTCAATAAGAACGCTGTGGACGTTTGAGTGCTGCTACTTTCCCGAACTGTCGATGTATAACTTCCAGATTGAATTGACCTAGCTTTTATACCCAGTTATTGTGTTTTCTTCTCATCAATACGTGTTGTTATATTTTTAGTCAGCCATATAAATTTGTGAACTCGTGGTCTTATCTTTCAACTGCAGTAATGCATACGTTTGCTCAATTTGCAATCTTAACCATGCACTATTTTCGGGAGCCCCCCATTGCACAAATTTTAACCGCAACTGCACGATGCAAAACGAAAACACTGCTGCATATAACAATTTTGTAGAATTGATTAACCGCAAAACCATAGAAGTGAGATGCATTTCCAATTTTATGTTTGTCTTGGGTTTTTCAATGATCAGGTCCCCCCAATCTATCCTGACTGATTATGACAGTCAGTTCGGCCAAGTTCGGAACTAAGAGAAGACATTTATTATGATTCCTTAAAGAAATAAAACCACTTTAAAATATATCGTGAGCTTGTTTATTAGAAAAGACATGTTTGAAATTTGGTACAAATTTGGCAAAAAGTATGTCATTAGTAAGTACTGCCATTGAAACAGTGTATTCTCAAGTGTTTATTTTGTTGCAGGTGATAAATAATCTGCGAAGCCATCATAACCTATTTGATAGCAGATTATAAGAAGAGTGATTTCTTTTTCCCGTGACAAATTTTGAACTTTGTTGCTTTGAATCACTAAATATTGTATGGGCGGGTTACGTCATCAGGATGTCGGATAGCAACCCGAATAAAATAGTTCGCGAGAGCAATCCAACCGGTACAAGAAGACATAATGCGCAGCGAGCTAGGTGCGTCGATCACGTGGAGGGCGATTTGCGGATCCTTCGCAGAGTGTGGAGACGCACAGCCATGGACTTATGTACGCACAGCAGAGCCTCAGATTGACCGTAAGGTGAGTGTGGGTTAGATCAGAGATGACGCCGGGGAGGTACACGTTATACGGCTTTTGCCATTATTTTGTCCTCCTAGGCTTCACAAAATGGCGACGATGACAATGTTCTCGCCCGTTTTGGATGAGCGGTTTTTTAAATTGCGACGTCTAGAGATCTAGAATATCCTGGAAATACGAAATCTTTCCGAACAGTGATTCCGGAGTCAATCACATGTGTTCTTCTGGTTATCTCCACCCCTTAATTACCAAACGAGTACACCATATTTCTATTCACAAAACAAAAGTTTTTTTTTTATGTGATTCGCTCGACGCGCACTTATTTTATTTGCGGTGGTTGCTGATGGAAAAGAGCTTTCTCGCACAGAGAAACAGACGTAACGCATAGAAAAAAGTCATTTAAAAATATCGTCACGAAAACATAATCGCCCAATGCTAAATACACTGCGTTTGAACGGGTCACCGCTAGGTAGCAGTAGTGAGCAAACGTCAAATAGGAGTAAAATCGATGCCAGTGCCACCAGTGGTCAATCGACCACATACCGAACATTTCAATCAACCGCTAAAAAGGTGATGGATTTTCAAATTTTCAGATTTTTAGGCTCAATTTTCTAAAACTTCGCAAAAATTCCTGAAGGAATTCCAGGAGGAATTCCCAAAGGAATGCCAGGAGGAATCCCCGAAGGATTTCCAGAAGTAATTGCCAAAGAAATTCCGGGAGGAATCTCTGAAAAAAATAATTATATGCACGGATCTCTGAAACTCCTGGAGAAATCTCTGAAGAAATTTCTAATCCCTGTAGGAACTCTTGTAGGAACTTCCGAAGAAACTTCAAAAAGAAACTCAGGAATCAATCCTAGACTAATCTCTGAAGGACCTTCTGTTCCTACATTCCTGAAGGAACTTCTAGACGAATTCCTGTTGGATCTTCTGGAAGCATTCCTAAACCCTCCCAAAAGAATCTCTGCACGATCTCCTGAAGGAATACATGAGGGGACTTCTATTGGAATAGCTGAGGGATCTTCCGAAGGAATCCCTGATGGAACTGGATGAAACCTGGAAATGTTCCAGAACTCTCCTGGGACTACTGGGGAGATCCCTGGATAAAGTCCTGGAGAGATCCCAGAAGGAGCTTCTGAAGCAATCCTTGAAAGAACTATGTACTTTACTACAGGAATCCTAGTAGGAACTCCTGGATTAAACCCTGGTGGAACTTCTATAGGAAAACCTGAAAAAAATCTTAGAGAAATCCCTGAAAGAACCCCAAAAAGAATATTTGAAAATCTCCCAGAGGCATCCCGAAGGAATCCTCAAAACAATTTCAGGAGAAATCCTTGCTCAAGCTACAACTCGATGCCTTATTTACTTTGTAGAGGTTTTGAAAACCGCCGTAAAACAAAATGATTTTATTTTGGCATCATACTGGTGTTTAAAACCTCTTGGAATCTACTCAACATAAAATTTTACTTGGGTCAAGAAATTTTTGAAGGAATTCCTGAAGGAACTCCTGCACAAATTACTGAGAGAACTCCGCGCGTTATTCCTTAAAGAAATTCCAGAAGCAATCCCGAAATAGGTACCAGCATTTTGAAAATGAGTTGTCGGGGGTCGGGTACGTGAAGGTTAACAAACAATGCAAACATAAAATGGTTTTGTTTCTCAAAACAGCACTTATTTGTTTTGAGAAGTATGATGGGAGCGTATATGCATAGCAACTCGAGCAAAAGGGAATACCTTACAAATACCACGCAAAGAGCAACCTGTGCTCTAATACCTAAAATTGTTTTTGTTATGTTATTCTATGAAATCTAGACCAACATTTGAAAAGGGCGGAAGAGCCAAAATGAAAACAAATCACTTTTCAGCATAATTTGATGAAACAACTCATAAACATATGTTTTTTTCTGACGTTAGCTCAAAAATAAGTTTCCACTTCTGGAAAACAATAATTTAAATAAAGGCGGATTTCCACATCTGATTTTGATCACTTCATTTATTTGTTCCGCCAATGATCTTGCGCCTTTAAAAAAAAAGCACAAAAATGCACAAAATGGTTAACACTATGAATGAGTGTAATCAGTTTCGTACCTTTTAATTCCGCCCTATGTTGCTTATCCTTTGACAGATACGCGTATTTCGACTACCACTTGTAATCTTCCTCAGTGTCAGTTATCCACAGTGGATAACTGACATTGAGGAAGATTACAAGTGGTAGTCGAAATACGCGTATCTGTCAAAGGATAAGCAACATAGGGCGGAATTAAAAGGTACGAAACTGATTACACTCATTCATAGAGGGTATTCTGCTTAGAGGGTTCGAAAAGTCGGTACAAGATGGTTAACATTGTTGAATAAACAGTCGAGAACAGCCTCGCCATTGATATTTATCAAATTTACACAAAACTTTTACTCCCACTGTTGATTAAAGTCGCCCCAAACTACTTACACCGTTATTGAAAAGCCTTCGTCATTACGTCGTGCTTCGGCGCCCATCAAAATGTCTGAGAGGAATTCCACGGAGTCATGTCAGTCGATCCTGAGCGACCATTTCAAAAATATCTGAAACTTTGCACAGTTTTTCAATTTCATATAAATCGCCATTTTTTGATATTAAACCTTCATATTCACTCACGACTAACTTTTCAAAAGGGTGTATGCGAAAATAGTTCTAAAATATTCTAAAAGCTGTACAGCAAAAACGGATTGTTCGATTGTTATAAATTTTTCAGCAAAGTTAGATAACTAAATGATGATTCCTTAGAAAATATACACTGTAAAAAATTTCTTTTTCTACTTTGAAAAAATATGATATTTGTCACAAAAACTCAAATATCTCAAAACCCTATCTTTTTACCAACTTCAATTTTTTAGGGGAAATGGCCCATTATATCAGCTATCTACCATAAAATTTTGGTGATGGGAAACTGATAAACAAAAAAGTTATGACATTTCAAACATTTCACAATTTTTACATTTAGTAACAAAAAAAATTTTTTTTCTGTGTAAATTATTTCGAGAATTATATTTTGATGCTGATTTTATTGTAAAGGCTACCGCCTGAATTAAACAAGTTGTTTTCATGATACTTTAGTTTGATTATTCGTAATTACTATAGTATCTATTTGAAACTTAGACGCGATCCAGTGTTGTGATCAAAAATATTGAGATTGTCATACTTTTTATTGTACGTGACTGGTGAAAAAATCCCTTGATAGTGTTGAAAAGCTGTTGATTGTAAGAAAAATGGAATTGAATTTATTTTTAAGACAAAAGCTGTATAATAAAAGTTTTTTATACGCGTATGCGTCTAGTTTATCCGCAAAAAAAAATCCCTCTTACACACTTATTTCTGAATTGCCTGTTCGGTACTTTTTTGACGAGATTATAACAGCAGTACGATCTCGGTAGTTTCGGTAATCGATTTTACTGAGGCTCAGTAAAACAACTGTCAAAATCGTATGGAAAAGGTAAACAATGCATTTTTGCTGAACGAGTTCGGTGCTCAGCAGTTTTAATCTCGTCAAAAAATTACCGAACTCGGTAATCAAAATTAAGTGTGTAGAGAACAGACTTTATGATCGGAAGAATGCGAGTAACTTCAACAACAACAAATGCATAAGAGGTACATACCACAGACAAACAGACGAAACGCCTAGAACAATTTTAGTGAAAATTCATCGCCCAGTTCACACTATCACCACCTGGTGGAAATGTTTCACGAAACACTGCGTTGTGCAATATCGTCATCAGAAGGCGCTAGTGTGAAACGTCAAACGCAAAGAAAAACGATGGGCGCTCTTCTTGTTATGAAAGCCACAACCAAGATTCAAAATGATCGTTGAAGGCGTGGTCAATGAAAATTTCGCCAGTGTTACGTTTGTTTGTCTGTATACATACCTGACAATGCTCACGAAAAAAAAAACAAAAAAATACTACCGCTATGAATATTAAAAATTGTATAGTATTTTTTTTTTCTTCAGCCACCAACACCAAACAAGTAAGTTAAAATTAATAAGTGATTTTGTTTATTATAATCTAACGAACAAGATGAACAGTCGCTTTCTTGTAGACCGTTTGATGAAAAAAAAATGTTCAAAAGAGTTACGAAATCTCACCGAAAGCACCATAGATAAACTGAAAGAGACTGGTTATGCCCAAATGTCCACATTGTGTACAAAATTACGCATTTGCAAGTCCTGCCGTCTAAAATTTGACAAACGAGCCAGCTGTATATCATCGGTAAAGCAGGGCGCAGGAAGTTCGAAAACGACAACAACTGAGAAATTGCCATCAGCGACATCTGTTTAAACAATTTAATTACGCCCCTTTTCAAAAATGCCCTGTAATATTCTTCAACATCTATACCCATTTCAATATTTTTAACGTTGCAAAACACGCTTTCAACATTCATCTTGAAGAAGAGGGAAAACACTTGTCATCAAATGTAACAGCAAATTAATGAATAAACGACTAATGCGCGGAGGGCGTGATAAAATCGGAACATTACGGTACATAGTATATTATATGTATACAGGGTGTTAGGTTCGTGAGTGCAAACTTTTTAAAGGGTGATAGAGGACCATAAATGGAGAAAAAAATTGTTCTACGCATATGGTCAAATCTCAACCGTTACGTAGTTATTAAACTTCCCATGTTTTTGACTCTAATTGCCTTAACTGGCCATATCTTGAAAGTGGTCAAACTTATCGCAGTTTTTTCACCCTTATTCGAAAGATTATTGAATTTTCTATCAAATGGCATCTTTGAATCAATTGGTTTAGTTAAATAACTAAGTTTTCCAGAACAAAAAGCTTGAAAGTAGTGTGTTTTAATTTGTTTTTGTCAATTATCTTTGAAAAATGCGTAATAAATTAAAATTTTCTTTTAGGCAAATTTGTGGCCCCTGTTTCACTCTACAATTCGTTCTTTGACATCAAACTTTTATCTCTTATCGTTTTCTTGCAATTTTGATTTAAACATCGCATTTCAGATCATAAATTTGTAATTGTCAAGGAAAGTACTTTTTTGCGCACTGTGCCGCACATTTAAATCGAAATTACTAGAAAACGATAAGAGCTAGAAGTTTGATGTCAAAGAACGAATTGTAGAGTGAAACAGGGGCCATAACTTTGCCGAAGAAAGAATTTTAATTTATTACGCATGTTTCAAAG
This sequence comes from Aedes albopictus, assembly GCF_035046485.1. Taxonomy (NCBI): domain Eukaryota; kingdom Metazoa; phylum Arthropoda; class Insecta; order Diptera; family Culicidae; genus Aedes; species Aedes albopictus. Next base: position 303,985,246 of record NC_085137.1, on the reverse strand, counting down.
ATAATTGACAAAAACAAATAAAAACGCACTACTTTTGAGCTATTTGTTCTAGAAAATTTAGTTAATTAACTAAACCGATCGATTCAAAGATGCCATTTGATAGAAAACTCAATAATCTTTCGAATAAGGGTCAAAAAACTGCGATAAGTTTGACCATTTTCAAGATATGGCCAGTTAAGGCAATTAGAGTCAAAAACATGGGAAGTTCAATAACTACGTAACGGTTGAGATTTGACCATATCCGTAGAACATTTTTTTTCTCCTTTTATGGTCCTCTATCACCCTTTAAAAAGTTTGCACTCACGAACCTAACACCCTGTATAAAATATATAATAAAAACAACTTGTTTTACTCACGCAAGGCCATTAACAATAAAATCAGCATCAAACTTCAATTTCCGGCCGAAATAATTTACACTAAAAAAAATTATTACTAAATGTGAAAATTGTGAAATGTTTGAATTGTCATAATTTTTTTGTTTATTTTCATGGTAGATTGCTAATACAATGGACCGTTTTCTCTAAAAAAATACGTTGGTAAAAAGATAGGGTTTTGAGATATTTGAGTTTTTGTGACAAAAATGATATTTTTTAATGTTAAAAAAGATTTTTTTCACAGTGTATATTTTCTTAGGAATCGCCATTTAGTTATCTAACTTTGCTGAACAATAAAATCAGCATCAAATCGCGATTCCCGGCCGAAATAATTTACACAGAAAATTTTTTTTTACTAAATGTAAAAATTGTGAAATTTTTGAAATGTTATAACTTTTTTGTTTATTAGTTTACCATCACCAAATTTTTATGGTAGATTGCTAATACAATGGACCGTTTTCCCTAAAAAATTCAAGTTGGTAAAAAGATAGGGTTTTGAGATATTTGAGTTTTTGTGACAAAAATGATGTTTTTCAATGATAAAATAGATTTTTTTCACAGTGTATATTTTCTTAGAAATCACCATTTAGCTATCTAACTTTGCTGAAAAATTCATAACAATCGAACAATCCGTTTTGGCTGTGCATATTTTTGAATATTTTTGAACCATTTTCACATACACCCTTTTGAAAAGTTAGTCGTGGCTCTAAATAAAAATTTGATATCGAAAAATGGCGATTTAGATGGAACTGAAAAACTGTGCAAAGTTTCAGTTCAATAGAAAATCATGAATTAAAAATTTTCCTTAATTTTGATGCTGTTGCTTGGAATCGCTCCTGAGTGGAAATCCGCCGTGCACTTATTGCTCTTGTTGCGCACGGATGGTTCTTACGCCCAAGATCAAGTCGTGCGTTTTTCATCGTAAAATTCAATAAAGTCGCTGTGACGGGCTTGGTGGTCTAGTGGCTACCGCTTCTGATTCGTATGCAGAAGGTCATGGGTTCAATCCCTGGCCCGTCCTTTTCATCCTACTTTGTATCTTTCTATCCACTTTCTCTTGCTCTCTCTTCTCTACATATACAACTCATGTATATTCATATGTTCATAGCCATCGCTAGAACCAGAAACGAATTGAAAAAAGTCGTTTCCCTCCCTTCCACCTTCCACTCACAGCACAGTGTATACATAACGCCTCTAAGTTATGCAACCAAAGTGTAGTGTGCCGCTTGACCTTATTCACCTTATTCACCACACAATCTATCACGAACACTATAAATAACCCTATCCATGGATCGCATCACCGACCCAACGGTGACTCCCAGATCTCCCATCCTTTCCGTCTAACAAATACCCCAGTCCGTGCAGGTTGTGGGGACGCAGAGTGCTCTCGGTCTCTAGTAGCAACAACCAGTACACTCTAACATTCCTTTGACGGGCTTGGTGGTCTAGTGGCTACCGCTTCTGATTCGTATGCAGAAGGTCATGAGTTCAATCCCTGGCCCGTCCTTTTCATCCTACTTTGTATCTTTCTATCCACTTTCTCTCGCTCTCTCTTCTCTACATATACAACTCATGTATATTCATATGTTCATAGCCATCGCTAGAACCAGAAACGAATTGAAAAAAGTCGTTTCCCTCCCTTCCAACTTCCACTCACAGCACAGTGTATATATAACGCCTATAAGTTATGCAACCAAAGCGTGCTGTGCCGCTTGGCCTTATTCACCTTATTCACCACACAATCTATCACGAACACTATAAATAACCCTATCCATGGATCGCATCACCGACCCAACGGTGACTCCCAGATCTCCCATCCTTTCCGTCTAACAAATACCCCAGTCCGTGCGGGTTGTGGGGACGCAGAGTGCTCTCGGTCTCTAGTAGCAACAACCAGTACACTCTAACATTCCTTTCCCTTCCCAGCTGACTATAAGGACTTGGCCGGCGCCGTTATTGATCAAATATGCATGAGCTGCTAAAATTGCACTTTGAGAATAAGTGGAATGTCCCAGCCTCTTATTCAATTGGATCTCAGTGCAACTGGTACCAGTTCAGATCAATCACGGAGGAGCAACCATTGACATGTATAGTCAGAATTGATCGTTTTGATCGTTTGATCGTAAAATTCAATAAAGTCGCTGACTGACTGCAATAAGTGGCGAAAATATGGCTTCAATGTCTATTCAGGATATATTTTCTCCAAAGGACCCACATTTGGATGATATGCAGCTGGTAAAGCTTCAGTGATAAAAATGTTAGCGAATGGTCTCAAATCTATTGACCGGCATATGTTACAGGTAGATTCAGCAAAAGGGAACCAGGCCCGTGCACAGAAAAGGCGACAAGGGAGGGGTTTTACCCCATTTTAGCAAAGGGTGGAGGAGGCCTTGTGTATAGAGTATCGGCAATGGGAGGAGTTTAACTCCCAAAACCCCTCCCTTGTGCACGGGCTTGTTGGGAACATAATATGCTGCCTGCGCTTCACCATCGGTACTGTAGCTATATTCTTTTTTTCAACGCGCATTATGAACAATGGCAGGGACAACTCCCTCCATTGCTGTAAAGAGTTGTTGTTCATATATAAGAGCTAGAATATAGATTTCAATCAAAATCTGATTTCCATTGCATTTTCTTCTTCTTCTTCTTCTTTATGGCTCTACGTCCCCACTGGGACTTGACCTGCCTCGCTTCAACTTAGTGTTCTTTGAGCACTTCCACAGTTATTTATTGAAGGTCTTTCTTTGCCTGCCATTGCATGAATTTGTGTATTGTGATTGGCCATCCAAAGCCTTAACCACTAGGCTAACTGGAGACCCCTCCATTGCATTTTACTCATTGTTTTTTTACCGCTCATCGTAGGCAACGTCAAGAGAAAATTTTCTTCCTCCTCCATTGTCCAATGTCAGATAAACTTCAATTAGTTACTTTTAGTAGAAAGTTACTTTTTGAAGAAAGCTTCAAAATCAATTTATTGCAGTGGATTAGGTTCACAATCTATTGCATTCCACTAATCTCGATACAAAATTTCTTTGGGCATAACAACAAAAGCGATCGATTCTAGGTAATATTCACCAGGCGTAATTCCAGTGCTGGCGACCAAGCGGCGTAGCATGTCGGGCGTAATGACCAATGAGTTTTTATTTGGGCGTAATTTTCATTTCATTCATTTTCTTCAAGGAAAAACGCTTGTTTGTACTTTTTGACATAACATCACCAAGAGGATAGTGTTTTCTTTTAAAATAACGGAAAAGATTGAGTGCACACGCACAAAGTGTTAAATAGGAATTAGTTTTAGATTGTGAAACTTTGCAAGCGTTTTTCTCGATTCTAACATTTTGGATATCCACCCTTTTCACATGTTGCTCTAATTTAATGTCATGAGAACATCACAATAATTATTAGAGGTAATTGAGCATAGTTTGGTACCGTCTACCCCCATCTGGTTTGACCTCATCTAATCTGAACACTTTTTAATTTGACCCCCTCTAATCTGCACATCGCTCAAACTAAAAATGGTTCAAACGTCATTCCGCTCATGGAACGGGGTGAAACGGAACGCAGAATCAAAACAAAACAGCAAAAACGGTTACCATAAGTGTGTTTTTCGATGTCCACAGGGTTACTAGAAGTTCAAATTAAAAAACGAACCCCGTTTGTTTGCATGAGGTGTCGTTCAAACTAACGGGGGTAGACGGTATGCATTCATTATTGAAATAACAAGACTTGTTATTTTCTAGATGTTTCAAAATTATGGTATTCGTTTTTGTTATTTTGCCTTTTATTACCACCTAATGAAGGGCATATCGAGGTATGATAGTATTTAAGTTCAATACCTTGATATGTTATTCACTTGTTGTTCTTTTCTGCTCGGGAAGGGAACGAATACCCCATATACAGGGTGTTAGGTTCCTGAGTGCAAACTTTTTAAAGGGTGATAGAGGACCATGAATGGAGAAAAAAATTGTTCTACGCATATGGTCAAATCTCAACCGTTACGTAGTTATTGAACTTCCCATGTTTTTGACTCTTATTGCCTTAACTGGCAATAACTTGAAAATGGCCAAACTTTTCGAAGTTTTTTTACCCTTATTTGAAAGATTATTGAATTTTCCATCAAATGGCGTCTTTGAATCGATTGGTTTAGTTAAATAACTAAGTTTTCTAGAGCAAAATAGCTAAAAATAGCGTATTTTTATTAGTTTTTGTCAATTATCTTTGAAACATGCGTAATAAATTAAAATTCTTTCTTAGGCAAAGTTGTGGGCCCGGTTACACTCTACAATTCGTTCTTTGACACTAAACTACTAGCTCTTATCGTTTTCTTGCAATTTTGATTCAAATGTGCGGCACAATGCGCAAAAAAGTCCTCTCCATGACAGTTGCAGATTTATGATCTGAAATGCGATGTTAAAAACGAAATTGCAACAAAATGATAAGAGATAGAAGTTTGATGTCAAAGAACGAATTGTAGAGTGGAACAGGGGCCACAACTTTGCCTAATAAAGAATTTTGAATTATTACGCATTTTTCAAAGATAATTGGCAAAACTAAACTAAAACACACTACTTTTGAGCTTTTTGCTGTAGAAAACTTAGTTATTTAACTAAACCAATCGATTCAAAGATGCCATTTGATAGAAAATTCAATAATCTTTCGAATAAGGGTCAAAAAACTTCGATAAGTTTGACCATTTTCAAGTTATAGCCAGTTAAGGCAATAAGAGTCAAAAACATGGGAAGTTCAATAACTACGTAACGGTTAAGATTTGACCATATGCGTAGAACAATTTTTTTCTCCATTTATGGTCCTCTATCACCCTTTAAAAAGTTTGCACTCAGGAACCTAACACCCTGTATAATCATTATCAAATGAGAGAATCGATGATGAGATATTGATTATTACAGTCAAAATCTTGATAATGATCGTGAGCATTTTTTTTTATCTCAAACTTCAGTTTAGTTTTCGAAGTTGAACTCTTGTATTAGTTTTTTTGAGCTTTGTTAGAATAGCTGTGTCATTTGGAACTGTATTTTTTACCTATTGACAAATAAATAAATGTAAATGTAAACTTAATTTTGTTCGTGCATCGATCATCGGCGCGAAAAATGGAAAACGACTGCGTGACAAATAGCGGCGAATGGCGCGCCGCCGATACCTCGTTTGGCGTCGGCGTGAGACAAGAAGTGTCGCGGCGGCGCGACGGCGGCGGTGTGGCGCGGCGGCGCACATGTCTAACTGGCATATTGGCATGAGGGAAACCAAAGGGAAGCTTGTGGAGGAGCCTACAAGCTTCAAATATGGAACCAACGATTACAAGCTGCCGTCCCAAGTTACACGTTGATGACCAATCAATCTTGTAAAGGTTTTGAAACCCGTAATAAAACTTAATACCATTTATTTTGGTTATATGATGGCTTTATGAACCTCTTTTCTTTAATATTGCAACCTTTCAATAGTCTTTTTGACTAAAAACAGTTTCGTCGGGTGGGCCATCATATACTGGACAAACAAGATTGTAGATTCCAAAAAATTTACAGTTCCGATTGAAATGACCACCTTCGAAGCCATGGGACATCCTGGTGCACACCGTTCACAGTGCGATTCTTCATGGACTTCAGGTCGGTCCACAGATCCGCATTTCTTTTTTTTTCGTCACATACGCTCTGCTAGGTTGTGTCCATTCGCATTGTTGACAAAGCTAAGCTATGAAACTATTGACCATCTTGCTATCGTTTTTCGATAATACCGTAATCCGGGGTATCGGGATATTTCCCACATATTGTTTTAGGTTTTGAGCGTTATTTTTTACAATTAAAAATGCCCCTCACATCGATCAATTTCACCCCACTGATCAATTTCACCCGTAATCACGGTATATCATTGTCATTGCCTCACAATATACCAGTGCTTCCCAAACTGTGCGCCGCGGCGCCCTGGTGCGCCGTGAACATCTCTCAGGTGCGCCGCAGGCTCTTGAGCCAAAACACAAAGAATAAACTCTTATTATCAAAGACAGAACATATTTTTTGTTGTTTATGTTTTATTTAGTAGTCACTTCACAGACTTTTTTGTATTCTATACCAATGTCCTGCATTTTTGAGGAAGACTTCAAAAGAAAATCACTCAAAGGGGTTTTCCCTCTTCTAAAGTTTCAATTAAAAAGTAAACATTTTAAAGTCCGCGAATGTTTTCCGGAATTTCTTATATTATCATGAAACATCTAGACTTTTACAAAGTTTTTAAATTTTCGGAATTTTGAAAATTTTTGTAAAGACTCAAATTGTTAAACTTTCTATGATTCTGCTCCGGATCGCCAATCCGGAGACGGAGGGCTCGATTCCCGTTCTGGTCGGGCAAATTTTCTCGACTCCTTGGTCATAGTGTATCATACTCACCACACAATGTACAAATTCATGCAATGGCAGGCAAAGAAAGCCCATTTATTAATAACTGTGGAAGTGATCTAAGAACACTAAGTTGAAGAGAGGCAGGTCAAGTGCCAATGTGAACGTCGAGCCATAAAGAAGACGAAGAAGATGATTCTGCTTAGTTTCCGATTTTATCAATAGCTTGTAATTCAAAGTAAATATTTCAAAAAGCTTTTTTGAAGTTTTTTCCATAATATTGTCATCTAAATTACTGTCAATCTCCAGGTCTTCGTGCTGTCTCAAACGTTCTGGGACGATATTTTCACTTACATCACTATAATATATCAATTATCGTAAAAACATCTGAGACAATTTATATGTCGATTTTGTCCATGATTCTGAAAACCGTCTTTTTTGAGTCGCGTCCCTCCGCATACAAAAAAATGACCCCCCACCGTCACTGTCAGCTTGACAGCTCCTGAATAATACATTTTTATATATATTTCCCCTAAAATTTGGTAATCTACGTGCTTTATTTAACAATTTTGAAAGCTTTGCAATGCAGTCCTCCAGAAACCTAAACTTTGTGTTGTAAGTTCTGTGAATCTTCAAGCAATTTTTCTTTAAGAAGCATTTTAAAAATCTATTTTTTCAATTATAAGAAAATATGACATTGAAAGATTTTTTTTACGATTTATATATGAAATTTTGAACTGAAGGTGTTAAAATTATTAAAATTCTATGTAAAAAGTTGTTGGTGCGCCGCGACATTTTTGAAAATTTCAAAAGGCGCCGCGGTAGCAAAAATTTTGGGAAATTTCATCCAAAAATGGCAGGCGCTTAAATTAATAACTGTGGAAAAAGTGCGCAAAGAACACTATGTTGAAGAGAGGCAGACCAAGTTCCAGTGAGAACGTAGAACCACTAGGAAGAAGAAGCAGAAAAGGAAGAAGCCGTAGAGCATAATAACCACTTATATATTACTTTGAAATTATCGCTTTCCACTTGCGAAGGATTTCTCCTGGGGTTTTCATGCGATTGAAGATATTTCCCTGCAACTTTGGGCTCGATCAGGATAGACAAAAAATAATAATGATGGGCTGTCAATCTCTTTGTTGAAAAAAAAAGAAAAAAAAACACGACAAACCATTTTTATATGGTCATCATCGTTGATTGGGATATTTCCAACTGAGTTTTAAAACAGTTTTATTGCTACTCTTAATACGGTACCTCTTCGAGCTTGATTTATTTAGTCGGAAGATGTTCTGGAAGAGCACTAGCGTGCACAGGGGGGGGGGGGGGCAAGGGGGGGCACTTGCCCCCCTTCTATAAAAAATTATATGCACCATTTTTGCAATTCTTGCACCTTGCATCTTACCACGCAATGTTGAGAATCACTGAGCCATGGTGCACCATTGACACATACAATTTCTTAGTATCTCATGCACACCCATGATGTTCTCAGAATCATCTAGGCTAAACTCACGCACCATCTTCTAACTAATCAGTGATGTCAGCACCATATTCGAATAACATGCACCATTTTGGCATTTCGTATTCAAAAACTGTATTCCATGTACGTGAACCATGGTGACTTCGGCACCACATTGAATTCTAAGCACCATTCTTGCAATTCGTGCACCTAGCCATACAAAATAACGAGTATCACTGAATAACAGTGACGACTAATACAGCACACTAACATCATGCACCTTCTTCAAAGCTTTCAATACACCATCATGATGTCCACAGAATGATCTAGGTATCCACGATTTATGTTGATCGCATGAAATGCCTTTTTATAAATTAAGTATCTAATACCTCATACTTATATGCACCATCATGAAACTTCATGCACCATCACAGCTCTTCAAGCACCATTTCAGCGTTTATCATATCATCTAGGCATCTAAAGCACCGTAATGCCGTAATGCTATGCACCATTTTTGCAATTCGTGCACCTAACCATATTGATAAGCTTTGAAAAACAGTGACAACTAATGCATCATCTAGCATCATGCACCTTCTTCAAAGCTTTCCAACCACCATTTTGGCATTCACTATATCATCTAGGCATCTTATGCACCATTATGATGTGGTTCACAAGTGAATTCGATGCACCATTTTGACATTTCGCATACAAAATAGCATTCCTTGTTCCTGGTCTATGTTGATTTCTGTGCCGTATTGAGATTCCTGCACCATTTTTGCAATTCATGCACCTACATATGGAATTTGTTGAGTATAACTGATTCATGGTAAAACTAATGCACCATACAAACATCATGTACCTCCTTTACATTCCATGCACCACCATGATGATTACATAAATATCTAAGCACCATCTCACGCGTCATCTAAGCAAATTATATTCCATGTACCTGATCCATGTTGACTTCCGCACCACATTGATTTCTATGCATCATTTTTGCAATTCTTGCATTTTGGATCTAATCACCCAATGTTGAGAATCACTGAATCATGGTGGCAACAAATGCACCCCTGATACATACAATTTCTTAGTAGCTCATGCACACCCATGATGTTCTCAGAATCATTTTAAGGCTAATCTCACGCACCATCTTTTAACTAATCAGTGATGTCAGAACCATATTCGAATAACATGCACCATTTTGGCATTTTGTATTCCAAAACTGTAATCCATGTACGTAAACCATGGTGACTTCGGCACCACATTGAATTCCAAGCACCATTTTTGCAATTCGTACACCTAGCCATACACAATATCGAGTGTCGCTGAATAACGGTGACAACTAATACAGCACACTAACATCATGTACCTTCTTCAAAGCATCCACAGAATGAACTAGGTATCCACGCATTATGCTGATCTCATGCACTATCTTTTAATCAACTGGAAATTAAATGCATCATACTGATATGCACCATCGTTAAATTTCATGCACCATCAAAGCTTTCCAAGCACCATTTCAGCGTTTATTATATCATCTAGGCATCTGATGCACCATCATGTTGTGAGCATCACATAAAATACTTTTATTTTGTATTCTATGCACCATTTTTGCAATTCGTGCACCTAACCATGCAACATGTTGATAATCTTTGAAAAAGGGCGACAACTATAATGCAGCACACTAGCATCATACGCCTTCTTCAAAGCTTTTCATCTGGGGCAGCAGGGACGGATGTCCTGGGGCCTGACGCACCCCCCCGCTTGCGAGTCAGCCGCGTAGTTGCCGGCAAAGAATAGGACTACTAACCCCAATTCAAGGTGTCAAGCGACCCGTGCCGAGGAATGAGTGATCGAGGGGGTGAAAAAGATGCTCGATCTTTAACGGAGCCTGTGGGGCACCTGGGCACCCCCCACAGTAAGCTGTCCCTTACCGCGTTAATGCAGAGCTCTGGCGTGGTGGACATTATTTCTCGTGCGACTCGTGGGAATCAAATATGAGTAAACAAAATTCTAAAACAAGTGCAACAGGTAGTAGTGGTGCGATCAACCCCTTCGCAAGAAGCGGGTTGATGCGGTCTCCAACAAGGAGAAGCGAGGAGTCAGGTGCTGGAAGCTGCTTACGCAGCTCAAGCGTGGGAGCTCCTGTCCACTCCACGGCAAGCCAGCCGGCGGAGGTTATGGACGGAGCGTGGTTGCTGAGGGCCATCAGCCAAGTAGCAGGAAAAGGACGGCCCGCATTGGAGGTAGCTGAGCAGCAGCTTGGCAAAATTATTGACTTCGCGACAACTAAGTCGAATATAAGTAAGGACCTGAAAACGGCCTTGCTTCGGCTTAGAGCGTCAGTCGATGAGGCCAAGCAGGAGCACGCGGTCGCGGTGCTGGCTGTGGCAGCGGCGGAACCCGCAAAGGAGAAAGCGTCTAAGTTTACGCAAACGGAGGCCTTCTCTTTCGCGGGTAGTCCGAAGAGTGTGGAAGCGAATGCTCGTGACAAACGTGACAAGCATTCGCAGAAGCGGGCGAGGCAGCCGTCAGGTGAGGAGCTGTCTGGCGGTGCCCGCAAGGCCAGGCGCATAATAACCCCGAAAGCCGGTGGTTATGCCGGAAAGTCGGACCCCAGCCAGGGTTCCCGGAAAACTGGGAAGGGTGGGCCTGAAAAGGCCGGCCCGTCCCGGATTGATGGGAACAAGGGGTTGCGACCAATGGTGGGCCCTCAGCAGCCACAGAGCAGGGCGGTCCAAGGAGAAGACCCTCCTTGGACAAAGGTAGAGCGGAAGAAGAAGAAGAAGGTGAATCCGCAGGTAGAAGTGAAGGACGCCAAGCCAAGGCGTAGGAAGGCAGGTGCCAGGCGCGAAAAAGGTGACGCTATCGTCATCAAGACCGAACAGTCGAAATACTCGGACGTCTTGAAGGCGATGAGGTGCGACGCCAAGCTCGAGGGTCTTGGAGCCGACGTACGCAGTATCAGACGTACTCGTACGGGCGAAATGATCCTGGAGCTTAAGCGCCAGAAGGATCACAAGGGCGCCGCCTACAAGAGGCTGGCAGAAGAGGTCCTTGGAGATGGAGTGGAGGTGAGGGCTCTTACGCATGAGGCGACTCTGAAGGTCAAAGACCTAGACGAGATCACCGAAGCGGAAGAGCTCGTCACGGCACTGCGGCAACAGTGCGATGTTCAGGTGGCCGCCACAGCCGTCAGGCTGCGGAAGGGGCCAGCAGGGACACAGATAGCTCTGGTTCAGCTACCTGTGGCGGATGTTAAAAAGTCCGTTAAAGTAGGGAGTATTAAGGTGGGCTGGTGTGTTTGTCACCTGACATTCCACGAGCCACCTGAGGTTTGCTTCAGGTGTCTGGAACCAGGACACAAGTCGTGGGACTGCAAAGGCCCCGACAGGCGCAAACTGTGTAGGCGATGCGGCGCTGAAGGTCATAAGGCCCAAAGCTGCACGAGTCCGCCCATCTGCATGATCTGTACCGGGAAAACCTCGAAAAACAGACATGCGATGGGTGGTCCAGGGTGCCCGGCCTTTAAGAAAGCCGCAGTGAGCAACAAATCACAGTGCAGGTAACGCAGCTGAACCTGAACCACTGTGATGCGGCTCAGCAACTGCTTTGTCAGGCGGTTTCTGAGTGGGAGACGGATATCGCCATCATTTCGGACCCATACCGAGTACCCGCCGGCAACGGCAACTGGGCCTCGGATGGGACCAGGAAAATGGCGGCGATATGGACGACGGGTAAATACCCCGTGCAGGAGTTGGTGTCTACTACCTATGAGGGCTTCGTGGTCGCCAAAGTAAACGGGGTCTTCTTCTGTAGCTGTTATGCGCCTCCGCGGTGGCCGATCGAGCGGTTCACGCAAATGCTGGACCGCTTAACGACCGTGCTAACAGGGCGAAGGCCGGTGGTAATAGCGGGTGACTTTAATGCCTGGGCTGTGGAATGGGGAAGCCGTTTCACGAACCAGCGGGGTCAGATCCTGCTAGAAACACTGGCCATCTTAGATGTCGACTTGGCTAACGTCGGTACCAAGAGTACCTATAGTCGAAATGGAGCGGAGTCAATTATTGACGTGACCTTTTGTAGTCCTGGCCTAACAAGTAGTTCGAACTGGAGAGTAGATGATGGCTACACTCACAGCGACCACCTGGCGGTTCGCTACAGTATCGACTACAACAACAGCAGACAGCGGATAGAAGAAGAGGCGGCTAGGCCAAGGCCAAGCCCTCGTAGGTGGAAGACATCATACTTCGACGAAGAGGTATTTAGGGAAGCGCTCCGCCGTGAGCGAAACTTACTCGGTTTAGACGGCGACGAGCTGGTAGCGGTGCTCTCACGTGCGTGTGATGCGACTATGCCTAGGAGAGTCCACCCTAGAAATGGGAGGCCACCGGCTTACTGGTGGACCGACGCGATTGCGGACCTGCGCCGCGCCTGTCTACGGGCTAGGCGGCGGATGCAGCGAGCACGATCAGAGGAAGAGCGAAACGAACGGCGGGTGGTGTTCGCCGCTGCAAAAGCCGCGCTCAAGACCGAGATAAGAGCAAGCAAGAAGGCCTGCTTTGAGGGTCTCTGTCAGAGTGCCAATACGACCCCGTGGGGTGATGCCTACAGGATCGTTATGGCCAAGACGAGAGGTGTGATGGCTCCTACAGAGCAATCTCCAGAGATGTTGGAGGGGATCATTGGAGGACTTTTTCCGCGTCATGATCCTAGTCCTTGGCCTCCTTTCGTAGGACAGCCGGGGACTGGGGCTGGCGATGAGGAAAGGGTCACCGATGTGGAACTTGCGGGGATAGCTAAGTCCCTTAGCGTAGGTAAGGCCCCAGGTCCGGACGGAGTTCCGAACCTGGCCTTAAAAGTAGCTATTGCAGAAGCTCCCGAGATGTTCAGGTCTGCTATGCAGAAATGCCTGGACGAGGGAGTTTTCCCAGAAGCTTGGAAGAGGCAGAGCCTGGTACTATTGCCAAAGGCGGGGAAACCACCCGGAGACCCGTCGGCATATAGACCAATATGCTTGATTGACACGGCGGGGAAGGTGCTCGAAAAGATCATCCTCAATAGAATGTTGAAGTTCACTGAGGGCGTAAATGGTCTCTCGAGCAACCAGTATGGCTTCCGGAAGGGGAGGTCCACCGTAGACGCTATCTTGTCGGTTACAAAAACCGCCGAGAAAGCACTCGAGCCTAAGAGGAGGGGAATTCGCTTTTGCGGGGTAGTGACTCTGGATGTAAGGAATGCATTTAATAGCGCCAGTTGGGCTGCTATTGCTGATGCGCTCTTGCGTCTGGGGATACCGGAGTACTTGTACAAGATTCTCGGAAGCTACTTCCAGAATCGCGTACTAGTATACGACACGGAGGTGGGTCGGAAGTGCTTTCACATAACCTCAGGAGTCCCGCAAGGTTCCATCCTGGGTCCGGTGTTATGGAATGTCATGTACGACGAGGTGTTGAGGTTAGAGTACCCAGTGGGAGTGGTGATTGTCGGATTTGCCGACGATATTACGCTCGAAGTCTACGGTGAAACGATCGAGGAGGTGAAGTTGACTACCGACCACTCGATCAAGGTTGTGGAGGCGTGGATGCGGTCCAGAAAACTGGAGCTGGCTCACCACAAGACAGAGGTGACGGTTGTGAACAACATGCAGTCGGCGCAGCAGACGGAGATCAGTGTAGGAGAGTGCACTATCCTGTCGAAGCGCTCTGTCAAGCACTTGGGCGTGATGATCGACGATAAGCTTACCTTCGGTAGCCACGTCGATTATGCCTGTAAAAGAGCCTCCACAGCTATTGCGGCACTGTCCCGGATGATGTCCAATAGCTCAGCGGTGTACGCCAGTAAGCGCAAGCTTCTGGCTAGTGTTGCTACGTCCATACTTAGGTATGGCGGCCCGGCGTGGGGTACCGCGCTAAGTACTGAATGCTACCGACGGAAGCTGGAAAGTACTTACAGGCTTATGTGTCTGAGGGTTGCAAGCGCGTACCGTACCGTGTCACACGACGCTCTCTGTGTCATTACTGGTATGGTGCCCATCAGCATTCTTATCAGTGAGGATATGGAGTGCTTCGAAATGCGCGGCACAAGAGGCATACGCAAGACTGTCAGGATGGCCTCTATGGTCAAATGGCAGCGCGCGTGGGACAGTTCCACCAAAGGAAGGTGGACCCATAGGTTGATACCGAGGGTAGATAGTTGGATTAATAGGCGCCATGGGGAAGTTTCATTCCACCTGACACAGGTCCTTACAGGTCATGGTTGCTTCCGACAGTATCTACACCGTTTCGGGCATGCGGATTCTCCCGAATGCCCAGTGTGCAATGGTTTAGAGGAAACGGCGGAACACGTTTTGTTCGTGTGCCCGCGTTTTCGCACAATGCGTGACCGCATGCTTGCCACATGCGGGGAGGACACAACTCCGGACAACTTGGTCCAGAGAATGTGTAGGGATGAGATTAGCTGGAATGCCGTTTCAACGGCTATCACCCATATCGTCTGGGAGCTACAAAGGAGGTGGCGCGTGGACTCGGAGAATGGCTAGTCCAGATGCAGTACAAGAGGTGGTCCAGGGGTTCGAAGTCGGCTTCGTAGGTCATACCGGTGCCCTGCGGTCGAGATCGACCCTTACAGCGATTAAGTGGCCGCGGAGAGGAAGTCCCGGTAGCGGTGCTGTCGTGGCGTCGGTCTACTGGGTTGGATCTGAGCCCGCGGTTGGAAAGGGGTCCCCGGCAAGGGTCGGGGTAGGTGAGACCCTGCTGTCTGCAACCTACGGATGCAGCTGATAAGGCCTGAAGGGTAGTGATACCCTTGCCTTCAGCAGGTCAGATCGGGTTGCATGTGGGCATCAGTTCTTGATGTCCGCTCAGCAGTAGGGCGCGGGCGGGGTTGACCCTGCCCGCCTTCCGTGGACAAAGGGAGTGGCGAGGACCACTCGGGAAACTGGCTAAGCGCCAGCATGCTATCGTGATGGACTCTCCAGTGCGAGTCATCGATGTTCGTTGCTGCTAGGCTACGGCAGCTAACCTTGAGGGTGCGATATGCACTAGCCCCTCTCTGAAGCAATACCTTCTTGGTGGTTCCGGAGAGACGTAGGGTTTGGCGACCATAGGAATGTGTTTTAGTGGGTCGAGGAGAGAGTAGTCCTGGCTTATACCGGCATTGTAGAAGACGGCCTCATCCCCACACTACCCTAACCTTCCTGTTAGGGTGTCTGATGAGCAGATTTATCCCCCTATGGTTTAGAAGGAAAAAAAAAAAAAAAAGCTTTTCATGCACCATTTGGCATTCATTATACCATCTAGGTATCATATGCATCATTATGATGTGGTTTACATTTGAATTTGATGCACCATTTTGGCATTTCGCATACAAAATAGTATTCCACGTACCTGGAACTTGTTGATTTATGTGCCACATTGAGTTTCCTGCGCCTTTGCACGAATTGGATGTGCTCCTTAATATGAAACATGACGAGTATAACAGAATCATAGCTAATGCACCATACATACATCATTCATTCCATGCATCACCATGATGTTCACAGAATCATACAGGCACCATCTCACGCACAGTTTCTGGAGGCATGCTTTCAAGAATCATTGGAAGAATTTCTGGAAGATTTTCAGGAGGAATACTTGGAGGAATCCCTGGAGACATTCATAGAGAAAATCCTAGAGAAAGCTTTGGAAAATTCCTGAAGAAATCGCTGCTGTAATCCTAGGAGGAATTCCTGAAGGAATCCGTAAAGCAATTCAAGGATGAATCCCCGGAGAATTATTAGAGAGACTTCTGGAAGAATCCCTAGAGGTTTTTTCTGCAGAAATTCCTAAAAAAAATGAAATGTAGGAATTCTTGGAAGAATTTCTGGAGGATTGCCTGAAGGAATTCTTTGAAAAATTTCTGGAAAAATATTTGCGGCTTCCTGAAGGAATGATTAAAGGAACTCCTCGAGCAAAAGAATTCCTAGAGGGATTTTTGAGGAATATCTAAAAAAAATCATTGATGAATCCCTGGAGGAATTCCTGGAGAAATTCCTGGCGAAATCTATGGGGGAATACCTGATGAAATTTTTTCGAAGAATTCCTGGAACAGTTCCAGGAGAAGTTTTTTTTTCTGAAGAAAACCGTGGATAAATTTTTGTAGGAATACCTAGAGGAATTCTTGGAGGAATTCATGAAGAATTTTTAAGATGATTTTCTGGAGCAATTAATAGAGAAATTTTTATAGTTGTCCCAGGAGAAATTTCTGGAGAGATTCCTTGAAAAATTCCAGAAACAATCCTGAAAAAATGTCTGTAGAAATCCCTGGAGAAATTTCTCGAGGAATTCCTGGAAGAGTTCCGGGAGAAATTTCTTCAGGATTTTCTGGAGAAATCCGAGCGAGAATTCATTTAGGAGTCCTTGCAGAAATTCCTGGAGGAATCTCTGTAGAAATTCCCGAAGGTATTCAGGATAGAATTAACGAAGGATTTTTGCAGGAATAATAGAGGAGTTCCTAGAGGAATTTCCGAAAGAATTTTTTGAGGATTTTTTTGCGAAACATTCCTGGATGATTTTCTTGAGGAATGGGGGGAAATTCCTGGAGGAATCCATGTTTGAATTCCGGGAGGTATTTCTGGATAAATTCCTGAAAAATTTTTTGGTGGAATAACTAGAGAAATTCCTGGATAAATTCTTTAAGAAATTTCTGGACAAATATTTAAGGCTTCCCGGAGGAATGTCTCGAACTCCTCGAGGAATTTGTGAAGGATTTTTTTGAGTAATTTCTGAAGAAACTCATGGATGGACTCCTGGATGAATTCCCGACGAAATTCCTGGAGGAATCCATGGAGAAATCCCTAAAGGAATTCCTAGAGAAATTCCCAGAAAAGATCCGGGAAAAATCCCTGTAATCCTGTAATCCTGTAATCCTGTAATCCTAGGAGGAATTCCTGAAGGAATCTGTGAAGGAATTCAAGGATGAATCCCTGGAGAATTCCTAGGAAAAATATCTGGAAGATTTTTAAAGATTTTTCTGGAGAAATTCCTGAAAAAATGAAGTAATTCCTGGAAAAAATTCTGGAGGATTTCCTGAAGGAATTCTTTGAAAAATTTCTGGAACAGTTTCAGGAGAAGTTTTTTTCTGGAGAAATCCGTGGATGGACTCTTGGAGGAATACCTAGACGAAATCTTGGGGGTATCCATGAAGATTTTTTTAGAGAATTTTCTGGAGCAAAACTAGAGAAATTTTTATAGTTGTACCAGGAGATTCCTGGAAAAATTCCAGAAAAAAAAATCATGAAAACAATTCTGTAGAAATCCCTGAAAAAATTTCACGAGGAATTCCAGGAAGAGTTCCGGGACAAATTTCTTCAGGATTTTCTGGAGAAATCCGAGCAGGAGTTCCTTACGGTATCCTTGCAGAAATTCCTGGAGGAATCCCTGTAGAAATTCAAGATGGAATTACTGAAGAAATTTTTGAAGGAATAAATGGAGGAATTCCTGGAAGAATTCCCGAAAGAATTCTTTGAGGTATTTTTTGCGAAACATTCCTGGAGGAATTCCTGGAGAAATTCCTGGATGATTTTCTTCAGGAATCTCTGAAGAAATTCCTGGGAGAATCCATGTTTGCATTCCGGGAGGTATTTCTGGATAAATTCCTCCAGATTTTTTTGGAGGAATTCATGTATGAATTCTTAGAGGAATAACTTGAGAAATTCCTGGATGACTTCTCTAAGGAATTTCTGGACAAATATTTAAAGCTTCCTGGAGAAATGTCCTCGGGAATTAATTAAGGATTTTTTTGAGAAATTTCTGAAGAAACTCATGCATGAATTCCCGAAGAAATTTCGGAGGGATCCATGAAGAAATCTCTGGAGGAATTCCTAGAGAAATTCCCGGAAAAGATCCGGATAAAATTATTTTGAGATTTTCTGGAGGCATTAGTCGAGGAATTTCTGGAAGAATCCCTGGAGACAATATTGAAGGAATTCTGGCAGAAATTCTTAGAGAACTTTCTGTAGGAATTCCGGCAGCAATCCCTGGAGGTATTTCATGAGGATTCCATGGAAGTATCCCTGGAGGAATTCCTAGAAGAGTTCAAGGAGAAATTGATATAGGATTATGTGGAGGATTCCGTTAAGGATTTCCTGGAAAAATCCCTGGATGAATGCCTTGAAAAATTCCTGGTGGAATCCATTCAGGGAGGAATTTCTGAAGGAATTCCTGAAAAATTCCTGGAGGAATCCATGGAGGTATCCCTGAAGGAATTCTTGGAAGGGTTCCGGGAAACATTCCTTTAAGATTCTCTGGAGGAATTCTGACAGAAATTCCTAGAGGATTTTCTGGAGTAATACCTGGAGGTATTTCTGGATGAATTTTTGAAGAAATTCATGAATAAATCGTTGAAGGAATGAATCCCTGAAGAAGTCCATGAGAATTCCCTGTAGAATGTCCTGGAGGAATTAATGAAAGAATTGCTCGAGAAATTCCAGGAGGAATTCCTGGAAGAGTTCCGGCAGAAATTCCTTTAGGATTTTCTGGAGGAATTTGTAGAGCAATTCCTTTAAGAATCCCGGGAGGAAATATTGAAGAAATTCTGGCAGACATTCCTAAACGATTTTTTCTAGAAGAAATTTCAGGAGGAATCTCTGGAGGAATTATTGGAGTATTTACCAAAAGAATTATTTGAGGAATTTCTGGTGAAATATATGAGGCTTCCTGGAAAATTAATGGAGGAATGCCTGAAGGAACATCTCGAGGAATTTCTGAAGGAATATTTGGAGTAACTTATGAAGATATTAATTATTGCATCCCTGGAGGAATTCCTGAAGAAATTTCAGGAAAAAAATCCTGGAGAAATTCCTAGGGGATTCCGTGGAGGATTCCCTGGTGGAATTTCTCGCGGAATCATTCGAGGAACTCCCGGAATTCCTGGAAGAGTTTCAGGTGAAATTACTTTAGGATTTTCTGGTGGAGTCCATGGATGAATTTCGGGGAGAAATCTCTGGAGGCATCTCGGAGGAATTTCTGGAGGAATGTCTGAAGGAACTACTCGGGAAAATTCTTAACGAATACCTGGTGGATTTTTTGAGGAATTTCTGAAGAAATTTATGAATGAATTCCTGCATGAATTCTTGGTTAAATTGCTGGAAAAAATCTTGAAGAAATTCCTGAAGGAATCCGTGGAGGATTTTCTGGACAACTTCCTTGCGGAATTCCTCGAGGAATTCTTGGAAGGGTTCCGGGAGACACTCTTGGGGAACTCAGGCAGAAATTCCTAGAGGATTTTCTGAAGGAATGCCTGGAGGAACTGCTGGAGGAATTTCAGGAGTTCTTCCTCGACAAAGTTCTGAAAGAATTCCTGGTGGAATTTCTGGAGGATTTTTTGTGGAATTTCTAAAGAAATCCATGAAGGAATTTCTGACGAAATTGTTTGAGGATTCCCTGAAGGAATCCATGGAAAAATCCTTGGAGAAATTTGGAGAATTCCGTGAGAAATTCCTTTAGCATGTTATGGAGGCATCCGTGGAGGAAATATTGGGGGAATTCTGACAGACAAACATTCAGGAGTTTTCCTAGAAAAATGTCAGGAGGGATCTCTGGAGGAATTTTAGGAGTATTTACTGGAGGAATTCCTGGGGGATTTATTTGAAGAATTTCTGGAGAAATATATGAGGCTTCCTGGAGAAATGTCTGAAAGAACTCCTTGAGGAATTTCTGAAGGAATTCCTGGAAGAATTTCTGGAAGAAGTTTCTGAGGAATTTTTGAAGAAATTCAATAATGAATTCCTGGAGAAATTCCTTAAGAAATTTTTGGAAAAAATCCTAAAGAAATTCCTAGAGGATTGCTTGGAGGTATTCCTGGAAGAGTTTTGGAAGAAATTCCTTCAGGATTTTTTGCAGGAATCCGTGGAGGGATTCCTGAAAGAAATCACTGGTTGCATATTGGAGGAATTTCTTAAGAAAAGTCTGAAGGAACCCCTCGAGGAATTTCTAAAGGAACATCTGGAGGAATTACAGAAGAAATTCATTATTGAATCCCTGAAAGAATTCCTGAAAAAAATCCTGGAAAAATTCCTGGAGAAACTACCGGAGGAATCTGTGGAGGATTTCCTGTAGAGATTCCTCGCGAAATTTTTGGAAGAGTTCCGGGAGACATTCTGGCTGAAATTCCTAGAGGATTTTCTTGAGAAATCCCTGGAGGAATTTCATGGGGAATCCTTGGAGGATTTTTTTTAGGAATTCCGGTGGGAATTTCTGGCGTTATTTTTCGAGAAATTTCTGGAGGAATTTGTTGAGGAATTTAAGAAGGATTTTTTGAAATGATTCATGGATGAATCCCTGAAGGAATTCCTGAAGAAATTCGTTGAGAATTTCCTGGAAAATTTTCTGAAGGAATTCCTGGAGGAATTTCTCAAGGAATTCCAGGAAGATATTTTTCAGAAATTCCTTTAGGATTTTCTGGGGGATTCCGTGGGGCAACTCCTAGAGGAATCCCTGGAGGAAATATTGGGGGCAGACATTTCTAGTGGATTTTTCCTAGAAGAAATTTCAGGCGGAATTCCTGGAGGTAATTTTGGAAGAATTCCTGGAGTATTTACTGGAGGAATTATTTGAGGAATTTCTGGAGAAATATACGAGACTTCCTGGAAGAATTTCTGAAGGAATTATTGGAAGATTTTTTGAGGGAATTCCTGGAGGAACTCATGCACGAATCTTTGAAGAAATTCTGGAGGAGTCTCTGTAGATTGCAATAAGGATTCCGATCAAAATGTTCTATCTAGGAGTTCTGACATTCTCCTAGCATCATTAATTGTCTAGGATCAAAATTCTTTCACAACGACAATATTTTTTTTCTATAATTGATAATTTTCTAGATATTCTCCATTGTACTTGATACGTTTATAAAATTTTATAAGAGTCGAGATAATGACTTCATATTTAAGTTTCGTATTGCCTTGAAATCATTACCATCCGAAGCTTTCTCTAGAATCCTAATATGAAGTACTTGGTGATGTTGGCACCACAACATGTTGAAACCCCTACTTGGGAATTCATATTGCGTGTAACACCATCATTCTATTTTGCACCATGATCATACATATATTGCACCATTATTATAGTGCCCCCCCCTAAGGAAGAACCCTGCGCACGCTAGTGTGGAAGAGTTTATCAAGAGGACGCATAAATATGTTTATTGAAAGTTTTGAAAAATAATGGTCACGGAAATTTCTTATAGAACAGAATGAAACAAAAAATATTACTTGGATAGCGAACATCGAAGGAATTATTGATGCATTTTTGCGCTCGCTAATCATCAAACCAAATTTGGTGGTTTATGGAACTGACACAAATATGTATCGCTGCCTAATTAGTCACTCAATGCTAGTTCCAAATATGTGTATCTAGCGGCTCGTACACATCTGACCACTTATTTTGGCGCTCAAACATATCAAATTCTGCGGTTTACGACTGACACGTTTCGGAAGCAAAGCATGTGGTTCACAGTCAAACTTATTTGGCTATATAAGCTGATTTTTGTCCATTTGTCTATCATACCTTATTAGATTTTCCGTTTGGTCACATTCAGTTGCATTTGGTGTTTTAATCGGTAACAATGGCCACCGGAAATCGCAATTTGCTTGCACTGCTGCAACGTCCCCTGGAGCCTACATTCTATCCCAAGGATGACGGAAGAACGGTGATCGACCTACCGGAGAACTATCTCACCGAACGCTACAGACCAATTGGAGCGAACATCCAGAACCGATTTGGAAACGACGCCGATACCCGAATTCCCGTTCGCAATGTAGGAAGTCCAAACATTGCCTTTGCGGAGGCCATTCCTCGCCGGGGTGGATTTTCCTTGTTCAATCAAAGGGATCGTAGTGTTGCCGGAGAGTTGATTACGTTTTTCGTGAACCAGCCGGATCCAGATACGCTGATGGCAGTAGCTGCGTATGCTCGAGACCGTGTGAACCCTGTTCTGTTCCAGTATGCGCTAGCCGTTGCCATTCAACATAGACCGGATACGCGTGAGTTGAACATTCCATCGTTCTTGGAGCTGTTCCCGGACTCTTTTGTAGATCCCTCGGTGTTCCCCAAGTTGCGTGAAGAAGGTTCGGTCGTTCAACAGGAGAATCGGGTAGGTTTTATGGTTTAACCAGAATAAGAAGATGTTCAAGAGTCCTTATAAATTTATAGATGGTCATCGACATCCCGTTGAATTTCACCGCTTCTGAACGCGAAGAGGAACAGCGGCTGGCGTTCTTCCGCGAGGATATTGGAGTTAACCTGCACCATTGGCACTGGCATCTGGTGTATCCAGGAGATGGACCCGATGCAGTTGTCCGCAAGGATCGTCGTGGCGAGTTGTTCTACTACATGCACCAACAGCTGATTGCCCGATACAATGTGGAACGGTTCTGTGCCCGTCTTGCTCGAGTTCGACCATTAAACAATCTACGTGTACCCATTCCCGAGGGTTACTTCCCGAAGATCATCAGAAGTTTGACCAACCGTGCGTTCCCACCTCGTCCACAAAATCAAGTTTTGTCTGATATTAATCGGGTGGATGATCAAGTGGTTTTCACCATAACTGACTTGGAAAATTGGGAGCAACGTATTGCATCCAGTATTGATGCAGGATTTGTAATGGGAGTAAGTACAACAATACTATGATATATGTATGAATAAACTAACTTTCAAATTTATTCCCAGACAAACGGCCAACGCATACCCTTGACAGAACAAAATGGTACTGATATCTTAGGTAACATCATGGAACCTTCCTCGCTTTCGGTCAACCGCCAATTCTACGGAAGCTATCACGGAAATCTGCACAACGTCATTGCATATAGTCATGATCCAGAGGGTCGTTTCCTGGAAGGCTATGGAGTTGTTGGAGAGTTCCAAACGGCCATGAGAGACCCCACGTTCTACCGTCTGCACGCTCAAGTTGATAACATGTTCCATCGCCACAAAAATACTCTACCACCTTATCAAGCCAGCCAGCTCAACTATAACGGAGTTCAAATTCAGTCGCTTGGAGTTCAGCTGAATCGTGCTAATGCCCCGGCGAACGTGCTTCTGACCTATTGGCAACGCTCGCAGGTTGATTTGGCAACTGGTTTGGACTTCGGCCCACAAGGAAACGTCTTCGCTTCGTTCACCCATCTTCAACATGCTCCGTTCACTTTCCGCCTGATGGTCAACAATACTGGTGCTAGACGTCGAGGAACTTGCCGAATCTTCATTGGCCCGAAGACTGACGAACGCAATGTTCCGCTTACTTATCAGGAACAACGCATTCTCATGATTGAACTGGACAAGTTTAATGTTACTTGTATGAAGCTGAAAGTTTCAGCGAATCAAACAGCCTCTGACATACTTTTTCTTTTTCAGTGAACCCTGGTAACAACAGCATCGTACGTCGTTCAGAACAATCCAGCGTGACGATTCCCTATGAGCGAACCTTCCGCTCGGTAGCTCTCTCCAATCAACCGACTGGTGCTGAACAGTTCCGGTTCTGTAATTGTGGATGGCCATCTCACCTGTTGATCCCCAAGGGCACTCCGGAGGGAATGACCTTCGATCTGTTTGCGATGATTTCTGACTTCACCGGCGATACTGTCAATCAGGAGTTTGACGAAAACGTGGACTGTAATGACTCGCACTCGTTCTGCGGCCTTCGTGATCGTCTGTATCCGGATCGTCGTCCGATGGGCTATCCGTTCGATCGTCCTGCCACGGGCGCCACTAGAAGCTTGCAGGACTTCACACGTCCGAACAGCAACATGGCCTTGGCTAATGTGCAAATCCGGTTCACCAACACAGTTATTGCAAGGACCTAAAGAATAACAAACTTTACGAAATAGGCACATTGATATTGACTTGTATGTATATTTTTGGAATGAAATCGAATAAATTTGGCAATAATCTGCAATGAAGCATACGTCCACCTATCTCCAGTATATCCCATGCCCTGGATTACTTTCTCCTGCGAGAGTCACTTCAATCCCTCTCAGTTCTCTTGCAGCATCATTGTAGGTATTAACTTGCAACTTGAATTTGTATTGCCACAATCCGACCGAGCGCCATTGCTCTCTGTTGTTATCACATGATACCAAATATAAGACACATTCACACACAGTCTGGTCCTCGATGGGCGCTATCGAGTATGTGGCTTTTCGGAGCTCTTGACCCACACTGCGCTCGGACACTACTGGAGAGCTTGGTCAGATCGACACGACGCCGACGACGGTTTGTGCGTTCTGTTCTATCGAATTGAATTCTGGAAACCGAGATAAATTAAAGCAAGAGCACTCGTCGTCATCGTTGCCCAGATGCATTGATATTATATGTGTCACGCGAATGTGGGTTTGCGGTGCGATAAAATTCCCTTTTTGTGGTCATCGCCTAGTTTGAGTTGAAGTGGAATTGAAGATTAATGATTAGGACTGTTTCGTGGCAATAATTCACAGAAGCACTTTTTCATGTGAATAATTGCTTTGGTCACTTATCCAGCCTAAAATCTCTCTTTAATAACTGGTTGACAGAACAAAATTTGAAAAATTGATATATCATTTCCTCGTCTGTACAGCCTTTTGACCACAAAAGTGAGACGGTTCTACAGATGGTTTAAAAGGACTCTTTGTCGCGTCGTGGTTCATTGCTATGGGAGTGAGTATTACGAAAATAAAGCGTGTTTTTTTTTTATCTTGCGATTGATCGGTAAAATCGGAATTTTGCATGTTTTACGATTATCGCAGCGCGTATTTGCAGTAGTGTGAATCATACAGGGTGCGGCAGGAAAAAATGCGAAAAGTTCAAGGCAATATTACACGCTAAATATGGGATATATATGACTATTTTTTCATGACAGTGTATCAGTCAATGTCTATATTCTAGCACTGAAAAATAAAAATGAACATATTTGATGTTTAACATGTTGTAATGTAGGCCTAATAAGCGGATATCAATAAACTGCGCGCCCAATGGTCATTAAACTAAATGACTATAACAGTAACAAAATTAGCTCAAATTCGATGAACAACCAGACCACACTGATCCAAAACCATGTAGTTTCACATACCAGATGAAATAAGTACATATATTTGATGATATTGTGAAGAAAATCAATAATTTTGTTTTATCAGATGCGAAATTTAGCGACCTGTGCGATTTTCTGCGGTTTGAAAATTCTGGTTGTCTTCATCTTCAGGCGCCGCCCTATAAAGGTTAGTGATCAAAATGGGAAATTTTTTAATTAACTATACAGAAAACTAGCCTATTATAGATCATGGAACGTTGAAACATAGATTGGTTAATGTCAAATGGACGAAAATGAGGTTTGAAGTTAAAAAACACTTTCGCATTTTTTCCTGCCGCATACTGTATTACCTACCATAGGTGACTCCCAGATTCACACCCTACCTTACCCTACTATGGCACAAATTTCCCAAATGGAGGAGAACGTGCCTCTTGAGCCGACCTACTGATACCTTACCCTACTAACAAATACTCCTTCCCGAGACAACTGTGGGGATGCTGTGGATTCCACGGTTTCTAGTAACAACGGTTATCGAATTAACATTCCTTACCTATCTCGATGACCGTACGGACGTGGCCAGCAATTAACGCGAAAGATCTCGTCATGGCACCGTGGCATGGCTACATGAACCCTCCCAAATATTGGATTTGTTCCGGGAGATGCACGAACAGCAAGCACCCAACGGGAGGCACAACTTATCCGGCCTCCAGGAGAGCCACACACAGCTGACAAGTCACAGTGCAGTTAACGCGGCTGAACCTGAGCCAGTGCACAGTGGGAAAAATCAACCCAAAAAACGGATCTTTTAACGCCGCTGGTTTCAGTACGTGAAGTTGAAATCGATTGGTGCTAAGTTCATTCACCGCATGGCACGGGAAGTGGTCCATTTTGCCCCATTTTGCCCTTTCTTCATACAAGAAGAGAATCAAAATGTACTTTCAAACAACCAACACGACTGTAGATCGTTGAAAATAACTGCAGGTGTAATTGGAAATTGAAAGCAATCATAAGCATACACGGAAGATCCTTTTAAATACTTATTTTGTCCCATATGCACCAACAACTGTTGGATATTCACATTTTTTCCCAATTTGTGAATGGATTTTTAATGTTACTGATTTGTTTGAGATAAACAAAAAGCGCTAGATCTGTTTTCACCAGAATCATCTTCGAGAGTTGTCCAATTTGCCCCATTTCCCCCTATTTTCATGAAAAAATAGATTTAAAATGTATTCATAAAAAACAAATACTGCTATGGAACGTTAAAATTAGTTTTAAGTGCAATTGAAAGCTAACAGTTATCATGCACATATTTATATGAAAGATATTTTCCCTATTTTACCCTACATGCCCCTAAAACTGCTGGATTGTACCATATTTTGTATGGTTTTGTTGGCAATTATCATTTTTTTCAATAGTTTAGAATTGAAAAAAGTAACTTTCGTGTATTGTAGAAAATTGTTGTGAAATTTTCCTAAAGATTCGAGCTATAGTCCGAAAAATCCATCGATTATTTTTTGAGTTATTAACGTTTGAAATCTTTCATAATTGCGTTACATGCTCGATTTTTCGTTTTAGCAAAGTGTACCCCGGTATAGAAATTAAAGACGTAGTCCTACGCCAAGATGGCGATAATATAGTGGTCGATCGAGCAGTGTACGTACACGGAGAAAAATAATTAGTAAATACAAACAAATTTCAGTTTGATTTAACCGGATT
Source organism: Aedes albopictus (assembly GCF_035046485.1). NCBI lineage: Eukaryota > Metazoa > Arthropoda > Insecta > Diptera > Culicidae > Aedes > Aedes albopictus. The sequence goes on along the minus strand of NC_085137.1, from coordinate 303,958,319 downwards.
TATATGTTGAATTAGGCACAAACAACATATTGGGTTGATTTTACTACCTCGGCCAATTATTTTTAATCAATATTGTTGGTTGTTTATCCGGTAATTCAGCGTCAAATTCTACAAACATCCGTTTGAAAATATCATTCCGTCGGTTGTTTTATTTTGAAAGACGAGAAAACAACCGTTTTGTTTTTTGTTTTCAACTGCCATTTACAGTTTGTTTTGACTAAAATTTGGTTTGATTCTAATCGTCATGCCCGTTTGGAACAAACCAAATACTTGGTTGAAACTCCGTTCCTCCTCCCCTTCACTCTCCCCTTCACCCTTTGTTGTTTCTGAAAATTTCTCCAAAATAATTATGACGCAATATTTATAAACTAATTTGCAATTTTTAAAATACTTTTAATTCTTGTAAGTCATACAAAATCTTGCACGAGATCACCAACTTCTAACAAACGGTATGGGAATCATGCCTACGTGCGATGTGGTGTTGTTAAAGAAGACTGCTGTTAAAGTAAATCAATTGATCTTTCAGTTGCCGATGAACTTCTCCGAGGATTCTTCCGGCGCTGCTGGTGCCGTGGTGGGTTCCTGAGTTTAATGGTATTTATGAAGAGAACGTAAAAATATCTTGGTTCATGAGTTACGTATGCTCCGCACCCCTGACCGCACAAGTTTTCCTGTGAAGAGCAGCGTTGACGGTGGTTTGGTCCTGTACGAAAATTTTGGAATCCTTCATGAATGCGAAGTCTGCCTGAATCCGTTGAAAATCGGGATAGCGACGAATTGCTGAAAACAATGCAGGAATAATTATCGTTCACACTTGTGGCATGCAAAATATATTTCACTTACCTTAGAGCAACAGTTCAGGCACAATTTGCACACTTAAACCACTAATAGTACTACAACACGCGGACCAAAGCTGTTTCGTCACGTCAGAAATGTTTTAAATATCGGAAAATGGTTAAATATTGCGATGGTGAAGTAGAAAATGAAACAAGCTAAAATTGCAGTTTGTTTGCAAACCAATTTGGTTGTTGTTTTTTCTCCAAATAATATATTAGTTGAATTAACTGCCGAGTTTGTTGAATCAAACTAGTATTTTAATTTGTTTTCCGCATCGAAACAACCCGGACATTAGTAAATGTAAACTGAAGTGTTAGTTAGAAATAACTAATTTGGGGTTCAAAACAACCGACTGAGTTTGTTGTTCTGTGATAGTTTCTGAAGGTAAAAACAACTAACTCGCCAGTTTGTTTTAAACATTTTTTTTTGTTTATGTGCAAGAAAATTTCATTTCAAATCAACTAATTATTTAGTTTGAAATTCAACAAACGTGTTGGTTGTTTCAAACTACACCGATTACTCTCCGTGCAGATGCTGGATTGTATAAAGGTTGAACTGACACGGTAAGGGCAGGTGGTAATAGCGGACGACTTCAATGCCTGGGTCGTGGAATGAGGAAGCCGTTTCACGAACGAGCGGGGTGAGATCCTGCTAGAGACACACGCCATTGATTATTGATCGGGCTAATGACAGTACCAAAAGTATTATTAGCCGGAATGGAGCGGAGTCGATGATCGACGTCACTTTTTATAGTCCTGGCCTAACAAGTAGTTAGAACTAGACTAGAACTAGAAAAGGTAGACTATGCCTAGATAGCGGTCACTAGGCGGTTCACTACAGTATCGACTTCAACGACAGCACATAGCGGGTAGAGGAAGGGAGGATTAGACCAAGGATAAGCCATCGTAGGCATCAACGACGAGGTAATTGAGAATGTGCTTCGCGGTGAGCGAAACTCGGTCTAAGCGGGGACGAGCTGGTAGCGGTGCTCTAGTGTGCATGTCGCATTAAAGACTAATGACTAATTAAAGACTAATGGCTTCTACAGAGCAGTCTCCAGAGATATTGGAGGGGGTCATCGAGGGGCTCTTTCCGCGTCATGATCCTATCCTAATGCTTGGCCTACTTTCTTAATACCGCTGGGGACTGGGGAAGATCACCCATGAGGAATTTGCAAGGGTTGCGAAATCCCAGGCAGAGCCTGGTATTATTGCCAATCCGGGGAAACCAGCCGGCGACCCTTCGGCATAAAGACCATTATGCTTGACCGACACGGTGAAGAAGGGGCTCGAGAAAATCTGCCTCGACAGTCTGTTGAAGTACACCAAGGGTGTAAAGATCTTTCGAGTAACCAGTTTATCTTCTGAAAGGGGTGGTCGACCGCAGACTCTATCTTGTCGATTACAAAGACCGCCGAGATAGCGCTCGTAAGAGGAGGGGTATTCGCTACTGTGAAGTAATGACACTGGATATCCCGTCACTACAGAGAATTTGGCCCCTCCGCTCCAATGCCGTGCTCGCTTATTATGCAACTGCATGACATCGGATATAAGGAACGCGTTTAGTTAAGCGGTGCGATTCTCTACTTCCAATATCGTTTACTAGTTTACGACACAGAGGTGGGTAGAAAATGCTTTCACATAACCTCAGAAGTTCCGCAAGGCGAAACTGGAAGCATTTCCTCATTATTTTGGTTTTTGATTTTTCATAAAGTAACGAAGCAATATTTTCAAAATCGGTTTCCGTGCACATGTAGAGTATAGATCAAGGTATCTCCTCAATTTTTTCCAGTTTTTTGCAGAAACCATTTGTTCGATCTCGCCCCGTCGTCGGCGTCATCACTGGCTGCTGCGAGGCTATCCAAGTGCGAGCAGAAGTCGAGGCATTCAAAGCGATGCCCATTGTTTCCAGTTTACGTTGTTTAGCTAGCACATTCGTCACCATCCAGCGTGCTGCTTCTCTGCTTGGCGCCAATCTAGGTGGTGCGCGCCAAACTGCAGAAAGCAGCTCGCGCGGCAAAAGAAACAATGATTGTATGATCAATTGTCCATCCGTACTGTGCACCTATAAAAGGTGCACCCGATTGCTTGTAATGTTAGAATTGTAAGTGAAGATCACTCCCGAGCAGGCGTGTGCCTCTCGGGGCAAATAAATATCCAAAAGGTTAAATTCCACATAGTTTTCGTCGCCGCCTGGAGTCCCCCTCCTCCATCCACACAACAAGGTCCACCCCAGACGAAACACCATTTTTTTGTGAAATTTTGTTTAAAAATGGTTTCTGCAAAAACTAAAAACATTTTTCATCTGAAAAAAAAAATCAGTAGATACCTTGATCCATACTCTACATGGTCGGCGTACAGTCAGACTGGACTACGCGATTTTTCGGACAGGTAAAGATAAGCTGAGGAATTCGTTGAACCTGAACTTTTCGACGTTATTTGGATGTAGGTGTGTCATTATATAAAAAATAATAGTATTTCTGAAAATGATGCCAGAGATTTGATTGTAAATGTGATTGCAGGACATTTTCTCGAAATCTTTGAAAAACAGATGATACGGTCTGACTTAACGCCGACCACATGTGCACGAATACCGATTTTGAAAATATTGCTTCGTTATTTTATGAAAAATCAAAAACCAAAAAGTGAGGAAATGGATCCAGTTTCGTCTTAAAGAGCGTATCATCGATGGTTGTTGCTGCATGGCTACGCAGCTAGTTTCTAGGAAGCGATGTGCACAATGCGCATGCCCCTCGCCGAAACGATGCCTGGTACACGGTTTATATGAGAAAATACAAAAAATGGAAAAACTCTAACTCCTGTATACTTTTCGAGTTCCACTTTGGTCCCATATCAACTGTGCAAAATTTCAGATCGATTACTATGGGGAAATTTTACTTCTGCAAAGAAAAATCGCTAGGAGTCACCCCTGGGTCCCTAAAAATAAGTCGATGAATGATGTCTATAGAAAACTTCACAAGGAATCAGACCTCCGAAGACCGCAAAGTGATGCGACGTTCGTGGAAAAAGTTATTAAGCCTTACCTGATCGATAAAATAACGAGATTTTATTACACTGCTCGACAAAATTTTACAAAATTTGTTGTTATGGGATGAGAAAAAAAAATAACAGGGGTTTGGGACCCTAGAAGTGTCATAGTGAAAGAATTTTTGAAAAATATTGGACCGGGCCTTCACAGTTTAAAACCGAAATTTGTATGGAGAACTTGGGGTGTTCAATTGATATGCGCAATAATAAGTACCGTGCATATTTTTAGGCGTTTTCGGTAGTTGGGTTAGTTTCGTTATTGTCTAATGCCTAAATATATGCACAGCGCATTATAATGCACATATCAATTGGGTTTTTAAATTAAGAAAAATGTTTTGATTTTTTGATTTTATACGAAAGAGCACCTTTTTCTGAACCACCATGATTTTTTTCAGATTTTTAGAATTTTATTTTGGTACCTAAGATCGATTTCGAAGAAATTTTTCGAAATCACCTTTTGACAGCTGGGCAACTGTTTGACAGCTCCGCCCAGTATAAAATGCGACGAGGGGTGATTCGACAAATCGCTCCCATACAAACTTCAAATTGATTTTTAAATAGGTTCCCGGGCACCAAAATTCATGAAAATTTGGATTTCGGCTCAGTTTTGCATGCAGATTCAGAATATGGAATTATCTCAACACCGTTAAAGAAGCCAATTGAACACCCCAAGTTCTCCATACAAACTTCGGTTTTGAACTGTGAAGGCCTGGTTCAACATTTTTCAAAAATTCTTTCACTATGGCACTTCTAGGGTCCCAAACCCCTGTTCTTTTTTTTTAACCCATAACAAAATTTAGTGTTGAACGGTGTTATTTATTGTTATTCCTTACATATTAAACAGCGTTGTCATGCCATTCGGTTTTCAGTCAATACCTTTGTCCACTTGCCTTGGATCGCTTTGCGGTCTTCGGAGGGTTGGTTCTTCGTAAAATTTCCAACAGAAATCATTCATCGATTTAATTTTAGGGGTTAAGGGGGAACCTGTGGCGATTTTTCTTTGAAAAAGTGATTTTCCCCATAGTAAATCGCATGAAAACTTAAAATGGCTGGCGCCAAATAGTTATTTATGCAACAAGTTGCAAAATGATGATTTTTTCAGCACGAGTCGTACATTTATCCAACGAGGCTTGCCGAGTTGGATAAATACGACAAGTGCTGAAAAAATCGAGTTTTGCAACGAGTTGCATACAAATTTTTTTGCCATTACGAAAAATACCCATTCAATACGACCTTTTCTAGATGCACAAACATGTATCAGAGCATCCATGCTTGCCAGCGTAGGTTTTTGTTCGATCAGGGAGGCTGTGATGTAGTAGTTGTCAACATTGTTCGAGCTCCTGGCGTCAAACAGTTGTGTGGAGGCGTAAGAAAAAGTCGATTCAGCCTCTACACCTGGCTTGCAATTTGAATCGGGATTGAAATCGTCTCGATCCGGATTCCAGCAGATCAGTGGATATAGAGGTGGAAGCTGAATCTACGGGAGGCGCGGCGGCAAGTGAAAAGTACGTTAGGCCAAAGGTGCCGAAAGGTGCTACTTTTCAGCACTCTTAAGAGTGCCGAAAAGTAGTACTTTTCGGCACACTTGCATCAGCGGTGAAAAGTAGGCCATTTCAACATACTTCAGCCAATTGAAATGTCCTATTTTTCACAACGTAATGGCAAAAATATAATTTTACCAATCGAGTCGAAATTTTGCACAGTTGATATGGAACCAAAATGGAACTCAAAAAGTGTACAGGAGTAAAATGTCTTTTGGTCTCTCTCTCTCTTCTTGGCGTAACGTCCTCCTGGGACAAAGCCTGCTTCTCAGCTTAGTGTTCTATGAGCACTTCCACAGTTATTAACTGAGAGCTTCCTCTGCCAATGACCATTTTGCATGCGTATATCGTGTGGCAGGCACGAAGATACTCTATGCCCAAGGAAGTCAAGGAAATTTCCTTTACGAAAAGATCCTGGACCGACCGGGAATCGAACCCGTCACCCTCAGCATGGTCATGCTGAATACCCGTGCGTTTACCGCCTCGGCTATATGGTGTCCCACGCTAATAGTCATGCCTTCAATTTTGCCTTAGGAGACGGTTCGCGGCTTCACAATACCTGGGACTCCCGTCCAAGCGTCTGTTGAGTATTTTGTGCCCCTATTGCATAAAGAAGAAGAAAAGCCAGCAACTGCACAGCAGCTGGTACCACAACAGCTGTCTGTTAGATTTGTTCAATAACAATCGGCGTTTCTCAGCAATTGTTTCATATAGTTGTACCATTGCAGGTTCTGCAGGGTAATGCTGCATATATGTATTGTAGATATGCGAATTTAATACTTTCAACTCATCCATATGGTACATTTCAGCATTACCATTTGGCATTTATTGCAAAACAACTTCCATCGACCACGCCGCTTGTTTGTTTGCTTCGGTTAACAATCGAGAAGAGCCATACAGCATCACCATCAGGCGCCACATCACATGGCCTGGCTTTTGCGAGAGCCATCCGTTTCGGCGAGAGCTCCAAGGACTCATCCCGAGGAGCGAAAGTGTGACATTTGGGAAGGATTTGAGAGGGAGACTGCGAAAGAGAGTTGGATCCGAACTAGGAGAGACTCCGGCGCCAGCGGTGCCACCAAGGATGCAAAGATCTCTGGAGCCTCTGGAGGAGCGGCGCTTTTGATCTCATGCCAGCAGCAGCAGCATCCGTGCAGGCAGGGCAGCTTTCGGTGGGTGGTGGGGAGATAAAGAATCACCATCGCGGTACTGGAGGCTGGAGAAGAATGTGTATTAAAAGGCGAGTCACACGGCGGTGTTATCGTTAGTTATTCGTCGTTTTCGGACCCGCTAGGATCTGCTTTTCGAGGCTTACCGAGGTTTACTCTTCTCCGGGCGTATTTGTGTCATTCATCGTCGGTCGGTGGCATCACTTCGGTTGCACTTTCGAGGCACGACCTTTGCTTTTGCTTCACGGTTGGCGAGTGAGGCGTGAAAAATTGTGGGTGGTGTTTTGAATCCCGTTCGCTGCGGTGTGGTGCAGTAGTGCTACTGGTGGAAGGAAGGATTCATAAATCCGGTTTTATCACCTTACCGAGGCATGCTTTCGTGGTACTTTCACGTGTGAAATAGGCTTCTCCTGTGGGAAGCAGGCTCCCATCGCTTGAGCGAGGAAAAGTGGATGTGTTCTGTGCCCTGGAGGGTGTCAATATCAATAAGATATTTTGCATATTACATAAAATTCGCATTTCGGTTGATAATCCGATCCCGGTGGTGGTGTTCGGGGGGTAACAGCTTGCGACACAGTGCGTTGTTCGAGAAGATTTATCACAGCCGTGTCATTGTGGATGTCGGTTTGAAAGGAATTAATAATTGTTGGCTGCTCCTCCCAGTGGAATAATTTAGGCTTGTAGCTGCCCGTCGGATACAACTAGTGCATTGTCACGTGAATCATAGCGTGTATGATATGATCAGTGTTATGTACTCCAAACACATGTTTTCACGTGGACTATAGTTTGAGTGGTGTGTTGTAGTCGTGTTTCACAGCAAGTAATCCAATCTGATAAAAGCAGGAAAATAACGGTTAGGAAATAATCCCTTTTTCTAGGAGGAACCAATCAATTATTATCGTCACATCGTTGTTTGGATCGGTATCGGTGAAGAGAGTACCGAGTCAACGACTGTTAGCTACTTGGAAAAGGCAAGTAAAAACATTATAATAAAATATATCGTAATGCAAAACGGGTGATTTACGGACAACAACAAATTCAATGGTAGTTTTTTTTTTATTTTATTCATGTGATTTTTTTTATAACTTAAGCTAATTCAACATTCACAATGGTAGTTACAGACGTGTGCGCCGCCACGCAGCCGTCGCCAGTTAAATTGACCCGGCGCGCCGCTGTTCATATTCTTCCACGCCGCCGAACAAAATTTTCCACGCCGATGTTCTCAACGATAATGATTTTTTTTCTCGTCAACACTTTACGAGCCACATATTTGACCCTGTAGCAAAAAAGTGGCATTTTTTTTTGTTTGTGCATATTAGACGTATTTTTCTGAAGTTCTTCTTGTGAATCTTTTGTAACATTTTTATGTGATTTACTTCAGTGATTTCTTACAGCAATACTTTGAAGATTCTCACTAATACTATTTTAAGTACTTAGCGAGTCTATTTTGTAAACCATAACGAATCATCAACAAAATGCTTGGCGGTGTTCTTATTAGGTTTACAAACACATCCTCCTACATATTATTTGTATATCTCTTGGAAGCTGTGCCATGAAACACTTTACGAATGACATTCTTGAAGGCATATACATATTCCAAGTAATTTTAAGAAATTCCTATAGAGGACCGTCCAGAAATTTCACCATGAATTGCTAAGAAACCCTCCATGGATTATTTCGGAAATTTCTCCGAGGATTCTTTAAGAAAACCATCCATGGATTCCTGAAATTTAAACAGCGTTTTAGCTTTAGAAAGTAAAGAGTCCAGAATTCTTTCAGCAATTTCTCAAAGAATTTAAAAAAAAAATCCGAATGTTTCTTTAGGAAAATTTTTTAGAGATGTTTTAAGTTCCTCCATAAATTTTCCAAAATAAAATATACAGAACCATTGAAATGGCTCCATTGATTTATTTTAAATTCTATAAATAAGGTCACGCAAAAATGTCCATTTTCAACCCCTCTCCCCCTTCTATGGCACACTTTTTGTAAAGGAATTCTCTGAAATTATAACAATCTTCGGAACCCCTCCCTCCTCAAAGCAAGGCGTAACTTACGGACGTTCGCCCTTCAGAAATAACTCTAGCAATTTTATTTACATAGTTATTCTAGGGTTCTTTTAGGAATTCTTCCTTCGGGCTTCTTCTATAAATTTCTTCATGGAGTGTCCCCAGGACATTCTTCAAAAGTTTTCCCATGATTTTGTTTATCAATTCCAGTAGATATTCTTTCAGTGATTTTGAAAAAAAAAAATCATGTAGTTCATGAGCTCCTCCGGGTATTCCTTCACGTATTTCACCAGTAATTCCTCCTGAAATTCTTCCATGGATACCATTGGGATTTTTTCTTTGGACTCTTTAAGAAATTTAAATATATTTTCAGTATCCTTTATAGAAGTTGAAGTATTTCTCCAGACAGCCCTTCAGGGATTCCTTTAAAAATATGTTCATGAAGTCTACCGGGAATTATTTTCGAGCTTCCTCCATGAAGTTTGATAAATGATTTCTCTTGGAAATTATCTAAATATGTTTTAAATAAATCCTCGTAGAAACTCCCCCCAACGGTTTCTGAGGGAGAGTTTCCAGAAATTTCTATAGCAACTCTTTCTAGAATTATTTAAGAAAATTCCTTGGGACGCTTTCACATAATCTTCAGGAATTAGATAAACAATTTATTCAAAAATTCATCCAAGGATTTTTCATGAATGTTAGTATGAGATTACCTCAATTATTTTTCCACGATTTTTTTTTATTTTCAGAATTTTCAGCAATTTCTTCAAAAATTCTTCCAAGGAATCCCTTGGGAAATATCGTCAGGGGTTGCCGAGAGTTATCTGAAAGACTTTCTATACAAATGTTTAAAAATTTCCTGATGAAATTTAGTTTTATTGAAACAATTTCTGAAACAGTTGTTGATGCTCCTGGAAAAGTGGGGGGCTCCTGAGATTTACCTCAAAAGTTCAGTCAAAGACGCTGTTCCGTCGTGGAACGGGGATTTTGCGGGGTGGACGAATGCGGGACCGGTAGTTCGATTCAAGGGTGGACTGTAAGACCCTTGCTTCCACTGACACAAGAAAAAGACGGGGTTCACTAAAACTAAACTACTTTACTGTATTTCTGTTCGGATCGGTTACAAAGTCGGGGGCGAATCAAAACTTCTTCGTTGCGTACACGTCGGAGGTTGAAAGTTGAACTTCTTCGGTCGGTGGTTGAATCTTGACTACTTGTCGAGGAGCGTACGGGATGAATCAAGTGGAAGGAGAAAGATACATACTCAGCGTGGTGACTGTGGTGGAGGAAAATACCTTGCGAACAGGCTGTTTGATTGGTTCGGTCGTCGTCGTCGGCGGCGGGCACATAAGGACCCGCTGTACATGCGAGGGTCGATCCTTGCGTGCATGTTCGTTCACGTTGTCGGTGGATGAACAGTTGGACGGCGTGGAGTGTAGTAGGGAAAACTGGGGCTCAATCGCGGTTACCACTTCGCGTTGGCGCGAACAGACGCAGTGGTTCAATTTCCCTAACAGAGGGGTGTGAAAAAAAAGTCCTGAGATAGCTTAAAAGAAATTTGTCGATGATTTTTAGGGGAATTTTTTGGAAAATTTAAGGAAAAAATCCTGGAGAAGTGTCTGTAAAACCCCTGAAAGCATTTTTAAAGAACATCCTTGAGATATTTCTGAAGTAAATCATGAAGTAGTTTCTGAAGCATTATTTGAAAATAATTCATCGGGAATGCGTTCCGAAATTGCAGACAAAAGTACTTAGAGAATTCTTGAATTAATCCCCTTATGAATTGTTGAAGGGTGATTTGATAACGGGCTTGGTGGTCTAGTGGCTACCGCTTCTGATTCGTATGCAGAAGGTCATGGGTTCAATCCCTAGCCCGTCCTTTTCATCCTACTTTGTATCTTTCTATCCACTTTTCTCTCGCTCTCTCTTCTCTACATATACAACTCATGTATATTCATATGTTCATAGCCATCGCTAGAACCAGAAACGAATTGAAAAAAGTCGTTTCCCTCCCTTCCAACTTCTACTCACAGCACAGTGTATATATAACGCCTATAAGTTATGCAACCAAAGCGTGCTGTGCCGCTTGACCTTATTCACCTTATTCACCACACAATCTATCACGAATACTATAAATAACCCTATCCATGGATCGCATCACCGACCCAACGGTGACTCCCAGATCTCCCATCCTTTCCGGTCTAACAAATACCCCAGTCCGTGCTGCGTTGTGGGGACGCAGAGTGCTCTCGGTCTCTAGTAGCATCAACCAGTACACTCTAACATTCCTTTCCCTTCCCAGCTGACTATAAGGACTTGGCCGGCGCCGTTATTGATCGAATATGCATGAGCTGCTAAAAATTGCACTTTGAGAATAAGTGGAATGTCCCAGCCCCTTATTCAGTTGGATCTCTGTGCAATTGGTACCAGTTCAAATCAATCACGGAGGAGCAACCATTGACATGTATAGTCAGAATTGATCGTTTTTGATCGTTTATGAATTGTGGAAGGGTGATTTGAAACAAACCCTGGAAAAACTCCTGGAGAAACTTGTAGCCTTTGCTCCATGCTGCTTAACAGAATTATAGAAATTGACCAGAAATACCACTCAAACTGATCTAATCTTACCATCAATAGTGCGCCGGAGGTTAGATAATAAGCTTGACGTTTAAAAGCTTCAAGTGACGTCAATCGGCCTTCAATCGGCCGCGAAGGAGATTACCGAAGGTCAAGTACATTTGGAATTTCCGGAGAAAGTAGGGGAAGAAAGAGTCGCGATCGAACCCAAAACTGAGCGAGCCTTCAACGTAGGCCGTTACACTACCGAACTATTTCGAAGAAGTTCGTAGGAAATACCGAACTTTCATGAGTTCGTTCGATGGCACCTTCCCTAATCTGAGGATCACGGTTCCATTTTACTTTCGTTCGATCCGCAGATTAGTGTTGAAGTGTCGTTTGGTAGTTCGTTGAAAAGGTCGTTAATTGTAGGTAACAGTAACGTGGTTATATTTCTGTAATTTAATAGTTCTTTTGTTAGTTCCTAGTTTCACGTTCGAATTAGGAGAGAAGTGCTTAGGGTTTGTGCGTTTACCTCAATAGGATCATCAGGTAATGTGTTCATTGTCATTGTGCTCGTTGAAGAAACCTCGTGCATGTGCTAATGGTGCTTGAATAGCCCGCGGCTATTTTCTTTCCCAGCGACACTTCCTGCTGTTCGGTACGGAACTTGCCGGCGAATAAACCCCGCCGAAAGAAGCGGCTCGTCAACACGCCGTTTAGAGCGAATTGCCGTGGTCGTCAACTGCCACTTGCCAGGCCCGTTTAGAAGGTCAGCCGAGGATTCGCACCCCCCCCCCCCCTTCCACGTGTCAGTCGGGGTACACGTGTCTCCAAGCGTCGAACGATCGCCTACATCGACGCGACACAACGGGAGCGCAGAAACGCCCAGCAGGTCAGCAAAATCCCCGTAGCTGCTCGGTCAGTCATCTCCTTTTTGCATCGTCTTTTTTATGGAGTGGGCAGTGAAGAGAATTGTCAGACAAAAGAGGCACAAAACAAGCAACAAAGAAGGTGCGACGATTAGTCTTTATCCCTATTGATGACAGATAATGACATGATCTCGAAATTTTTTGTTGCAGACAAAACGGAAGCTGAATTTGTTGCGTATTTTTCAACTCGTGAATAATCAATTATTACTAACCCAAAGTCGAAACTGTTTGATGATAGAGCTTCGCCAGAATTGCAGTGTTTACCGACTCGAAGTTACCGTTCGAAAATCGCAATGCAAGCCTTAAAAATCTCTAAATTCGTGGTGTACGATGTTAATCCCATTATTTTCAAGTTGGGACAAACTTATGTCGCATGGGTTGTTTTGTCGCAACAAATACAGGTTGCGACATTGTCATTATTGTTGCGCGATGGTTGAATTTTGATTCACTGGGAGTGGGGCGTCGGGTGAGGACGCCTCGGAGGACAGTTTTTGCCGACTATAAGGTCGAGATTAATTTGGACGCCTAGTCACTACAGCGTCCGTTGATGTAAAGTTGGGTGGCAGCAATCATACAAAATCGTGCGCACGTAATTTAAGATCGACCCACCCAATCCTATTGTGTGAGACACCCGGGTGTAGCAAGCTTGCCGCTGCTGCTTGTCGCATCATCGAGGAGGAAAGAAAGTGAATGGAGTAAAAGCACGAATAGAGCACATGACAGAGATAGGCAGATAGGAATGGTACACAAACGCACAGGAGAGCAGGATTGAAGAAGGAATACTTGAGAACATGGAAAATAAATAGGAAATAGCATGTTTGTAGAATAAATTGTTCGTTGTGGGTTATTACCGAATAAATGTGTTTAGTTTCTACCATAATAGTGTGTTTGTAGACACCGTCGTGTGAAAGTTCTTTAGATTATTGAAATGTTGTCCCGTTGCTTCGCGTATTTGTAGTAGATGTTGTTTGCGTGGCGCAATTTAACTGTTGAGTCTTGCGTATCCCCTTCCACACTGGTAGCGCCTCTAGCGAGAAGTAGTGGAACCGCCAGTGATGATAAATAGCTCGCGATAACTGATGTCGCGTGGCATTTAGGTATGGGTGTCGTCTTACTGCGTTCTTTGGAGGAATGGTTTTGTAGTGTATCGGATTATGTTGTTGCGTAGGGTAATCACCCCAGTTCAGGTGTAGGAAGTAGATGCGCTGGCTCGATCCTACTTTCTTTGGGAATTTTAAATGGACTCGCCCTGAAGAGTCTCAACCGGGCAAATTTAGAACTTGTTGTGCGGTCTCCTAACGGAGTGGCGCTTAAGCCGCATAGATTATTCCCGGATCGGCCAGTGCCGGCTACAAACTTCTGGATTCTTGGAAGAATTTCTTGCACAATGTCTGCATGGTATTAATGATTAATACTCCCTGATACGATTTCCCTAGAAGAACTTGTGGAATATTAAAAAAAAATGTCCTAGAAAACTGGGGAATGCTGTGCAGTAATTCTAAGAAGAGATATTCTTGAGATATTCCTGGAGAAACGTCAAGAAATAAACCCTGAAGTGATTTCTTAAGGACCTCCTGAAATAAGCTTTGGTGGTATTTTTTAAGGGTCACCGGAAAAAATCTGAAAGAATCCCTGAAGGAAGGTTTCTATAAATCTCTTGAGAAGTTTGCGATCCCACCCGTGGAGCAATATCTGAGGATCTTCCAGGAAGCCTCCCGTCCCTGGAGGAACTTCCAGAAGAATCTATTGAGAACTTTCTGGAGGAATTCCTGAAGAAACGCATGAAGGAATCCTTCGAGGAACTCCTAAAAAGAACCCTTACAGAACTAAAAAAATATCAGATTTCACCCTTTTGCCGCTACACAAGACATTCATAGGCCAATATTGGCCGAACCACAGTTGTGTAAATCCATTTGATTTGTACCATATGTTCGCCGGCATTGCCCGAAGGCCATATAAGCTTCCTTGATTTTGAACAATGTGAGGTGTCCAGGAAAGCTTGGAATCAAGAATGAATCCAACGTACTTTACCTGTTCAGTCACATCGATTTCAGAATCGAAGAGACGCAAAGGTCAAACGCCATGACGGTTTCGCCTTTCCGTAAAAAGAACAATATTGATGTTTTACTCGGATTAACCGAAAGGCCATATTGGCGACACCAACCCTCAACTACCCGAAGAGCGTTTTGCATCAGGTCGAAAAGGTTGTTCGGGTTCGTTTGGAAGTTGACCATCAATGTTAACATCTTTTCCCGATCAGCCTAGATAGCTGTGTAGTGTCGGTAGCGGTTGTCTCAATTGGCTAAGAATAACACTACGGACCGCCTGATCCAGTGGTAAGAGTCCACTAAACAGGTGACCCCTAATTCATGGTGTTATGCGGCTTTATGCTTACCGTGCCAAAGAATGAATGGTTAGGGGGGTCTAATAAAAACCTAACCACAAACGGAGCCTGTGGAGAATTAGGGCGTCCTCCACAGTATTACGCCCTTACTGCGCTAACCGGAGCAATGGTGCAGTGGACCTTGCGTTTCTCCGAGATAATCAGTTGCCCTTCTTAAGTCTCAAATTTCAGGCTAAATAAGGGCGGGGTTATTCAAATGTTGTTAATTAGCTTACATTACTGCCTATATGGATTCGCTTAATGCGTTTTCGCTATTGGCGTTTTTCCTTTTTGTGCTGTGATTGTGAAGTGCGTTATCCTGTCTAGTTTGGGTAGTGGCTACGGCAAGGAAACCTCAGATCAATTTTCAACGTATGTAGCCCAAGTGGATCTACTTCAAAAAGTTCATTTTCGTAGGGTAATTTCTGTTTAGGTTACCTTGTGAACCCAGCTTTGCTTTTTTCATTATAGATGAACTGTCGTGCCTCGAACATGCTCTATTTTAGAATAACGTTAACAGTGTGTTTCAACCTTTCCTTATGGATGCCTTCAAGCAAGCTCTTGTTTTCAGCATCTTTTCGCTGATATTTGGCA
The DNA here is from genome assembly GCF_035046485.1 of Aedes albopictus. Classification (NCBI taxonomy): domain Eukaryota; kingdom Metazoa; phylum Arthropoda; class Insecta; order Diptera; family Culicidae; genus Aedes; species Aedes albopictus. Next base: position 303,943,254 of record NC_085137.1, on the reverse strand, counting down.
TCTGAAGTAGCTCAAACATTGATTTGAGATGCTTCAGTTTGATGGAATACTTAGGTAGTACAGTTCATGGTTAACTTAACATAGAATTGCACCTAACCCAACTCTGCATGAGCAGAATTTGTCATGAGTTGACTGATTGGCATGTGTCAGATGAGGACTCTCCATTTGACCTTTTTGCACTTTGGAGTGTTCCTTCGCAAACTTTGCGTATTCAAGCGTCCCTGCTCAACAAGCTAGGGAACCTGTAATAATTGATTGCGATCACATTTTATGGATAACTCGCTTCCATTGCTACTCCAAGAGAGTTTCATTATGGTTTTGTTATTACAACGCCCTTCATTGTGGTATACCATAGCTACTGCTTTGAAAGAAGCTTGTCCTCTGCGGTCTGTGCGGACCGCAAGAGGTATTCCTGAATGGAACTCGGACCTGTTCAAGTTCTAAATATCTTCGGATAAACCAGTCTTTTGTATAGCTACGAATCTTTAGCTTCTACCCCGAGGATTGTAGCTATAGAATCGATTTAGTGAGCACTAAAAAGCTCTGCTTACTTCAAATCTCCTGGAGCAAATGGGGCTTTATCCTATTTTTCTCCAGAGGGATTTGAGTTTTTCAAACATGTTTTGAACTCTTGTAGTTTACTATTTGGTATTTTCATGGCATGAAATTACTCTGTAGTTTTATCCCGAAAGGGTGCGTGCGTTGTAAAAAGAAGGAATAAGTTCCAGATTTATCTGGTTACGTCGTTCTTTCTGAAATGCTCGAAACGCATTGTCGATTATCACATCTGTGATGTTCGTCTGGCTAACATGCCTGTTCATGTGAACTCACATGTCTCCCAATTTGGGATGCCCACAGTGACTCTTTTACATAAAGTTGTATACGTTTTCAAGAAAGCACTCGCTCAAACGTAGTTTTTGCTTGGGTGATTTCTTGAATATTGAGGATGCTTTTGATGACGTGCCTTTCTATGTCATATTGAAAGCCGCATGACGTCGCAAGCTACCTCCAATGAGCTATAGGCTCTTTGTACGCTTATGCGTTTTACAGTGTCCTTTTCAGGGCACTGATTAACCCCGTTGTGGTATGAGCTATGAGCTCTCGTTGCGCTTATGCGTTCATTCCCTCTTCTAGGGCACCCCTTCCTATTTCATCACCTTTCCCTTTCCCAATTCCCATCCCTTGTCCCATTCTTCCTCAGGTAAATGATGAAATAGGCTCATATGTATGGCGATGGCACAAATGTCCCAAATGGAGGATAACGTGCCTCTGGAGCCGGCCTTCTGATACCTGATACCTGATATGTTCGCCGGCATTGCCCGAAGGCCATATAAGCTTCCTTGATTTTGAACAATGTGAGGTGTCCAGGAAAGCTTGGAATCAAGAATGAATCCAACGTACTTTACCTGTTCAGTCACATCGATTTCAGAATCGAAGAGACGCAAAGGTCAAACGCCATGACGGTTTCGCCTTTCCGTAAAAAGAACAATATTGATGTTTTACTCGGATTAACCGAAAGGCCATATTGGCGACACCAACCCTCAACTACCCGAAGAGCGTTTTGCATCAGGTCGAAAAGGGCGCTGATGCACATACCGACTAACAATGTTAGGTAGTCGTCGGCAAAACCATAAGTAGGAAAACCGCTATTATTGAGTTGCCTCAATACCCGGGTAGAGGAGAATATCTAAATCATATCTCAAATCGAACACTTTTTGCTAGCATAGCTCGATGTGATTTTGATGAGTTATTCAAAATTCTAATGAATATCGCACGAATAGCTCAAAGTGATATGATATCAGTTTTTGTTCTTGTCGAAATAGCTGAAAATTTCTACATAAGAACAAGTTCAGCTCTTCTGCACGAAATGGAACACATACACCATCTCTATGCTGCCGTTCTACGCCCATTTGTCCCATGTTATATGGGAATCCCATATAACATGGGACAATTATGCGTATAACGGCAGTATGGGTGTTAGTGAAATGCCTTGTGCCCCTTTCTGAGCTGTGGGAACGAAGAACCGCATGCTCTTATTCCCATGTTATTGACAACAGCGAGCCACAGTTAAGTGGTAAGCATCGCCGCCTGTGAATCCTAAGGTAGTAGGTTCGATCCTGCATGCTGACATTTTTTATTTTTTTTTTCTAAAAAAAATGACAAATCTTGTCTGGTATTGTTTTGATCTTGTAATATCTTAACGAGCTTTTATTGAGTAGTTCACCATATTAGAATTTGCTATTTTTTCTGTTCTTTTACCTCTTAAATCAATCAAACCAATATCAGTTTTTGCTCTTCAGTAATTCAATCAATCATAACTGAATATGTTATTCATCAGATTTTTCCACCTACTCGGGAGCGTATCTGCTACGAGATTCCACAAAAGTGATGATAAGACTCCCCCTTGAGGGCATCCACAAACACTCAATTTCCTAATCGCGGCTTGACGTAATGTCGAGAAGAGATGTCGGTTTTTGAGCATTTGGTGAATCCAATTGGAAATCATTGGAGATATACCATGACCCCGTGCGGCTTCCAATATGGCATCGAAAGGCACATCGTCAAAGGCACCCTCGATGAAAACACCCAAGTAGGATTGCTTTTGAGCGAATGCTTTCTCGATATCGTAAACAACTTTGTGTAAAAGAGTCACAGTGGACTTACCAGATTGGTAGGCATGTCGGTTCACATGAAGAGGCACGTTGGCGAGATGAACATCACGGATGTGATGATCCACAATGCGTTCTAAGCATTTCAGAAGAAAAGAGGTCAAACGGATAGGTCTGAAACTCTTTGCTTCTTCATACGACGCACGATCCACTTTCGGAATGAACTTCACAGTAATATCCCGCCAAGATTTGGGAATATATCCTGTAGCAAAACTGCAAACAAGTATTTTTTCAAAACATGTTTGAAGCAAAATAGGATAAACCCCATCTGCCCCACACAGATCGAAAAAGGAGTGTAAAGTTCTGTGAAATATGATGCACATGTTTGGAGCGTGGGATATCACAGAAGTTTACATGACATATCATGTAAAAGTAATAAAATACCATGTAAATTTCAATTATATGTCATGTAATTCAGCATGACTCTGAGTGTTTACATGACATATAACATAAATTTACATTGTATATCATGTAAACCGTCATAACACAAAGTTTACATGACTAAAATGAAGTTTACATAATTAAAATAAAGTTTACATGACGGGTAAATCTAATTACCTATTTTTATCTGTGCAGGAGATTTGAAAGAAGTAAAGTTATTTAGCGCCCACTCAATCGATTCTATAGTTACAATACTCAGCGCTGAAGCCAGAGAATCATAACTGTTGGTGTTTTCGACTGTTTTACGAAACAGTCGTTGTTGCCACAAAACTCGGCAAACAGCTCTCCGTTCTCTTCGAGATCATGGCGTCCCATGAAGTGGTCATAGTCCGAGTTGTCGGAAGCAAGCTTCGCGTCGAAGTCGCCCTTATCCACGACAACATTTGGTTGGCTGTAAAAGTTCTCTTTGTCTTGCATTTCGGCAGCATCGGTTGGCGCGTAGCATTGGATCATGGTAAAGGGTTTGAATCCATATTCTGAGTCTAGCCAAAAAAATGACAAATAATGCAAGGTTTTACTTAAGTGATGTATTGCTATTTGTTTGATTATGCATGGTACATGTAAAACTACCATTGAATTTTTTGTTGGTAATATGTGTCTTATTACTGATTTTCTATGGTTTTAATTATTTGGATATCAATCGTTAAAGAATGATCCATTCTGTGCATTGCAGATCATTCAGATTCAGCGACAGCCAAACAGAAAATCCAATGCCAAAGAAGTGGAATTTGAGGAAATTCATTCAAACGGGAGAAGCACAATCCAGCCAGAAGCATCAATAAGAGCAACATAAAAAGGAAAACAGACAGATACAGCCAGTTTGGCTTACCTGCTAAAACGGTGGAAAGTGGTAGAAATTCGGATGAAGAAGAAGTGAAGCTGTTAGCTAGAGTGTGTATTGTGTGATAGGCTACACCAGTTTCTAGGGCCAACTTCCTGTGTTTCAGCTTCGGCTCGCTCGGTGGTGTACCTACAAGAAAAGAGCCGGTTTTACAATTCAAGCTGTGCGGTGGTGAAGTGTTTGGCAGTCAATGGATGTTTGTCATCTCCTGGCGTTGTTCCCGTACCTCCTCCTCCAGTCAGTGTCGGTATCCTGTTCAGGGCTCAGGTGTGTTGTGCCGTCTAAGGGCAGGAGCGTTGCCCTCTTTTTGTGTGGAACAGTTGCCAGAGAAAAATCGTCAAAACGTGGGGCGAAATCAAGAAAGGTAAGTACCTCGTCGTTCGTTTCGGGGTTTTGGCGGGAGCTTCAACTTTTGTTTATGTTGATTGGTGATATCTGTTGGTGAAAGGCTTATCGAGGAAACAAATAAGAGGATTACCTATTTTTGATGCGGGTCGTACTGGTGAATGTGAGAATGGCCTATCGATTGAATGTTTTACTGTAATACTAGGTAACCTGTGCGTGCAAGGAAACATATTTGTTTTAGGATACCAAGCGAATTAAAGTCGGTGTATTTGAGCCAGTAAGTAAAATTAAAGGTCCGCACATATCTAAAAATACAAGGAACTAATTTGTTACACTTGGAAACTAGAAACAATGTCCTACAGATGGAAAAATAGAAATTTAGAAAACCTGTACCATGATCGTAGAGTCAATCTTGGCACGTTTCTGATCTACCTGGCTGTACTTATCATTCTCGAGATTTAAGATTAAGAAAATTTCGTGGTTGTTTTTTAGAAGTTAAGTACATGATTGGCTATATCTATATAAATAAAAATAGAACTATTTTTTTCGTGTTGGGTATTATCACCACTGCGACCAAAGTTTTGAGCTATCCACTCGAATAACTGACGCTGAGGAAGACAGGGATGGGAACACTCACTTGCGAAGAGTTACACTCACTTGCTGTTTTCTCAGCACAAAAACGTGCAATCAAGAAACGATGTATGGGTGACTTTTGGCTTGTGGTTTTGTCTAAAAGTTTGCTAAATAGAGTAGGGGTCGCAAACCTATACCAAAGTCGTGGCAGACCTGTGAAAGCGACTCTCCACAAGGTGAGTGTAATTTACATTCACCTCGTGGAGAGTTGCCTTCGCAGCTCCCTCACGCCTTTCGATATGCGTGTGCGACCCATACTTTGTTCGGCAAACTTTTAGACAAAACCAAAAGGTAAAAGTCGTCCATACATCGTTTCTTGATTGCACGCTTTTGAGCTGAGAAAATAGCAAGTGAGTGTAACTCTTCGCATGTGAGTGTTCCCATCCCTGGAGGAAGATTACAAATGGTAGTCGAAATACGCGTATCTGTCAAAGGATAAGCAATTAGGGCGGAATTAAAAGGTACGAAACTGATTACACTCATTCGAAGTTCTACGTATTGTTTTTCCTCCAAATGGGAAAAGCTGGTAAATATTTCTGGACGAGGAATGTCTTTTTCATCTACTGCTAAAAGTTTTGCCCCTGTCCAGGGAGTTATCGAAAGATTAATGCTTTCTAGCCAGTCTGCTGATTCTTGATTTTTGCAGACAATTGATCTGTTGAGAGTTTTATTTTGAGGTATCCATAGTTTGCAACATCCCGGTATGATGGGTTGATCCTTTCCTCAGTCCTTTCAGAGGTATTGGGAGTTTTGAGCGAACCGCATTAATCCGGTGTTGCACATTGCTGCTTTTCATATGGGGTTTATGAGCACCCCCGTGCTGGAATTATATTACCACTTGTGTGGTATTTATATGTCACGAACCTGAGCATGAGCATTGATGGCCGTACAAATTCGTAGTTGTTACTCAAACAATCGAAATCATACAAGGAATCAACAAACGGAGCTTGGAAGTACCATACCGTACTCAGTATGCACCTTCCAGAATTCCAAACTATATGAGGTCAATAACGACGCCAGCCACGCCCTTACAGTCATCGAAGAAGGGAAGGGGTGCTCTGCTTCTCTACGCCTGTCACAGAAAGAGTTTTTTTTTAAGTGGGTAGGGGGAAAAGTCACATAATCTGGACTCACCTCATAAGTGATGTCAATCAAAACACTTGCTTTCATTTTGATCAAAATATTACACATGTCATCACCGAAGATGACGAACCATTTAAATTATTTTGTTGATCCAAACACGAATGAAACATACAGGGGATAGACAAAATGATCGGGACAGGCAAAATTTTCGCATTTAAAAAAATGGTCGACTAGCTGTACCTTTTCGAAAAACCGCATACAAAATTTCAAATTTTTACTGTAAGCTGGTTAACTAGTTGTCAATCAATGGTCCAAATGTGGGAAATTCAACAAAATGTTACTTGTGAACTTGTGTCCACACTTGACGTGACAAACGTTTCAATATTTGTTTGGATAAATGCATGAAAAATATGGTTGAGTTTTTGTTTCACAATAAAATGAGTATTTTAATATGGAACGATCTCACAGATAAATATCCATCCTGTGTCCAGTGATTGTGCTCCTAATCCATGCTAACAGAAGCGGCTTTTATCACTCTTATCCGGAAAGTATAATTGAAATTGAAACTGTATTTTGGGGTCACCCCCTCAAAAACATGTAATTTTTTAGGCCCATATCTCCGCCAATTTGCGTCAGATTTCACAACCACAGGTTTCATTCAAAATATAATAAATCAAAGAAACTTTGAACATGGTTGAGATGAAACTTTTTTTTTATATTTGTATGTAAACTTAATCTAAAGCTGCCAAATTCTCTAAAAAATGAATACAAGTTTTCGGCAGTGTCGCTGGAAATAGAGTCGACTAAATTTTAAGATAAGAGCGGTAAGGTAATACATCATATTTTCTATTAGCTTTCAGCTGCTTCTTACCGACATTAGCTAAAAAATCTAGAAAAAAAGGTGATTAAGTAAATTAACTCTTGATGTCATCGACCAAAAGTTTAGGGTCACCCCTCATTATGATGAATCGGCCAAATGTTTGGGGTCACTTTCGTGAAACATGGAAAAGTGATTTGGTGATATCTTCGTCATCTTTAGTTACGGGATGACGATTTTTTTTTGAATAAAAGCTCGCCTGTTCTATGCAAATCAGCTTGGTGCTCGTACCGATGACCACATTTTGGAAGATTAAGGATAACCTATAGAGTGGGTCATCGTTTATATGGAAAAATGATAAATTCAATGGTACCCCATCAGATCAAAGCTTTTTTGAAACCATTTCAGGACCCAAATGAGTGTGCATAATTTGAGCACGATCGGTTATGTTTACGTTTTGCGCATCGCGTTTGAAGTTTGTATGGGGTTTTACATGGAAAAACACACTTTTTTTGCATTTCTCTCATAATAAGCTCGATTTTTTCTGAAACCATGTAACCGATAAAGTTAAAACATAGCCTAGAGTGTCCTGAAAAACTTTGTTGAAGACCGCGAAGTGATCTGATGCTTATGAAAAAAGTTATAGCGTTGACATTGCTTGGCGAAACAGTATGATTTTGTTGCTATTGTTATTCCTTTACATGTTAAAACATAAACACATGCATGCGATTCGTTGGTTCTAACTATTTTCCCAAGCATCGGATCGTTTTGCGGTCTTCAACAAAGTTTTTCAGAACATCCTAGGCTATCATTTTATAGTATCGGTTAAAAAGTTTCAGACAAATTTTTTCAACTTATTGCAAAAAATGCAAAAAAGTATGTTTTCCCATACAAAATCCCATACAAATTTCAATTGCAATGCGCAAAGTGTAGACGCAACCGATCGTGCTCAAATTTTGCACAGATACTCAGGACCCGAAATGGAACCAAAAAAGCTTTGATCTGAGAAAACGGTTCCGATGAGCCACGCTATTGTACATACTCATATACTGCATATACTCATTGCAGAGAGTAATCCTATAGAAATGTTAAATGACGTATACCCGGAACGATTTTTGAAAGAACTCTTGGAAGTATTCTCGTAAAAACCTTGAAACTGTTACTGGAGGAAGCTCTCGAGGTTTCCCTGTAAGAATTTCTGATGGTAGTCCCTGGAGAAATTATTGAAGAATTTCCTGGAGATATTTCCGGAGAACTCGCAAATAATGGAGTTCGTGGAAAAAAAAAAATGAAAATCACCTGAAAGATTGCCTGGGCGAATCACTGGAATATATTCATAAACAAATGAAGGAATTTAGGAAAGAAATCCTAGAGGAATTCCTGGTGTATTTCTTTGAAAAATTATGGGAGGAAATCCTCGGAGAATTCTGAAAATGGTTTTCCCTGGGAGAATTTTTGAAGGATTCCCTTTAAAGACTCTATGACATTTCCCCGAATTCCATTACCCCGAATGACATTACCCCGAATTCCATTACCCCGAATGACCCATTTCCCCGAATTCCATTACCCCGAATGACCCATTTCCCCGAATATTTTTTATAACAATAAATTTCGTATTTTCCAATACGAAGGAAAAACATGACGTTCATCCCGGAACGAACTAGCTTGGTTGATAAAACTTTATTCTGCCTATTTTTTTGCGGTAAGTATACCCAAGCATATGATCTCCTGGGATCCTTTGAATAGATTTTTGACCAGTATGATTGAAAGAACAGGCAATAACCAAAAAAAGGAAAAAATCTCTACTGAACAATTGGATTCTAATCATATGGACGACAGAAATAAACTAATGTGATCATTTCCCTCTTCTTTATAACAGTATAACTTGAAAGAACAGCCTATGATTAAAAGAAGGAAAAATCTGTGATAAAAATAATAACAGTTGCGACGCCAACAAATTGTTTAAATTGATGATTAGAAAGAATAGCCTATGCTTGAAAGAAGGCTACATAGTAGTGATAATGTCTTTGGTAGTAAGGTCAAAGAGAACAACATATGCTAAAAAAAAGGAAAATTTTTGTTGGAAATGTGGTGAAACACTTGGTGTACCGTTGATTACTCATGGCGGGTCTCGAGGTAGGCTTGTGGATAAATCATACGGATATTGGGCCATTCGGGGAAAGGGGTTATTCGGGGTAATGGATCATTCGGGGTAATGGAATTCGGGGTAATGTCATTCGGGGTAATGGAATTCGGGGTAATGGAATTCGGGGAAATGTCCTAAAGCCCCTTTAAACATGTCTGCAAGTGCTTCCAGCATGTAAGTACTCATTTTTTAAAATAAGTTACTGTGTCTTCTGCGCATTAAAAACCGTTGCTTTGCCGTGACTCTTCTGTGGCACGTATGTTGCTAGGAAGAATCCATTATTTTAAGAATTCCTGAAGGAATCCCGGATGAAACTGCTAGAATCTCTGGGAAATTTTTAGGCAAATTCCTACACAAAAAAAAAGACACTACACTGTCTTCAGCTAGAGGCTGCACAGACTGAACATTACATACACGAGACAACGGACAACACACATAACACCCAGTGGCCCAATGGCGAATTTTCCGTTTGACGAAAAGTTTTCCCCGGCTGGAGCGGGAATCGAACCCGCACTCCGAGGCTTACGAAACGCCTAGACGACTGACGCCGCTAACCGCACGGCCACGAAGCCCACTGAACTCGGAAGCTCACCCAAAACTCGGAAGAAAATCCCTGGTGAAATTCCTGAAGAAATTCTTTGATAAGTCCGAAAACAATCGTTGTACGTAATCCTTGAGGTAGCCCGGGAGAATTTCTGATGGAGTAACTTGATAGTTTTTCGGAAGAATTCCTGGAGGAACATCTAAATGAATACTATTTAGAACATCCCTGAAAAATCCCTGGAATGTCTGGAAGAGTTCTTAAAAAAAATCAATGGAAAAATTTCTTGAAAAAAAATCTCGGGTATATTCCTGAAGGAATCGCCAGGACGAATTTCTGTATGAATTGCTTTGCAGGAGCTGCAGGGTGTATTCTTGAAAGAATTCATAAATGGATTCCTGAACAAACCCGTGGATGAACCTCTAAATGATTTCTTGGAGATAATTGTGAAAGAACTCCTGGATGGCTTCTTGGGGAATTACCTGCCTCCTGTGGCATCTCTTTATAGGCATCTTGAAGAACACCAATACAAATCGCTGGAAGAATGCCCATAGAAATCCTTGAAGTAATTTAAAACGGTCTTAATTTAATCATGGAGAAATTGCATCCCTGGAGAAGATCATGAAAGGATCACTAAAATTTCTGAAGGAACCCCTGAATACTTTTTTGTAGAGATCCAGAGAGGACTATCTATAGAGAGGAATCACTACAGATGTTCGAGAAGCCATCCTTGGAAGAATAACCGGAGCAATCCCTGTAGGAGTCCATGAAAGAATTCCTGGATGAGTCCCTGGAGGAGTTCCTGAAGAAATTCCTGCAGGAATGCCTGGAGGATTCCCTGTAGAATACTTTGGAGGAATTCCTGGTGGGATCCCTGGGGGAGTTTCTGAAAGTATACCTGGAGGAAATCCCTGGATAAATACCTGGAACAATCCCTGGAGGAATTTCAGGAATAATTCTTGGAGGAGTCCGTTCAGGAACTCTGGGATGAATCTATGGAGAAATTTCTGAATGACTTCGTGGAGGAATTTCTTGAGGAATTCTTGGTGAACCCCTGAAAGATATCCTAAAGCAGTGATCCTCAGGCTTATTTTTTCAGCTGCTTGTATCGCAACATCCATATCGATTTGTCAATAGATAAACCAGCTATTCATCATTATTCTGGGTGTAAGACAACCTCCATAAAAAAAATGCAAAGATATTTACCACAACATTTTAATCTAGACATAAAGCAGACCGCACTTTGGCGATCACAGCCCTAGAGGAATCCTGGAGGAAATCCTGGAGGTAATCCAGAAAGAAATCCTGGAGGAATGTCTGGAGGAACTTCTGGACAAGTTTGAAGGAAGTGTTGGAGGAATCTTTGAAGGCATTTCTGACGAAATACCTGGAGGAATTCCTGGAGGAGTCCCTGTTGAAATTCCTGGAGAAGAAATTCATAGATACATACCTCGAGTAATCGTTGAAAAAAAAATATGGAGGTATTCCTGGTTAGATTCTCGCTGGATTTCGTAGAGATACCCTTGAGACGATTCCTGGATGAATTCTTAAAGGTTTTCCTTGAGGAGTTCCTGGAGAAATTTCTGGATGAAATGCTGAAGGAGTTTATGATGGAATACCTGGATAAATTCATAGAGGAATCCCTGGAGAAATGCCTTACGGAATTCTTGGAGAAGTCCCTAGAGGAACTCCTTAGGGAACTCCTATAGATATTATTGGAGGAAATCCTAGAGCAAAGCCTGGAGGAATGCCTAGAGGAATCCCTGGAGCAACTCCTGGGAGAACTCCTGGATGAATTCCTGGGGAAATTTCTGAAGGAATCCCTGGAAGATTTCCCGGAGAAATTCCTGGAGAAATTTCTGTAGGAATTTCTGGAGGAAATACTTGAGGAATACCTGGAACAATTCCTGGAGGAATTTCTGAAAACATACCTGGAGAAATTCGTGCAGAAATTCCTGGGATAATTCCTGAAAGTATTCTTGTAAGCATGAATTCCTGGAGGAAATTTTGGAGGAATCCCTGAAGGAACTTCCGGAGGAATGCCTACAGAAATCCCTGAAAGAATTCCTGGAGGAACTCCTGGAGAAACTCCTGAAGGAATACTTGGACTAATTCCTGTCTTGGAAGTATTCCTGAATGAATGCCTGGAGGAATGCCTGGAGAAATTCTTGGAGACATGCCTGTAGGAATTCCCGAACGAGTCATTAGAGGAATATCTAAGGAAATCCCTGGAGGGGTTCCTGGACAAATCTCTGGAGGAATCCCAAGAGAAATCCCTTTAGGAATAAAAGTTCCCTTCAAAGACGAAAAAAAAGATTTTAACAGTGATTTTTATTTTTCTATCGACTTTTCGAACCCTCTAATCAGAATACCCTCTTCGAATGAGCGTAATCAGTTTCGTACCTTTTAATTCCGCCCTAATTGCATATCCTTTGACAGATACGCGTACTTCGACTACCACTTGTAATCTTCTTCAGTGTCAGTCATCCACTCTGTGGATACGCGTATCTGTCAAAGGATAAGCAATTAGGGCGAAATTAAAAGATACGAAACTAGTGTAATTCGAAAAAAGTGATTAATAGTTTCATCTAAAAAAAGTACTATATGTTTTTGATTAAGGAAAAACATGGTAGGTACCCTCAAAGATGAATCAAAATAATCGTTAGATGTCGAAAGCAAAAAAAAAAACAGACAGACAACAAACAACACAAATCAACAAACTAGGGAACCAATTTGTTACTCTACCTACACTGTTTTCCGGCAAAAACCACACAACGCGCTCAATTTCTCTTATCTTCGTAATCCACGAATTCAAACACTTTTCCCACATTTAGCAATTTTCCACGGTTATGTTGGCCAACAGCCGCAACCACTCCGGCGCACAAACACACGCGGAAGCAAACACATCCCCACTTTCAAGCCCACTGTTTTGCCTCAAATAACATAACAGGAAAATGAGCGCCCTGGGAACTAGGGCAGCAGCAGTGGAAACCGCTCATGTTTGTGAGCGCCGTGCGACATGGCAAAAGTTCCACCGCAATAAATTTGGTTTAGACTGGGTGAAAACGACGCCACTATTCAGAAAAAAAGTTTCCAAACCGTGTAAAGCATGTTTCAGGAAGCTGCACGCGCCTACTGCAGGAGGATGCAGCTATAGGTGTGACAGGAGCCACGCGCAGCTGCCTCTGCAGCAGTAATTGCATTTGGAGAATATTTATTCAATAAACAAACATTTTTAAAATATGCGATAAAGCATACGTGCGTTGGAATGGTGCGGAAGCTAATTGGAAAATAAATTAGGAAATGCGGCGGAATCTGTATGGATGTATGGTGGATACATATTGCGGCATTCACGATACATGTATGACAAAAAAAACAATGACTGAAATGTTTCATTCTATCAAAAATTTAAATCTTTAATTTAGTAAAACATTCTTGTCACTTTTCTGTTCCAAAAGGGTTGCATAAAAAAAAAACATGTCTGCAAATCATAGATTTCATTTACAATTTGACGGTCTGTATCAAGAACAAAACTCAGAAAAATAAAATAAATTACACCACGTTTGCAATTGTATCGTTATATCATTGCACATTCTACGAAAGTACGATTACTGAAGGAATATTCTAGAGAATCTTGAATGAATTTCTTCAGGAAATGCTGACAGAATCTCATATAAATTGCCGGAGAATCTGCTGGATGGATTTTTGGAGTGAATTTTGAATGAAAATCTCCAGGTACTCCTGTAAGGACAACTCTGGAAGAAAATATCTAAGGATAATGCATTTTTAACAAGGAATGCTGTATGGTTTAGCATCCTGCTAGGGTTAATCAAAATTCTGTGTCTTCTTATTTTCAAGTTTTTCCCAGTACGTTAAGCCGTAGCAGTGAATTGGTACAAGCCTGTATACAGCACCTCCTAGATCAATTTGCTGAGAAATTTCCTGAGTAACTTCTGTAGGTAGTTTTGGGGAATTCCCAGAGGAATTCATAAGAAATATATAGAGGACCTGCCCAAAGTACTTGCTAAAGCAATTGCTTAACTTAAGTTCCTTCTGGTTTTCTTGGAAACTTTTAGTGAAGTGTTTTTGAGGATCATCTAAACAAAAAGTTTTTGAAAAACTCCTGACGAACTCCTTGTGTGTTTTTCGAAATACTCCAGAAACATTTTCGTGAATAATTCCCTTCAAAACACCTCAGAGAATTTATCATGACACTTTAAAGTGTTCCAAAATGTTTGGGATAGGCAACTTTTTTCTCTCTCACAAAAAAGTTCGACATGCTGTAACTTTTTATAGAGAGCATCAAAAATTCTCAAATTTTGACTGTTTGTCAACTTATTATCTGTGCATCATTGGTTCAAACTTGAGCTCGATTGATTAATTTTTCGCGAAGTTAGAACCGTTTTCGTAGATCACTATTGTTATCATGGCTTGACATTTTTTGGATTCGAAAAAATGTATTTTTTTACATAAATGTCAATAAATTTTAGTTTTGATATCCAAAGATTTTCCACTTTTGTTCTCAAGTTATCTCTAATAAGATATAAAGGGTGATACGGTCAAAATTTGGTCAAACAATTTTTTTCATAACTTTAGACTGCGTACACCAAAACAGCTAATTTTTGGACCAGTAATGCTACATTATATGTAGCTTATGCCATAAAATTTTCATCAAAATCGATAAAGTAATAGTTGATATATAGATAAAACCATCGACCTACCTTTTTAAAATTTTGTACAAAGGCGCTCCATAGTAAGTTTTCGGAATGTTAAGGTCAGTAAAGCACAATTTTGATTATAGAACTACCAATACTGCTCCGATTTTTATCAAAATTTTACAGTATAATACTATTAGGTAAATATGTTCTCAGTAAAATTTTGAGCCATTTTGTATGAATACTTTCAAAGTTGTAGCAGTTTGAATATGAAAAAAACTGACCGGGTGCCACTTAATCAAATATAACTTTGTAACGGCTGGATCAAATTGAATGAAATTTTTACATTACATTTCGATTTGCATATTCCACATACAGAAAAATTTTCATTGAAATCGGTTAAGGCTCTATAAATAAAACAGTAAAAATGTGTGAATCCTCTTTGCACAATATTTTAAAATTGCAGATCTCAGGGTTCTACAATATCTTCGCAAATACTAGACCGATTTTGATGAAAATTTTATGGTACAAGCTACATGTAATGTACCATTACTGATCCAAAAATCAGCTGTTTTTGTGTACGCAATCTAAAGTTATGAAAAAAATTGTGTAACCAAAATTTGACTTGACTTGACAAAATTTGACAAAATTTGACCACCTAAACAAATAGAACTTTGTAACGGCTGGATCAAATTGAATGAAATTTTTACACAACATTTTGATATGTATACTTTACATACAGAAAAATTTTCATTGAAATTGGTTCAGTATTTCTGGCTCTATAAATAAAAGAGTAAAAATGTGTTCCTATTTTTTAATCCTCTTTGTACAAAATTTTAAAATTGCAGTTTTCAGGATTCACAATATCTCCGCAAATACTAAACCGATTTTGATGAAAATTTTATGGTATAAGCTACATATAAAGTACCATTACTGGTCCAAAATTCAGCTGTTTTGGTGTACGCAGTTTCAAGTTATGAAACAAATTGTTTGACCAAATTTTGACCGTATCACCCTTTAGACTGTTTCAGAAATTATAAATACACTTTGTTTACTAAATTTAATGAACTGTTCTAATGATTTTTACCAACTTCTTTCAGAGTATAGCATATTGTACTCCATATTTTTATATTTCCTTTCAATACAGTATGCGGCAGGAAAAAATGCGAAAGTTTTTTTCAACTTCAAACCTCATTTTCGTCCATTTGACATTAACCAATCTATGTTTCAACGTTCCATGATCTATAATAGGCTAGTTTTCTGAAAAGGTAATTAAAAAATTTCCCATTTTGGTCACTTACCTTTACAGGGCGGCGCCTGAAGATGAAGACAACCAGAATTTTCAAACCGCAGAAAATCACACAGGTCGCTAAATTTCGCATCTGATAAAACAAAATTTTTGATTTTCTCTACAATATCATCAAATATATGTACTTATTTCATCTGGTATGTGAAACTACATGGCTCTGGATCAGTGTGGTCTGGTTGTTCATCGAATTTGAGCTAATTTTGTTACTGTTATAGTCATTTTGTTTAATGACCATTGGGCGCGCAGTTTATTGATATCCGCTTATTAGGCCTACATTATCACATGTTAAACATCAAATATGTTCATTTTTATTTTCAGTGCTAGAATATAAACATTGACTAATACACTGTCATGAAAAAATAGTCATATATATCCCATATTTAGCGTGCAATAGTGCCTTGAACTTTTCGCATTTTTTCCTGCCGCACCCTGTAGTCTTGATATTTCAAAGAACAGTCGAGTTCTCTAACAAATAACAAAATTTTTCAAATTTGCATTTGCACAAAGGTGTTTTTTAATGATTTCAACATTATTTATCACTAAATACCAAAAAATATCTAAATCTTTATCACATTCGCCTTGTCAACAAGTTGTGATCAAAATTTGGGAAAAATCGATAAAGGCATTTCAACAACATTTTTTCGGATATCAAGTTTCTTATTTTTAAAGGTTTTCTACATAAGAACTACCATACAGTTTCTAAGCTTTCCTGAGCGCATTTAATCTAAACAAACTATTTTTTTCAGTTCATTCGATCTTTCAGATGGCAAAGCTTGTCATACCATAAAATCGAATGCAGTAAGCAGTAATTAAGACATTCGTTTGCTTAACGTTTGTTGCTACTGGTGTTGTTGAGAAATTTGAAACAAAAAAATTGTGTTGGGAAGGCCCGTAATGGTGGTTCTTGATCAAATATTCCAGTAAGAATCACTCTTACCAATCGAGATATATCTTTTATTATCGATACAGCCATTTTTATTTTGTTTAGAAATTAAATATTTTATTTGTGAGATTTTTTCTTTTCTACTATGCTACATTTTTTGACCACTTTGTGAAACTTCAAATTTTAATCATTTAGTTTACAGAGCCCTATTTTTTATTTTTTACCAGAAACATCATCAAAATTGGTATTATTTGCTTCGTTAGCATGTTTACTATAAGTGCTAGAAGTAACTTTTCTGGGTATTGTGCTCAAATTGAAATGGCAGTTAACCGTTAGTGTATTTATAATTTCTGAAACAGTCTATATATTAGAGCCTATTTGGATTAAATCAAGAACACATTTAGTAAATATTGTGTGGTATTGAAAGTTTGACTTTATTTCTTCTATATGGGTAAAAATTTCAACCCGATATAACTTAATTCGTCGTGAGAAAATATTACATTTTATAACGTCGTATCAAGTATCAATATATTGTTGATAAACGTTAAAAAATCGGTTCACTGGTTTCCGTTCACAATAAGTTGTGTAAAAAAGTGTTTTACGAGAACGGTTCTAACTTCGCGAAAGATTAATAAATCGAGCTCAAATTTGTACCAATGATGCTCATATAACACGTTGACAAACAGTCAAAATTGAGATTTTTTGATGCACTGTATGAAAAGTTACAGCTTGTTGAACTTTTTTTTGTGAGAGATAAAAAGTTGCCAATCCCAAACGTTTTGGCCACCCCCTGTATACATATACTGAAGATTAGGGTGGCCCACACTTATATGAAAAACAAAAATTTCGATGAATGCCAAGTCTTACCTCCTAAATCAGTTGTTTTGGACTTCCAGAAGCTACGTTCAAAATTTGAGCAAAATCGGTTGAGCCTAAGGGGGCGCTCAGAACGCTTGAAGTTTGTATGGGAAACTTGGCCAAATGTATGCAGAAATTTTAGGCTTTAGAATTTTGCCGCTAGGTGGTGCTGTAGGTGTTCAATAAATAAACCCTTTCCAAAACAGAGTTATTACAGAAATTCCGTCCAAAGTTTCAATAAGAATTTCTTCCAGTTTTTCCGTGAATTACTTCCAGTCCTTCAAGGACTTTCTATCGGAGTTTCTCCAGGATTTACATCCGGAGCTGCACTAGGAATTTCATTTGGAGCTGCTTCAAGAATTTTAAGTTCCTTTAAAAATTCCATCCGGAGTTCCTCCAGGACTTCAGTTCAGAGCTCCTTCGGGGAAACCGTCCGCATTTATATCCGGCCCTAATTCCTCCATGCATTTCTTCCGGAGTGCTTCCAAAACTTTTTTTTTGCTAGAGTTTGTTCAGGAATTGCGTCCAGAGCACCTCCATGAATTCTCGTATGGTGTTCCTCCAGTAATTCTTTCAGGAGTTTCTCCAGGATTTTCTTCCGAAGTACTTCCAAGAAACTTCCTTCCAGAGTTTTTTCAAAAATTCGGTCTGAAGTTCCTCCAGGAATTATGCACATAGTTCCTCCTGCAAGTTCGCCCGATGTTCCTGTAAGAACCCCTCTTAGATTTTTTTTGTAATTTTTTCCAGTATGCATCTAGGACTGTCTCTCGGAATTCATCGAGGAATTTCGTCCGGAGTTTCTTTTAGAATTCCCCCAGGACTTTCCTAAAGAGTTTCGCCTTCAGAATTTCAGTTTAGAGTTCTATCCCGAGCTCCTTCGAGAGGAACTCTGGAAAATATTTCTGCAGGAACTTCAGGAAAAATCTTGTAAAAACTTCCATTAATATTCTTGGCAGAGTTTCGGCAGCAAATGCTGCAGGAACTCCGGAAAGATTTCTCGGATAAATTCAATAAAGAAATCCTGAACGAAATTTTTAATGAAATCTCTGGCATTCCTGGAAGCATTTTCGAGGATATTCCTGGAGGAACTGCGGAGGAAGTCTAGATATAACTTTTGGAGTTACTTGGCCAGTACAGGAATACCGAATAAGACTTCTAGAAGCTTTCTTAAAGCTTTTCCTAGAGGAACTTTGGAAGAAATTGCTGAAAAAATCCGGAAAAAGGGCTGAGAGTTTTCTGGAAACAAGGGCTGGACAAGTTTCGACAGGAGGTCCTGGAGTATATTTGAAATAAAACCCTTAGTGAAATTGCTAGCAATCCAGGAAACATAGCGGAAGACATGCCTGGAGGAACTTCGATCGAAACTGCTTGAGCACTGCCGGAAGAATTTTTTTTAGAAATTCTTGAAGTGCTGAAGGAATTCGGAAGGAAGTTTTGAAGAAACTTTCCTTGAACTTTTGTAGCAACTCTGGAAAAGATCCTTGAAGATTCCATAAAGAATTCCTGAAGGGACTCCAGGAGGATGTGACGGCTAAGCAAGAAAGTTATGAAGGATTACGAGAAAAATCTGGAAGTATTCCGTAGAAAGCCCGAAAGGAGTCCTCAAATTTTTTTTGGAGGTACATAATTCTAGAAAAATTCCCCCAGATACATTTTCGGAGGAATCCTCAGATAAATTTCCGGAGTAATCCTAGAATAAAAAAATCCTGGAGTAAACATCGAAGAAATTTTCTAACAAATCTTTGGAGAAGTTCTTGAAAGAATTTCTAGTGGAGTTCTTGCAGAAATTCTTTTCAGAATCCTCGCAGGAATTCTGAAAAGAATCCTCGGAGGAATTTTTTCAACAACATTTCAGAAGCTTGAAATGTTATTGGAGAGATTCCCCTCTACTGACTCTGCTGACTCTCTTTTAATTATGCCCGAAAGAATCCCTTGTAGTAACATAAAGGGAATTCCATATTAAACTTCTGAAGAAACTACTAAAAGAACAAAAAAAAGTTGACAATGGATTCCCTGAAAAAAAAAATCAGGCTGATTTCTGGAGGATTTGTAGAAACTATTTTTACGAATACTGAAGATTCTTGGAAACCCTAGATGAAATTGATGAAAAATTTATCTACAGAGTACTTTCTAAAATTCCCTTCCTTCTGGAAATCGTTCAGGAATATCTTCGGGATTGCTTCAAGAACTTCCTCCAGCACGAAAATCACTGAAAAAGAATCTCAAAACAATTTCTTTAGTTTTAAGAAATTTTCGACGTTAGGTTGGAACCCTTTGTTGTCACCTAAATTGCAACTAACAGAATGTTATTTTAGGTAGATGGTGGTTGTCACATTCCGATATCGTTTTCCAATTTCTTGAATGTTGGAAGACCGACTAGATTTAATCATACCACTGGGGGTCGATCTTGGGATGTCGCTAGTCGGTTTACATGGCAAGTAGACGCCGATCTTCACGGTAGTTCTCTAGTCGCAGGTCGTAGACCACCCGTCTACTGCAGCTTATGTCGAGATATCCGTCGCCAACTCCTTGACGTTCACAGCGTTCTGGCTCCTACCAAGTGGGTTACGTTAATCCGTGAGGCCGCTGATTGTCACATCCCAAAGGCGGGCGGTAATGGTGGCAGAAAAAGAGTGCCATGGTGGAATGCCGAGTTCTACCGGGCAATCAAATTTAGGCACAAGCACCTAAGAGTCCACAAGGCCCAGAAAGGCCTAATAAGCTGAAAAAGTTTCAACTTGTGCGAGCCAAGGCCAGCAGAGTCATTTGGGTGGCCAAGGAGGGCAAGTGCACTGACTTCACAACGAAGATCACTGAGACCACTAGTTCAGCGGAACTATGGAGGAAGGCCAAAGCTGCCAGTAGTTGTAAGAACAGACACGCGGAAAATGTGATACGAGTAGAGGGCAGCTTCATCAATGACGCAAGTACAGTCGCTGAGGCCTTTTTTGACAAATTTGCGAATCCTTCCTGCTCGCCTAGTCATTGACAGAAGCCGAGTTCTGCTTTGCAATTGCCGAGAATGCGACCGCTAAGCTCGGAAAAAACTTAATTTGCCGGAATCTCGGCAATCGCAAATTTGACATTTCTCGCGTTTAGTATCATACAGGCGTATCTACAATGATCGATTTCTCTTCATCGATTATCTCTTCGACCAATATTCGGATGATCTCTCGATGTATTTCGGTGAAGGACGACCAGGACTAGCATCTAAAACAGCAAAAAGAACCGAAAATGATTTGCCGGCCAAGTTATTACCCAAAGAGAAAATCGATGAAGAGAAATCGATCATTATAGATACGCCCGTATGATACTAAGCGCGAGATTTGTCATCAAAATTGCTGAGAATCATGGCAAAAAAATCTACTGAACTTTGCCATTTGGGTTTTTTATTGTGTGCAAGAGAGCAAAATGAAAAAAAAAATCAAAACTTCGAATCTGAACAAAACTAATTAAAATATTATTGTTTTACTTGTCAAATGTAGCACTTTGTAGAACTAGTTTTTTTTTTAATTTTATTGTCGGTAAAAGCCATCAACTTTTCATTACAGTCCAAACTCCAAGCATCGACTTTGGCGGTGCAACGGTCACTCTGAATAAGCTCTCCCCAGAGCAACAGCAACAGATTTCAATAATCACATGGCATTTTCACCTGTTTCCGATATTTAACCATTTCCCAGCGTAATCTCCTGATATATTTCTTTGTCACTCTTAAAAACTCTTAAAATGACGGGCTTGGTGGTCTTTTGGCTACCGCTTCTGATTCGTATGCTGAAGGTCATGGGTTCAATCCCTGGCCCGTCCCTTTCATTCTACTTTGTATCTTTCTATCCACTTTCTCTCTCTCTTTCTCTTTCTCTCTCTTTCTCTCTCTCTCTCTTCTCTACATATACAACTCATGTATATTCATATGTTCATAGCCATCGCTAGAACCAGAAACGAATTTAAATAAAAGTCGTTTCCCTCCCTTCCAACTTCCACTAACAGCACAGTGTATATAACGCCTACAAGTTATGCAACCAAAGCGTGCTGTGCCGCTTGACCTTATTTACCTTATAGGGCACAGCACTGTTTTGATATTGTATGGGATTTTAAAGTTTCTTGGCCTTGTTGTTTACAAAATTTCTGTGGGAGTGAAAGAGAAGGAGAGAATTTTATGCAGTGACCTATTCACCACACAATCTATCACCTTTACGAACACTATAAATAACACCCTATCTATGGATCGCATCACCGACCCAACGGTGACTCCCAGATCTCCCATCTTTTCCGTCTAACAAATACCCCAGTCCATGCTGGTTGTGGGGATGCAGAGGTGATCTCGGTCTTTAGTAGCAACAACCAGCATACTCTAACATTCCTTTCCCTTCCCAACTGACTATAAGGACGTGGCCGGCGCTAAAATTGCACTTTGAGAATAAGTGGAGTGTTCCAGCCCTTATTCAGTTGGATCTCAGTGCAATTGGTACCAGCTCAGATCAATCACGGAGGAGCAACCATTGACATGTATAGTCAGATTTGATCGTTTGATCTTAAAAACTGTGGCGACAGGTAAATTGCCGAAATTTGGCAAAGGAGAGACACAATGGCGAAGATTCAGTGATTTTTTTGCTGAGATTAATGATTTTTTTGTTTGCCGACTAGTTTAGCAAAACCAAATTTCAAATTTTAGTTTGTTAAGGTATTTTGCTGATACTTCTGCAACGACTTTTGATCAATCTCGGAAAAATGATTTTGATTACCGAAATATCAACAAAATCGCGATTTGCCGATACAGTTCAGTATTTTTTTTCTGCCGTGCTGAAGACTCTTTTTTTAAGTGTGTAGTAATAGACCTCCTCCAAAACTATGTAAAATCCACAATTAAATTATTAGGGCCTAATTAAGGTCCCAGTGCCTTACTAAACAAATTAGAATTCAAATTTAAATTGGTTGGATCTTGACTGCTCCAAACCATTATAATTTGCAGTATGATCAATATGTAGGTGATTCTAAGCAATCGACATGGTTATCGCTAAATTCATAACAATTTACAGTTTCGCCTTATCTTACTGTGTTTTTTATGGGAATTACACGTTATCCTCTGTGGAGAATTTAGATGGAACAAGTGGCAAGTGTTTCGAAATAAAATAAAAAAAAAAAAATCTCACTAATTATGCAGTCAGTTGGAATTCTATGGCGTTTTTTTCGTTTCGCTACACATCTACTTTTTGAGTGTGGATGTTCTCCTATCCGAGGGATTTAGAGCAAGTAGCGTACAATAAACTCTCCACGCTACCAACAGACGATGATGCTCGCTCTACGGAATGACTGTACACACCAGCAGGATAAGAGTCACAATTGGGGACGTGGGCAGTAGCATTTTTTTCCCACTCTCGTCCCTACCACGCAATCATTACGAAAAGACAGCTTGGGACTAATACGGCGCACTGACTGGTAAATGGCGTTGGACGTTGTTGGCCGGAATGTAGGACGGACATGGATTTTCTGTTCTTAGACAGGAGCTTTCGCAATGGAACAGTGAATGAACAAACTATCGGATTTGTTTTGTTCAGGCGATGGGAGCGCGTGGGGAATGCATTTCGCACATTTTAACTTGCTGGTGTGGCATTACCAGTGTGGATTATACATGAAACGCGGTATAATGCGTTTTTATCTCAGCTTTTATCTGAATTTTTAATGTAAGCGATGCTAATTTGTTTGGAACAGATCCAGTTTGCAGTGAGCACATCTTTGCTATTCTAAAATTATTGAGTTGTTCTTTCTGTTTTTACGGTTGCGATGATGCACCTCCATATTTCACTGTTGATAACCTGTAGACACAGAGTAACACCTAGACCAATGTTTGTCTGTGCTGCAGACATGCTACTCGTGGGATTACAAAATGAGCTTAAATACATATATAAAATCAATTAGTAGCGGTAGTAGTGAAGCTATTTTTTTTAAGGGCGGACGGGACGGTCGAGGAAATATCCGCCATTGCTCTGTTTCTTCTAAGATGGTAATCTCAGATTCTACTTCATATAATGGAACAAAAATCTATCATTGTGTATGCTCACTTGCAATGCATATGCTGATTGTTTTTCAGCCTCATCTGTGCGATAGAAATCGAGATTACCATCTTCAAAATCGCGAGGCAAATTGTTAGAAAG